>NC_137894.1:143812654-144302520 GCF_963455335.1 Martes martes
TCCTCCCTCCTATCCCTCCCCTCCACCAGCACTTCTTCCCGGTAGAGTCCCACAGAAACCGACCCCTAAAACCTGGGCCAACTTCCAAGTGGAGGACGGAAGGCTCGGCCGTGTGCACGCTGCCCAGTGGTAGGGAAGGGGTGTTCCTTCCCCGGGGGCTCCCCTGCTTCTCGGATATTTCCCCGCTCCACCACACCTCCTTTGTCCCTATTGAAGGGAAAATGGGTCTGGGTCTCTCCCACCACGCTCACCCGACCTCCCCAGCACCAGTGTGGAAAGCAGCTGCTTATCACAGAGCAGAGGCCTGCGGGGAGGGCCACTTCTCCTCGTCCTGGTCCCCAGGGCGCTTCTGTTCTGCCTCAGTCTTCTCACCTGAAGGATGGGAATGTCGGCACAGGCCTGCAGAGGGGCGACGGGGCGCATGCCCGGGGGACACACGGGCAGCAGCCACCAGGAGCTGGCGGCCCCTGCTGCTGCGGACCACGGCCGGGGTACCACAGCTGCCTCCCCTGGGGCCATCCCCAGCACAGAAGAGCCCCCGTGGCCAAGGGCTTTGGCCATAGTGCCCTGCAGAGCAGGCCAAGCTCGTCTTGGGAGTGCTGGACTTGTTGGCTGTGCTGGGTTGCAGGTGACAGCAGTTTTCGGTTTGGGGACTAGCACTGTTGGGCCCTGGGCCTGCCTCCTTACAGTCACCTGCCCCCAGCCCTCAGCCTCCCTGGCCGAGCCCCCCCGCAGGGGTCCCCACGGGCACACGGGCCTTCAGGAGGAGTAGGGGGCGGCCGGCCGGGGGCCCGGGGTGACAGGCACACACACCCCCGGCTTCAGCCTGGGCCTGCAGAGACGCAGCGCACCTGGGGCATCGCCGGAAATCCAGGGGTGCATAGACTCTCCTCTCTGATTGGAGCCAAATGGCATTGTTTTCAGCAATTTGAACGGCAGTCTGTACACGGAGAAACCCATTCCCTGCCCTGTGCTGCAGACACAGTGCCTGTCGTCAGCTGTGGGACGCAGCACCGCGCCCTGGGCGGCTTTGCACCACAGACGTGGACACTTTCGAAGTTCCTGAGGCTACAAATCCAAGGTCCCGGCGTCAGCAGAGCTGGATGCTCCGGGGGCCTCTCTCCCGGGCATGTAGATGCCGTCTTCTCCCCGTGCCTGGGTCCTGATCGCCTCCCCCTATAAGAACGTCAGTCCCAGGGGACTAGGGTCCCCCTAGGAACCTCGTTTTAACCCGGCCTCCTCGCCTCTGTAAAGACCATACATCCAAGTTCAGTGACCGTGCAAGACAGACTCTGGAGAGACCCACTCCAGCCCCTCCAGCGGTCGGTGCCGCAGAAGCACGCACAGGCCCAGATCAGAGCCGGCCCCCGCCGTGTTCTCGTCAGTAAGGTTTGCTGAGGATTCGGTCTCACCCTCCAACAGGCCGGGCAGCCCACGGGCCGCTGGGCACCACCACCTGCTGCCGTCCCGTGTCCAGAGCCACGGTGCAGGGAAGCCTGCCCTTGACGGGTCCATCCTGCCCACTCCCTCCTCAGTGGCCTGCACCCAAGGAGTCTCACCCCCTTGCTGCTGGCGTCCCAGGACACTAACCCTCGGCCTCACTGTCCTCCCGGGCTGTCCCTCCCAGCTTGGCTTCCCCTGCAGAATGCCACTCCCATCTGCCCCCCCAAGCAGGGTCGGGAAGGGACATCTCTTCCCCCCTCTGCCTCTCCCAAAATCTCGCGTGTCTTGAGGCTTGCACCCCCCTACGTGTAAACCACCCTCCCTCGGCTCTGCGCCCTGAGGTCCCTTTGCTCACAGAAGCTCCAGCTCCCTTCTGCCTCCCTGTCCAGGGTCTGAGGCCAAGGCTCTGGACACCCCACAGTTTGTGGGCAAATGCATCCAGTGGCGCCCCCAGGCTCCGTGGCCTCTCCCCCACCTCTGCACCACCCCCCGGGCCGGGTCCCACAACAGCTGCAACCCCCCCGCAGCACAAGCTCCTTCTCCCCGTCCCCCTGACCAAGCAGCTTCTCCATCGTGAGTCTGGGTCCGCGTGTCTGAAGCTGCTGGCCCCCCCTCCCCTCCACTCGGCTCCCCCGCCCAGGCCTTGAGTCTTTGGCTGTTTCCGCCTGAGCCCTCGGGAGCCCACGCTTGGATGGATGCAGCCCCTCCCCTCCCTGCGCGGCCCGCAGAAAAGGAGGGGCTTGGGAGGTCTGCTGGAGCCCATTCTGACGACACCCTAGAAGGAGAGCGAGACCAGCCACCCAGGGGGCTGGTGACGCCAGCCCCGCGTGGGTGGGCCGAGCCCCCACCACTGAGAACCACCCCGTGTTTGAGAAGACGATGTGAGGGTGCCGGAGCGGGTGGGTGGGCGGCAGGTGCCTAGGGCGCCGAGAGGCACACATTGTCTCCGCAGGGAGATGCCTTTGGCGGTGGCAGGTTTGGTGGACGCGTTCCAAGACGCTTAGGGGGTATGGGGACCAGCGCTCAGCACCCCTAGTCACTGCGGCCCCCACAGTGAGGTCGCGGGACATGCCTGTGTCCAAACAGGAAGCCTGACAGCACCAGGCTGCGGGAGCCGCCTGGGGCGGGAACTCGGGTCGGTGCACCGCACTGGGGAAGGGACGCCAGTTCCCTGTGAAGCAGGACAGGCACCGGTCACGGGACCTGCCCATTCCCCGGAGGGCTCATCCAGGGGAGGGGAGACATGTGTCCCCACAAGCACCTTCCTCACGGTCCGTGGTAGCGATAGCCACATTCCCCGGGAGCCTGTGACAACCCAAATGTCCCCCGGCTGGAGAGGACACGCCACAGGATGGCGTGTGACCGTGAAGGTGGGAGGTTGGCCGGACGCGACACCAGGGATGAAGGTCCCTGAAGCGAGGGACAGACAGCAGGCGGGAAGGGCGCCTGCTGTGCGGTGTCATCTGCACGAAGCTCTAGGACAGGCGGGGTAGCGCCCGGGAGAACAATCAGACATCTGCCCCCCCCGGGCGGTGGGGACAAGGGGACTTTTGGGGAGTGGCAGACAGTTCTCAGGTTGGTTTTTTTTTTTAAAGATCTTATTTTTACTTATTTGACAGACAGCACAAGCAGGCAAAGAGGCAGGCAGAGAGAGAGGAGGAAGCAGGCTCCCTGCTGAGCAGAGAGCCCGATGCAGGGCTCGATCCCAGGACCTTGGGATCATGACCTGAGCCAAAGGCAGAGGCCTAACCCACTGAGCCACCCAGGCGCCCCAGTTCTCGGGTTTTATAGGGTGGTGTGCCACATAGCCATCGAGATGTGTCAAACTTCACTGCATTTCCACGTGTGTACATTTAAGAAAACCCCAAGAAAACAGTGAAAGGCCAAGGACAAAGCCGTGGCTGGGCCGGACAGCGGGAGCGAGCGGCTGCTGGAACCAGCGACGGGGGCAGGGAGGCATGTGCTCTGGAAACTCGCATGTGTGACACTTTCTGTGATAAAATGCTTAGAGACACCCTCCTGCTTCAGACTGGCACAGAGGACACTGTGGTCACAGCCTCCTGGGCGAGGCTGCGGGGCCTGAGCCCGGCAGGCTTGTGTCTGACTCGGTCCTGACAGAGCCTGGGGGTCCCGGATCCCCTCCCTCAGCCACCGCAGCCTGGGGTGTGTCCCTCCCTCCAGGGACCGAGAAGTACAAGTACACGCATTCGCATAGCGACAGAAGTTTCTTGGAAGGATACGGAAGAAATAAAAGGCAACTGGGAATTTTGGTCACTCGCAGGAAGGGAACTTGGTTCCTGCCTGATGGGGTCTGGGTGGGGGAGAGTGGGGTCATTCGGGGGTTATGGGTCATTAGGCACCAACGTACATGATTTACGTTAAACTTGAAAACCCGTCCTCTGCCCCGCACCTCCAGCAAGACTCCCACACGACTGCTTACGTCGGTCCTTTGACCTCCCGAACTCCCTCAGTGTCGTGTTTTCATCCTGATTCTGTCACTCAAAGACACACCAGGGCTGTTTCCTCCGGCGTGTGCCCCCAGCACACCCCGTTCGCCCCTGCCCAGGGGCTCCCACGACCACTCATTTCTCGGGTGTTCTCCAGTGTTTCTGTAAATACGGATATTCCTTCTCCTCAGTGCCCCCCGGAGAGGTGTCCTACCACGGAAGCCGTTCTGAATGTTGCTGATTTTCTGTTAAAAACAGACGGCAGAGACCTTCCCGCACCAGCGGGTACACGTCCTGCAGGCTGTAACCTCTGAACAGCCCCACCCGTTTCACTATGGGCTTGTGTCATCGCCCGGTCCCCGGGAGCGGACACCTGGGGGGTTCCCAGAGCTCTGCTGGTACATGCGACACTCCAGCAAATGACCGTGACTGTGCCTCGCTGGCCCGCGGAGGCCCGGGAGGACATCCTCGTGAGCAGCAGCACTTGTGATCCCAGGAGAGCACCACCTCCACGGAGGCGGTCGGTGGCTTTGCGTCCCCGCACCTGCTCCCTGCTTGCCCACCATGGCACGTGGCCACATTCCACGATTTTCCAAAATCCGACAGGTAAGGAACCGTGTCTCTGCATGACCTTCGTCTGTATTTCTCTTATTACGGGTGACCCCGTGCTCGTGCCCAGGCTGACTCTTGGCGCACGTCTTCCGTTCATTTGCCTACTGGGCATTTCCACTCTGGTGTCAAGAGATTCGCCGTTATTTTTGGCAGCATTTTTACGGGTTTACTTCATTTATGTTTATATCTTTGATCCTTTTTAACCGGTGTGTGGTCAAGGTGTGGCTCGAACTTTCTCGTTCTTCAGAGGAGCAACCGCCTGTGCAATCTCTCCGGCCTCGCTGGCCGCCGCGACCACGCGCGAACGCCCGCTGTGCCGTGCCTTGTGCGCTCTGCCCTCCGCTGCCTCCCCTCGCTCTCCCGTGGCACTTGACTAATTTTGCTTGTTCCTTTTCCACGGGGACGCTAGACTGACTCGGCACATCCAGCTCAGGGGGAAGCTGTTCACCCCGCAGTCCACTCCAGCTCGGCTCCTCCCGACCCTCCCACGCCGCCCGTGACATCAGTGACCTCCAGGCTGTCTTCAGGTCACGGGCCCGGGGCCTCCATCTGGCCACGTGTGGCTCAGCTGAGCACCGGCGGCTCCCGAGGCTCCTCTCCCAGCTTCCTTCCACCCCGCTGGCCACGCTTCACCTCTGTCCCGCCTCCGCACACATGGCCCGGCTCAGCCTCCGCGGGAGGGAGTCTCACCCTCTCCACTGTGACAAACACCATCTCTCCCTTTTTAAGATATTTATTTTAGAGCGAGTGTGCGCAAGCGAGCACGGGAGGGGCAGGAGGAGAGAGAAGCCTGAAGCAGCCCCCGCACTGAGCGTGAAGCCCGATGTGGGGCTGGGTCCCAGGACCCCGAGACCATGGCCTGAGCTGAAATCAAGGGTCAGCTGCTCAACGGACTGAGCCACCAGGCGCCCCTCCGCCAGAGACCCTCTCTCGCGGTGCCTCCTGGGTTGATGCTGCCCATGACACCCGCACACTCTCCTCCTTCCAGGAGCCCAGGATGAGCACGTCCCCCCGCCACCAGCGCTCTCCCCGCCGCTCCCTTTCCAGCAACCAGGGCCCCAGGGAGCCTGCGCCGCCCTCTCCTGCTTCCCCCCCAAGCTCCACAGAAAGGGCTGGGGCTTCCGTCTGCAGCAGACCCATCCACCTCCCCTGCCCACACCCCCGGTCCGAGTCATAGTCACCACGCTCCCGACCACCGCCCTGGTCTGCCAAGGCACCCGTCCGACCCTACCAGCCCCCATCCCACTTGTGAGGACGTCCAGGCCCGTTCTTCCCGGGCAGACGCCGCCCCTGCCTTCCCTGACTCCCAGCCCCGTCCTGAGCCTTTCCTTCCCCTCCAGGGTTTGGAGTCACCAGCCTCCAGCCAGGCCCCAGAGCGCGCTGCTCGCGTCCTGCCCGTCCTGACCCACCTCCACAGGGAGGGGGCTGGGACCCAGGGCCTGAAGGACTGGTGGGCTGGGGACTGGGGGTGTGGGGTCTGGGGCCAGAGGACTCGGGGTCAGGGCACTGAGGGTGTGGGGTCCAGGGCAGGAGGAGGGGGGTCGGGGGTCGGGGTGCGGGGGTCGGGGTGCGGGGTCCGGGGGTCGGGGTCCGGGGGTCGGGGTGCGGGGTCCGGGGTTCGGGGTCCGGGGGTCGGGGTGCGGGGGTCGGGATCCGGGGGTCGGGGTGCGGGGTCCGGGGTCCGGGGTCCGGGGTCCGGGGGTCGGGGTGCGGGGGTCGGAGGTCGGGGTCCGGGGTCCGGGGGTCGGGGTGCGGGGGCCGGGAACCCCGCTCCTTCTCGCCCCTCCTCACTGCTAAGACCTGTCGCGGGTCTTTGAAGCCACCCGGGGAGGTCTCGAGGGGACGACCCGCCCCGCGCCCCCCCCCCCCGAGCTGACGGGCGCGAGGAAAGGCCGGCAGCCGGAGGAAACGGCCCGCACGTCCGACCCAGGGGCCCGGGGGACACAGCCGAACAGAGCGAGCCGCCGAGCCTCCGCCCGCAGCCAGCCCGGAAGTGCCGACCCGACCGCGCATGCTCGCTCCGCCGCCCGCGCGCGCCCCCGTCACAGGGGACGGCGTGCGGCCGCTCCCGGAAGTCCCCCGGGAAACGCGAGCCCCTGGGCCGCGGGTTCCGCCCGGCGGCGCTGCGCCGCGGGCCGCGGGTGGACTCGGGTGAAGTCTGTCCGGCGCCGTGGGCGCTCGCGGAGGACGCAGTGCGCGTGGCCCCTCGGCTGCGTGGCGCGGGGCTGCCCGGGCCGGCTCGTCTGGCGCGCTGGGCGGCGGGAGCGGACGGTGACTCGGCGCCGACTTAGCTGCCGCGCTCGCCTGTCCGCCGGGCGCTCCGCGGACCCCGCCCGCCCCTCGTCCGCCCGCCGCGCCTGGTCAGCCGAGCGCGGGGCCTTCCCGGGGCCGGAGGGGCTGGAGGCGTCCCTCCCGCCTGCGAGCGCTGCGCTCCACGGGCTGTGTCGCGCGGCAGGGACAGAGTGCGGGGGTGTCCTCGCGGGACAGCGGCAGGTCTCGGGGTCCCACCGCGCGCGGACAGGGGTGGGGGCCGCGCGCACCCGCCGCGCCTCCGGGGGACCCACGCGCGCCCGCACCCGCCTCCGGGGGACCCACACGCACCCGCCCCCGCCGCCGGGAGGGACCCACGCGCACCCGCACCCGCACCCGCCTCCGGGGGACCCACGCGCGCCCGCCCCCGCCTGGGGGGCCGGTTCTAAGCCCCTCCCCTCTTCCCTCCAAGCAGTTGTAAAAAGCTCAATTGACTTCCTAAACTTGGTGAAGTGAGTTTGAGGAATGCCACGCGTTTGCTGAAAAGCTTTGTAAATGTTGGGTGGACGGACCGCTGCCCTACCAGCGGACGCCCTTTTAGCTTGGAGTAGAAATCCTGACAAGTGTGGTCATTTGAACCCACGGGGCTCGTTTTCCTCCCACAGCGGGAGGCCTGGAAGCGAAGTTCAGCCGCCCAGGGGTGTCAGCATTTCCGTGGCCCGGTGGAGCCTTTCCCGCATGGTCGCGGAGGGGTGCCATAGCTCCAGCGGCTACACCCATGCTCCAGGCTGGACAGAATGGAAAGGGAGAGTGACAGAAATGTCTCCTTTATCATGGAAATGCCCAGGTGCTCCCCAGTGGGCCTCCGGAGGTGGCATCTCACGGGCCAGAACTACGTCCCAAGACCAACAGCGCAGCTGGGGGAGTGGGCACTGAGCCTTCCTGGTGTTTATAGTGGAGGGAAGAGAGTGGGGTTAGTGGCCGGGGTGATCTGTCACTGTGGCTGTCCCCTGTCTTTGATGGTTCCCGCGTTGTGAATCCTGTCTTCCCACTCGGAATTCAGAGGGACCACCCAAGCCTGCGTCCCTTGCCACGTGGGACGCCTGTAAGGGGCCTGCCGCCCCAGGACACCGGCGGGCTGCCGGGATTACGCTTTGCTGAGTCTGTTCCCGGCCAAGGCCGTGTATTTCTGGGGCCGGAGGTGGTGGCGGCGTCAGCGTGCTGCTGAGAGATGGGGCGTTTCTGGGCTTGGCGGAGGCCGCAGATCCCTTACCCAGACCGCCTCTGGTAGGACGTCGGGGTGCGGTTCCTGGAAACGTCACCCAACCCTCAAGCTATCTTACAGCTCCTTGTAAATCCACAGTCGCTTATCAAGTAGATTCTCTCTGCAACCGGATGGGTTGGATTGTGTCCCTCAAACGTTATCCTGAAGTCCTAATCCCCAGTATGTGTGACTGACCTTTTTTGGAAATAGGGTCTTTACCACTGTAATCAAGTAAGAAGAGGTTATTGGGGTGGGCCTTAACCCAACATGACTGGTCTCCTTGTAAGAAGAGGGACATTTGGATGCAGACACCCGAGGAGAGAGGCCATGGGACAGTGGGGCAGAGTTTGAAGGGATGCGGCTGGGAGCCCGGAGCCGGTTGGAAGGACCACGGGGGGGGGGGGTGGTCCTGCCGAGGTGGGGAGGTCCTCCCCAGGGGGCACGGCCCTGACCACACCTTGATGCTGGATCTGGCCTCCAGAGTGTGAGAGGATAAACTTCTGTTCTAATCACCCCCGTTTGTGGTCTTTTGTTGGAAACCACAGTGGGGGGGGGGGGTGAAAAGGGGGCTGGATGGACGGTAACCGGATTCCAGGCGGTGGGGTTTGCTTAGGGACGAGGCCCCCCACGTCCCTAAGGCAGACGCCTGACCCAGACTCCCCTGTGCTTTCCCAGAAGCAGCAGGGGTACCAACCACGGCCGCCCTGCCTACCTGCGCAGAGGAGCGGGGAGGAGGGGAGACCTTGGCCTCATGGGGGTGCCGTGTTCACGGCCAGATGAGTGATTTTCACCCCCGTGGCCCCTGAAGCCGAAGAGGGCTTTTGCTCTTACGCTCGGGTGGGAGTGGGCACTGTCCCTCGGAGCGCGGGCCGCCGCTCGCCCAACCAGGCCCTGCGGGTACAATCGAGCCCTTCCAAGTTCCCCCACGAGGGCTCCTGGGGGAAGGTTTAGTCCGTTTGGGAAGCTATGGGACTGGGACGGCCAGACGGTGGGGGTCACACGGCGGTGAGCCCTGGACTCCTGCTCTGCGTGGAACCAGGCGTCTGCGCGGGGCCGCCCCTCCCTCCTGGAGCTCGGGGTGCTCTGCCTCCCGCGACGTTCTCAGCGCCCGGAGGTCTCTGCGGGGGAGGGGGCGTCCTCAGCGTCCTCTCAGTCTGCAGGGGCTCTCAGCATCTGGGGACCCGCTCAGCGTCCCCAGGACACTCAGCCCCGGGCTCTCCACATGTGGGGTGGGGGTTGGGCGCGCTCGGCCTCCCGGGGACCGCTCCGGAGACCCCGTGCTTCGGCTGTGAGCCCGAACGCGTCCGGCGCAGGACCCGCCTCTCTCGGGGACGTGCTGGGGGTCCTGGGTGCAAAGCCCGCTCCGCGCCCGGATCGTGGCGCTTGGGAAAGCGCCGCGCTTTGAGTGTGGCTGGCGCCGGTGGAAGGTGGGCTCCGGCCCTGCTGGGAGGTGGGGAACGGACGTCTAGGGGGACCCTGCCCCTGCGTGCGGACCAGGGGGCGAGTGGGACCGGTGGGGGGGCAGCGGGGCTGGGGGGTCCCAGGAGAAAGGGGGAAGCACGAGGGCTTTACGTGGCACTTAGGAAGGTGGCTTTGTGTGCGGAGAGGAGAAAGGGGCGCGGCTGCCCTGGTGGGAGGCGAGGACCAGGCCTGGACTCCTCCAACCCAAGCAAGCGGTAAAGGCCTTGTGGGCGTCTGCGTGCGGAGCGAGGGGAGGCGAGGCAGGTGGCCAGGATCTGCCGGACGCGGACGGCCGGGGGTGGGGGGAACAGAGAGGTCTGGGTGGCGCCCACGGGAGCCTGGGGGGATGGGTGGGACAGGAGGCGCCTTTCGGGGGCGGGGGTTGCCTGGAGTGGCGGCCTTGGACTCTGTGGGAGCCCGGCAATGGCAGACCAGGTTGAGGTGGGGACCTCCAGGGGTCTCTGGGCAGCTGGGGGGCAGCAGCCCCAGGAGGGCGAACCGGAAGGGAGTGCAGGAGCTGGAGGGGCTCCAGTACCCCCCAGGACTGCCAGGGGTCTTCAAGGAAGCCACAGGCCCCCCCGCACACCCAGCCTGCCCCCTGCCCCTCCCTCTGGTCCCTCTGCTCCATTGTCCCTCCGACAGTGGCTGCAGTGTCCCCCCAGAGCTGCTCCATCTGGGTCTCTGGAGGGGGCTCTCCATGGGAACCCACCCTGCATGTGCCCAAGACACTGCATGGGGTGCCCTCGGGAGCCTGCAGAATCCCTCCTGGGGAGAACTGCCTGTGTCCTTCCTGGGGGACTCAGCAAGGTGGCTGGCTGCGGGGGGCAGGTGACCACAGGGCTTCCGGCCTCTGCCTGTGCCCTGGCAGGGGAGATCTGGGGATCTGGGGCCTCCTTGAGTTGGGGAGGTGGCTGGTTTGGAGAGGGAGGGCAGGCAAGGGGAGAGAGGTGGCCGCCGAGGCCTGAGGGGCCACAGAGCACAGGAGCTGGTATCAGCTCCTGAAACACCCACCTCCTGCTGCAACCCTTCACCCCCGCCTGTCCCCGCGCCCCTCCCAGGATAAACTGTTTATATTTGTTTAAACAATTATTGAAGCTTATTTCGTGTGTATGTGTTTTTTTTTTAAGATTTTATTGATTTATTTGACACAGAGAGAGAGATCACAAGTAGGCAGAGAGGCAGGCAGAGGGGGAGGGGGAAGCAGGCTCCCTGTCGAGCAGAGAGCCCCATGTGGGGCTCGATCCCAGGACCCTGAGATCATGACCTGAGCCGAAGGCAGAGGCTTAACCCACTGAGCCACCCAGGTACACTTTTTTTTCCCTTTTCTTAAAGACTTACGTATTTGAGAGCGAGCGAGCGAGCGAGCACGCGCGCGTCTGCGAGCAGTGGGAGGGGCGGGGGAGAGGGCGAGACTCTGGAGCAGGCGGCCCGTGGAGCGCGGAGCCCGACACAGGCTCCGTGTCACGACCCTGAGATCTCGACCCGAGCTAAAACCAAAAGTCGGCTGACTGGGCCACCCAGACGCGCCATGTAAGCTATGGCTTCTATGCAAAGCCCGTAACTCCACTTTTCATTCTTTTTTAAGAACTTGAAAAATTGAGACATAATTCACGTACCGTAAAATGCACCCTGTGAAGGGTACAGTTCAGTGCTGTTTCGTGTTCACGGGTTGGGCCAGCATGGTCCATCGCCATCATCTAACTTCAGCGCAGTTTGTCCCCGAGAGCAACCCCGTCCCCGCGCGCGCAGTCCCTCCCCCTCCCCGCCGGACGCAGCACTCATCTGTGTCATCTGACGGGGTGTTTGTCTCCCGGGCTGTTGTGAATGGCGCTGCCGTGAGCACACACGTGCGTGTCTCGCGGACGTTTTCCGTTCTGTCGGTCGCACATCCGGAAGCTGAACTTCTGGGTCCTGTGGTGACTCCGCGTCAGTCGTTGAGGAAGTCTTCAACTGTTCGCAAAATGCTTGCACCGTGGTCCTTCCCCGCGGTGACACAGGAGCCGTCCCCCATCCGCACGTCCCCGCCAGCACCTGTTACCGGGTGTCTCTGGGACGGCAGCCTTTCTGGTACGAGTGACATGGCATCGCCTTGTGGCCGTCATCTGCACTTCCCCGACGACCAGCTGCACCGAGCCTCTCACCCGGGCGCGCCAGCCTTTTGTCCCCTTCCTTCGGAGCCGTCGAGCGTGTGTTCGTTAGGCTGTCGTCTGTGGCCTGTTACCCGGTCGTAGGAGCTCTTCCTGATTCTGGTTGTCAGATGCTTGGCGGCGGTGAGGGTGTGCTCGTGACGTCTCCCCGTCCACGGGCGCGTCTTCGCCTTCTTGGCCGTGTCCCTGGAAGCACAGGTGTTTGCACCTTCACGGGAGGCGAACGGACCGATTTCTGTGGCTGCTGCTTGTGCTCTGGGCATCGTGTCGACACTTGCTCCTGTGTCTTGGGCTCTTAGGTTGAGGTCTTTGATTTTTTAAGGGGGGCGCGCACACACAAGAAGTGGGGGAGGGACGGAGGGCGAGGGAGCGGCAGAGTCGCTTCCACGCCCAGCACAGAGCCCGACGTGGGGCTTGACCTCGCAACTCCGAAATCGAGAGTTGGGCCCTCAACGGACCGCACCACCCACACGCCCTCTGGGACACGGTGAGGTAACTGTGTGCACGTGAGGCAGCGGTTCCCTTCAGTCCCTCGGGTGCAGAAGTCGCGTGGCCCCAGCTGCCCTCGCGGAAGCCTCCTCCACCCGCCGGGACTCTCCACGCTCTTGCAGGACGTCAGCTCCGCGGAAACGTCTGGGTTTATTTCTGGACTCAGTTCTGGTCTGGCGATCTGGCCGGTATAGTCCCGCCAGGCACACTGAATGACTGGAGCTTTGTATACATTTTGGAATCAGGAAGTGTGAGTTCCCTTTTTCTTTTCAGAGATTGTATTGGTAATTTTGGGTCTTTTGCATTTCCACAAGAGTCCGGGATCCGCTTAAGGATTTCTCCAAACCTTCACCATGTGGTTTCCCATTTTTAAGTCACATCCGTCCTTCCGCCCTTCCGGGTGTGGAATGACAGCTCATGGCTCTTTGACTTGCCTTTCCCTAGTGACTGATGACGGTGAGCCTCTTTTCATGTGCTCGTTGGCCATCCTTATGTCTTCTTTGGAGAAATGTTTATTCAAATCTTTTGCTTTTTTTTTTTTTCCTTAAGCAGTCTCCCTGCCCACTGGAACCCAAGGTGGGGCTTGAACTCGCAACCCTGAGATCAAGACCTGAGCTGAGATCAAGAGTCAGACACTCCACCAACTGGCCCACCCAGGCGCCCCTCTTTTGCTTATTTTTTAGTTGACTTGTTCGTTTGGTGGCTGCTGTTGAGTTGTAGGACTTCTTTATGTACCCTGACTACTAATCCCCCAGCTGATGGGTGATTCACAAACACTTTGTTCCATTCTGTGGGTCGCCTCGTCCTTGGATTCAGAAAATTTTCTAATTTTGATGATGTCCAATTTGTATTTTTTCTTTGGTTTCCTCTGCTTTTGGTATATACTTAAGAAACCGTTGCCAAATGCAAGGTAATGGAGGCTTTACCCTATATTTTATTCTAAATTTCTTAAACTTAGGTCTCTGATTCATTTTGAGGTAATTAATTAGTTGATTAAATACTTATTTTTATTTTTATTATTTTTTCTAAGTATTTTATTTATTTGACAGAGACAGACACAGCAAGAGAGGGAACATAAGCAGGAGGAGTGGGACAGGGAGAAGCAGGCATCCTGCCAAGCAAGGCTGTGTCGGTCTGCTTGGGCGCAGACCCGCTCTGGGAACTTTCCTCCCGTGGCCTCGGCTCTACCTCTTCAGCGACCTCCCTCCTCTGCCGCCCCAGGCGGAATTCTCCTGTATGAAGTGACGATTTCTGGAACTTCTGCTCGGGTCCAGGGATTCGTCTAGTCCCAAATCCGTCCCGCATTCACTGGGTTACACAGTAGCTTCAGAGGCTGAGCTACTACCTGGGAAGGCACCCCCGCCCCGCCCCTTGGGTCTTTTCGGTGTATCCCCTCCGGCTCTTGTCTCCGCTCGTCTCGCCCTGCCAAGCCCTCCTGCGCCACAGACCCGCGATGCTTGCCCTCATCGGTTCTCTCTCTGCTCTGCTCTGCAGACCGCAGCGCGTTCTTCGTGCAGGTCCTGGGCCGTGCTTACTGGCTCCTGAAGTGTTTCGTGTTTCTGTGTCACGGCAACAAATGCGACAGATTTTTCTCGTTTTAAAAGCTCATTATTGGAGCAGAAAAAAAAAAAAAGATTGATCATTCCATACGCTTCTCTTCTTGCCAATTCGCCAGCGTATCCTATAATTCCAGTAGTTTTTACTAGAGTGTGTCAGGTTGTCCGGGCGGCCTAGCACACCATCCCCAGTGGCTTTGGGATTCTTTTTTCCCCAAGTTGATGCTAATCACTGACTTCCATCTGTATTCGTAAGTGGGATGACCACCTTCTCTTTTTATGTACCATCTGTTGTCACCTGGATGGGGGGAGGGGGAGGTCCGCCTCTCCCTGTGGGACAGAATAGGGTCAGCCCCGCTCCTCCTGCACTCACCCAGCCTCCTTTGCTCACCACCTGGTCTGCTCCCTGACCGCTCAGCAGGGGAGGTCTTTGCTCGCCTGGAACATGGCGTCCTGTGTGCGGTGGCCCAGGGCCTGTAGTGGATGGCTCTCCCCAGCCCGGGGTGGGGCGTGAGCCCCCTACTTGTAGGCCTGGGCGCTGAGAAGGAGAAGCCTAGAGCCCAGTGCTCCAGGGCCATGAGGAGCCAGCCCAGCCCAGCTGCTGGGCGCCCTGTCCCCCATCAGGGTCCGGACAACTTCTCCAGCCCAGCCCAGCCCAGCTGTGAGTGGAGGTGCCGTATGCCGCCCGTGGGGATAAGGCAAGGCCGGGGCTTCACAGGGGCACACAGTGGTGCTCAGTCTGGGAGGCGTCCCTCCCAGGGCCCTGCCTCCCACTGAGCCCGTCGTCCTTCCCACCGTCTGCAGCGCTCTGTGGACCGGCCCTCACCGCAGGCTCCCCATCCCGCTCCCGTTGCTGGCCCCTCCTCGCCCACACCCCCCTGACCTCCCTGGCCCAGCACCAGCAGCCTCCTCGCTGGCCGGACCCCCTTCTTGCTTTCTGCACCCGCGTCTCCCGCACGTCCTGAAGCCGCCTTCTCTCCCGCAAAGAGCGAAGTCTGCGCTCCCCCGTTCTTCTAAGTCGCCCAGGACTGGGGGAGGTGGCACCCCAGGCCCGCACAGCAGGGAGGTCCCAGGAACGCCATCCCCCGGTTCTCTGCCCCGAGCATCCAGGCAGAGCGGAGCCCGGTCCTGTGGGGGCAGAGTCAGGGGCTCGCAGACAGGTGAGGCTGTGGGGAGCTCTGCAGGGACAGACTGGCCCGTGGGCTTAGCACAAAGCTGTCCGGACAGGACAGGTTCCCTGACGCCTCGACTCTCTGACACTGTGGGGGTGCTGCTGTGCCTCCCCTTCCCTTGGTGACCCCTCCTGGGAGCCTTCGTGCCTGTCCGCACCCCGAGTCCAGGGGAAAGCTCTGAGCCCAGTCTGGGCCCAAGAAGGACAAACACGTTGGCTTTGGGACCAGCGTCTCTGCTGTGGCTTTGGGAACTCCAAAGACAAGAAGGTGACTGTTGTCTCTGGCGTCCCTCGGAGACACCGGGGCGCATCTCCAAACATGCTCTGTGGCCGCTCTCTCACAGGAAAAGGGAGCACACGTTCAAAAAATCTCATCGGGGGCACTGGGGGGCTCAGTGGGTTAAGCATCTGCCTTCGGCTTAGGTCACGATCCCAGGGTCCTGGGATCAGTCAGTCCCACATCGGATTCCCTGCTTCTCCCTCTGCCTGCCCCTCCCCCTGCTCATGCTTTCTCTCTCTCTCTCTCTCTCTCTCTCAAATAAATAATAAATAAAATCTTTTAAAAAAAGAAGAATAAAAATCTCATCTGTCCCCACTTCCTCGGCCCCAAACTGGGTCTCCCGGAGCCCCGCTCCTGCAGCTCTCCACCCCTGCGGTCGCCAAACCCTGCCGGGGGGTGGGGGGCCTGTTTCCACCCCTCCCGCCCCCTCCCTCCCTCCCTCTGCCTGGGCCGGGCACCACATCCGGGTTTTCTGACGATAAGGAAACTGAGTCACGGAGAAGCCACGTGACTTGCTTCAAATCCCAAGCTGCTGGGCGACTCACGAGTGCCCACCAGCACCGTCCTCTGGGACAGCCGGACGTGTGTCTGGGCGGTGTCCACCACTGGCCAGGCCGCGCCCGACCTCCGGTCCTTCTTCCTCCGGTGGACGGCTGTCCTCGCCGGAGTGTCTTTGCGCTCAGACTTGCCCGCGGCGGCGACATACTTCCGACAGCGAGTCCCTCCAGCGGGAGGGTCTCGGCGCCCCAGGTTTGGAAGGCGCCTCAGAGCACAGTGTGCGCAGAGGGCCCGGGGGTCCACGGGGGAGGGTGAAGGGAATGACCCAGCTACGGTGCAGGCAGGGCCTCTCGGTGACCCACTGGCTTCAGCCCTTCCTCACCCAGCCATGCCCTGCCTGGGTCTAACCACCAGTGGATAAAGTGTGACCGGTGGGTGTGCCAGGGCTGGCCCAGGGGCCACAGGGCACACGGCAGAGACGCAGCAGGGAAGGGAAGGTCAGCACTGCTCCCGGGGGACGAGGCCTCTGAGCTGGGATGAGGGCGGGGTGCTGGCAGCCAACAGAGTGCACAAAAGCCCCGAGAGCAGGGCGGGTGGGGGGCTTGTGTTTCGGGGCGGCCACTGTCTGCTGGTCGGGAAGACAGGGGAGGTGGGGAGCCTCCCCCCTGCTTACCCTGCGTCCCAAGACCCACAGATGCTCTCCGGGGGGGCGGGGGGCTCTGACCCCCCATAAGGGGAGGCTGAGGGTCTTGGGCAGAAGGGAGGCTCCTCCTTCCCCACCCGCATCTCCCCTGCTTCCTGAAGCCGCCTTCCCTCCCACACGCCAGGCCTGTTCAGACCCTGGTACCCCCACCTTGCCTGCAGCCCTGCCCTGGCCAGGCCAGGCCCCCAGTGAGGACTGCCTGGTGCCAGAGACACTCCTGGTCTGCAGGTGTCCCGGCAGCAGACCCTGAGCGGAGGACCAGAGTGCGCGGTGAGGGGGTGCACGAGGGAGGGGGTGGGCAGGCAGCCCCAGCGGGCCGCGGGAGCCCCTTTACGGGCACCGCGGTAAGACTGAGCTGGGAGCTCGCCTCCCTGAGAGCAGGGGCCGTGGGCGCCGACTCCGAATGCGGCTGAGAGCCTCTCCTGCACGCGCCGTCCAGGGCCAACCAGCTCACTCTTAATTTCAGTTATTTACTGTCAGTTCCAGAATTTCCATCTCATAATGGTTTTCATAGCTTCCAGGCCTCTGGTAGAATTCTCCATCTCCGTCCTTTGTTTCTTGAATGTTTTAATCATAATTGTTTAAGAATCCATGTCTGGTAGCACCGGTATCTGGACCACCTGTGAATCAGCTGCTTTTCTCTTTTTCTCTGTATTTTATTTTATTTTTTTAAAGATTTTATTTATTTATTTAAGAGAGAGAGATCACAAGTAGCAGAGGGGCAGGCAGAGAGGCCAGGAGAGAAGCAGGCTCCCCGCTGAGCAGAGAGCCCGATGCGGGACTCGATCCCAGGACCCTCGGATCATGACCTGAGCCGAAGGCAGAGGCTTTAACCCACTGAGCCACCCAGGCGCCCCTTTCTCTGTATTTAAAAAAAAAAAATTTCACTGGGGCGGCTCAGTCAATGAAAGGTCTGCCTTCCCCTAGGGTCGTGATCCCGGGGTCCTGGGATTGAGCCTTGCGTTGGGCTCCTCGCTCAGCGGGGAGTCTTCTTCTCCCTCTCCCTCTGCCCCTCTGTCTCTGCCCGTCTCCCCACTCATGCGAGCATGCTCTCTCCCAAATAAATAATAAAAATCTTTTAAAAACTTTAAAAATAAAAAAGATGTTATTTATTTATTTCGCAGAGAGAGCGCGATCTTGAGCAGGGGAAGGGAGAGGGAGAAGCAGACTCCCCGCAGAGCCAGGAGCCCACCTTCCACCCTGGGACCCCGGGATCACGAGCCGAGCCGAAGGCAGGGGCGTCACTGACTGCGCCCCCCAGGCGCCCTGCCACGCACTTTCAAATCAAGCTTTTGGAGTCGTTCTTGGTGCAGGTTTTGTCTGATATTTGCTCTTCGTCAGAGCTGGAAACGTACGTGTTTGCTTGGTGCTGAGACTTTCGGATGCCTGGCATTTCACAATTGTGATTAAAAACTAAATGGTCTAATAAACTATAATGAGTGCCCTAGATTTGATGCGTAGACAGTAAAATTAATCCAGCAGACGATTTGATGTAAGAAACTTTTGAAATTATATACATTGTATTTTTTTAAATTATATATATCATGCTTTTAAAAAATTTTATTTATTGGGCGCCTGGGTGGCTCAGTGGATTAAGCATCTGCCTTCAGCTCAGGTCATGATCCTGGGGTCCCGGGATCAAGCCCCGCATCGCATCGGGCTTCCTGCTCAGCAGGGAACCTGCTTCTCCCTCCGACTCTCCCCCTTCACATGCTCCCTCTCTCTCACTCTCTCATTCCATCTCTCTCTCTCAAATAAATAAATAAAATCTTCTTTAAAATTTTTTTTAAGATTTTATTTATTTATTTAACAGACAGAGATCACAAGCAGGCAGAGAGAGGGGGAGGCAGGCTCCCTGCTGAGCAGAGAGGCCAATGCAGGGCTCGATCCCAGGACCCTGAGATCATGACCTGAGCCGAAGGCAGAGGCTTCACCCACTGAGCCACCCAGGCGCCCCTAAAATATTTATTTATTTATTAATTTGACAGAGAGACACAGGGAGAGAGGGAACACAGCTGGGGGAGCGGGAGAGGGAGCAGCAGACTCCTACGGAGCAGGGAGCCGGATGCGGGGCTGGATCCCAGGACCCTGGGATCATCACCTGAGCCGAAGGCAGACGCACAATGACTGAGCCACCCAGGCGCCCCGTATTGTGTGTTTTACTTTTATAACAGAATAATGAGAGAAATAAGGTTGCATTTATTTTAGTAAGAAACATACTAAGAGGAAAACATGTCAAGGTAGAATATTCTTTCCTTTTCCTCCAACATTTGGCCCGAGAGCAAACCCGGTTCCCCTGGCCTGTGGTTTCTGGGTGGGAACCTCACGCTCGGCTCCGCACGAGCACAATTCCAGAAGAGTCTGAAAGCCCCAGTCCACTGCAGCGGAAAGCAGCGAGCGCACGTACATCTCGTTCTGCTACTTGGGAGTTGGTCCTTTTGGTTCTGCCTCTGCCCTTGGGAGGCCGCCGTCGTGTATCTCTCCGTGGAAGAACTTGGATTTCTGCCTCACTTGATCTGGGTCCCGTTTGAGGCCACAGAACCTTGCCACATTTTGTTCCAATGCGTCCCCGGGAGGGAAGGAGCCGTCTGCGTGGCGCACGTGTTTGGTGTGCAGCGAACACTGAGGGAGGGGCTGAGCATACGCGTGGGAACGGTAAAGCAGCGCGCCTGGTCTGGGGCCGGGAGCAGGCAGGGCCGGCAGGGGACAGGGTCGGAGGAGGTGCGGGGCCCCGGACGCCGGCGTGCGGTGGGCTCGCACGTGGGTCACGCATAACCTACAAATGCTGTTGTAACACATTTTTAAAATATGCTGGCTTTCCTTAAAAACTTGAAACTGTACAAAGAGCCCGTGTGCGTGAGTCAAAATGCACCAAAGAAAGAAATGTAGTGTTAGAATAAATATATAAAATATATAAAAATAAAATATAAATCGGGGACATGACACAAAACATCCATTATGGGAATCAAAATAAAGGGGCATTTTGCTTAATAAAATGTGACATTTCTGTATCTTCATGAGTCTTTGGTTAGAGCTCCAGCCGATGACGTTTCTGCCACTGTCCCGTCCAGTAGAGGAGCAGATCTGGTGGCCGAGTCCCCCCGGCCACCGAGGGGACGCGGGCCATCTCAGCGGCCCTGCACCTGCGTGCGCGCGCTGGGGAAGGCGAGCAGGAGCAGCGCTGGCTCTCTGAGGCCACCTGAGAGAGGACCCATGGGGCGCGGGAGATCGTCCCCTGCCGTGTCTGCCCAGGGGACCTGCAGGCTGTGGGCAAGCGCGGGGTGTGAGGGGCCTGGGCTCTCGGCAGCTATGGGCTCTGGGTTCCAGACTGAGGGTGCGAGAGAGCAACAGGGCTTCCTTGACTGGACCTTCCGGCTCCTCACTGTCCGACTCTGTCCCATAGCCAGGGGCATGGGGGGCAGGGATGTGGGGGGAGGGGCAGTGGGGGCAGGGATGCTGTCTTCCCCACTCGGAGATCGGGGATTGATCCCCTGTGCAGGGGTCACTTCTGGAAGGGCTGCGGGCAGACACTATGCCCTTTAGGAGGGAGGCTCAGGGATGGCCTAGGGGGACGCCACCTCCCAGCCGCTCCCAGCCGCCTCTCACCCCTCAGGTTTACCGGTCCTGGGGCTCCTGCCGCTTCTGCCACAGCCCAGGGCCCTGCTGCTCCCCAGCGGGGCCCCAGAAGGACAGATGGCGCTCCTCCCACCGCAGAGAGGTGCCGGGTCTCAGCTGGGCGGGTAACGAAGCGTGGACAAAGGGCAGCTCAGGCTTTCTGGGCTCTGGCCTCCTGCCGTCTGCAGATAATCACCTTCAGCCACGAGGACGGGGTCTCCGGGAGGCCAGCAAGCCTAGGCGGGGGACTGGGGGGGCCCTCCAGGCTTCTGACAGGCAGTGAGGCCAGTGAGGAAGCCTATGCCTGGGGCCACCGTCGCCAGGCCCCACTGCTCAGGCAGCAACCCAGCCCACAGCGGGCTCCCCAGCTGGGGGCCAGCGGGACTGGGGCCAGCAGACAAGTGTGGCTCCTGTCCTCTCCCAGGCCGGACAGGCCCCTGCAGACCTGGGCAGCCGTACAGCCGATGCCAACAAGGAGTCGTCTCCTTGCCTCGCCTCTAGGAAGGCCCAGCACCTGGCCGCAGCTGACCTTCGGCTTCTGGTCACCGACAGGGGTGTGCAAGGCCCAGACTGACTGCTGGGAAGGGGAGAAGCTGGGCGGTCCCTCTGCCAGGTGTGTGTGTCGCCCTCCCCCCCGTGTCCCCAGGTGCCAGCTGTGAGACCTCCTTCTGCGAGCACTGCCCAGTGCTTAGGCTGAAAGCTTTCAATGTCCTGATGCTAGTGGCTAATGCAAAACCCCAAAGGCAAGGGGACAGTCGCAGTATCACAGGACCCCACGATCCCCCCACGGACGAAAAGGTGGCTGGGCTGCCTGAGGCTCAGCCACTGCAGGCGCAGGCTCGACCGGAGACCCCTGGGCCAGATCCTCGAGGATAGCCTACGAGGCCCGGGAGCACAGTCTGGTCCCAGCCCTGACCTCACCTGGAGGCTGTGGAGCCTAATGGCTTCGAAGGGTCCCTGGGCCCTGGGGCTGGGGACAGGCCACCCTGGTTTCATCTCTTTGACTCTTCCCCTGGCTCCAGTCCCACCTCTGGAGGAGGGGGTCTGCACACTCCGCCTGAAGCTGTAGACACCCGATCAGGCCCCTGCCTGACCTTGTAGCCTTGTGTCCTTGGCCCCAAGCCCGCCGGCCCTGCTGGGAGCTCCCTTGACTCTGACGTGTTCTGCAGGGTGCTCTCGCCCCTCTCCCGAGTCTCTCTTCCTTAAAGAACACAGCACATCTTGTCCTCTTTTTTTTTTTTAAGGATTTTATTTATTTATTTATTTGACAGAGATCACAAGTAGGCAGAGAGGCAGGCGGGGAGAGAGAGAGAGAGAAACAGGCTCCCCGCTGAGCAGAGAGCCCGATGCGGGACTCGATCCCAGGACCCTGGGATCATGACCTGAGTTGAAGGCAGAGGCTTTAACCCACTGAGCCACCCAGGCGCCCCTCTTGTCCCTTTAATACAGCGTTCTGGTTTAAGAAATTTCAAGCAGAGGGGCGCCTGGGTGGCTCAGTTGGTTGAGCAACTGCCTTCGGCTCAGGTCATGATCCTGGACTTCCAGGATCGAGTCCCGCATCGGGCTCCCAGCTCCTTGGGGAGTCTGCTTCTCCCTCTGACCTTCTCCTCTCTCATGCTCTCTCTCACTCATTCTCTCTCAAATAAATAAATAAAATCTTTAAAAAAAAAAAAAAAAAAAAAAAAAAAGAAATTTCAAGCAGAGCTAAGGGTAAGTGGTGGAAATAAGGCCTCCCCACCCCCAGTTCCCATGTGCAGACACCAGACTGGGACCAGACAGAGGGGCTGTGGGTGCACTTCGAATACCAAAGAGATGGCTCTGGGCTCCCCAGGCTGCTGCTGCTGTGCCCCAAGGCTGCGGGGGTCCAGCCTCACTCAGGGGCGCCCTCGCATGGACACGCGTGCGGTCCGTCTCTAGCTTCGCTGGGAGAGGCGAGGCGGTGATGGGGTCACAGCTGCCCTCGCTGGCTGTCCCGCGGGATGGATCCCAGCAGGGAGGCAGGGCTGGCCGGACACCTGCCTCTGTGAGGCTGCCCCGGCCCCACGCAAACTGCTCACTCCCCTTCGGGATGTCACTGGGGGTGCCCCTCTCTCCACCCCTCCCCTCCTGACCCCTGCTGAGAATTCCTAGTCTCCCTGCAGGGAAACAGCTACCTCCAGGGAGCACGCACTTGCGATCCTCTGATCGAGAGTGAAGTTCAGCCTCGTTCAACAAACAGCCGTCCCCATTTCCTTGCGCGCGCGTCCGGCTGCTCGACGGACTTCGTACGAGGCGGTCGGCCTTCACCTCACTGAGTTGGAGACTGCTTTGCTAGCTCATCCTTGAGCATCTGCGTTACAAAGTTTCCCCAGTTTGTCACGCGTCCTTGGACTTAAAAGGTTGTATCTATGCAAAATGTTGCAATTTGTAATTTAATTGGATTTATAAGCTGTATTTTTAGTGGCTTCTGCATTTGTATCATGCTGAGAAGAGCCTTCCTCACCCCGAGACTGTCAGAGTCTCCCGTGTTTTCTTGGAATGCTTTTGTAGTGCTGCGTTTTTTCGCACTTATGTTTCTGGACCATAAGGATTTTATTTTGGAGATAGGAGTCCGATACACTTAATTAAATAATGCCCTTTTCTCCTGGATTTGAAATGCCCACTAGCCAGGTGCCAAACGATGACACACGCCTCTGACCCGTGTGTCCAGTGAACTGCCCATAACAAAATGTTCTGGTTGCTTCTACAGCAGGTTCTGCTCTCCACCAGCATGAGGCCTCTGTCTCAGAATTTTGCAGGAACCTTCTGCTTTTCCTTTCTCCCCTTTTTGTTGTGTTTAATATGCATAACATGAAATTCATCTTCACCACGTTTAAGGTAAAGTTCAGGAGCATTAAGCATGCTGACCTCACTGTGCAACCATCACCAGCACCCACTTCCTGAACCTTTTTCATCTCCCCAAACTGGAACTCTGTCCCTCTGAACCCTCCCCACCCCGTCGCCCCAGCCCCAGCGCCCGCATCTGACTTTCTGTCTCCGTGAGTCTGACTCCTCTAGGGGCCTCATGTTAGTGGACCCACAAGGTTTTTTTTCCTTTTGTGATTGGCTAATGTCCTCACGGTTCACCCACGGGTGGCAGGAGCCAGGATCTATCTCCTTCCTTTTTGACCTGAGCGACACTTCACGTAGGGGGGCATCGCCGGGGACGCATCCGTTCATCCGTCGATGGGCGCTGGGTGCTGCCACCTTTTGGCCGCTGCGAGTAGGGGTGCTGGGAGCCTAGCGTTAGAGACGTCTGGGTCCCTGCCCTCAGTTCTCCGGGGGAAACCTGACGTGGAATGAGTGCGTCATATAATAATTCTATTTGTACGTTTTTGAAGAACTGCCACACTGTTTCCCAGAGCAGCTGCACCGTTTGACATGCCCACCGGCAGCGCGCGGGCTCCAGGTTCTCCACATCCCGCCAGTGCTTGTTTCTCTGTCCACGGACCTGCGTGTCTGGCTAGTAGCTCTCCGGATGGCGCTCGCTGGCGTCTCGCTGCGCTGCCCGGGGCGGATGATGCCGAGCACCCTTCCATGTGCTTGTGGCTGTCCGTGCAGTGTCTCGGGGACGTGGCCATCCTAGCACTTTCGGCCTGTTTCTTCTCCCCGCCTTTATAAAGATTGATTTATTCATTTGAGAGAGAGAGAGAGAGAGAGCAGGGGACGGGCAGAGGGACAGGGAGAGAGAGAATCTCAAGCAGGCCCCCCGCGGAGCACAGAGCCCGACACGGGGCTCCATGCCACCACCCCGAGATCAGGACCTGAGCCCAAACCAAGAGTCGGTCACTCAGCCGACTGTGCCTCTCAGCCTGCTCATGCTCGTGCCTTCCTTCTTCACGTGGACTTTAGAACTGGTTTGTGCAGTTATAAAGAACATCCTGCAGCCGCTTTCGCTGGCTTGTGTTCAACGCACAGATCAGCTTGGGGGGACTGCGGCCCCGCTTGTCCTGTCTTCCTTTCTCTCGCTCCTCTGCGGATTCCTGCCTGGGTGAGCCTCCTTCTTTGCAGGCCCTCCCTGTGGTGCCAGGTATCCCCCTTGTCTGACGGGGCCCAAACTGCTCTCCTAGCTCTGTCCTGAACCCCCAGATATTGCCGGACAGCTCACCTGCTTGTCCTCGGGCTCTCGACCCCTGTGTCAAAGTCTCAACTGCCCCTCCCTGCACGTCCGCTCCCCTGATTCCCCGGGGACAGCAGGCTGTCCAGGCGACCGCCGGGAACCACACTTGCCTCTCCTGTCCCTCTCCCTAGAGAAGTCAGGATCCTGGCAGGAGACAGACACAAAGAGAGAAAAGGACTTTTTTTTTTTTTTTTAAAGATTTTATTTATTTATTTATCAGAGAGAGAGGGAGACAGACTGCACAAGCAGGGGGAGTGGGAGAGGGAGAAGCAGGCTTCCCGCTGAGCAGGGAGCCAGGTGCTGGGCTTGATCCCAGGACCCTGGGATCATGACCAAAGCCAAAGGCAGACACTTAACGACTGAGCCACCCAGGTGCCCCAAGAAAAGGACTTTTGTGACGGGCCATTTACCAAGCTGTGTACAAGGGGTAGGTGAACCTCTGGGTGGGGGCTGGTCCCAGCCCTCAGAGGATAGGAAAGGGCCCCTGGGAAGGGACCGGGGCCTCAGGGAGAAGGTGGGTCTGGTCCAGTAGGTAGCTGGGGAAATTCCCCAACCTCTGGGCTGGAGGCCAGACTCACCCGGAAGCCGGTGGGGGTGGGACACGGGGCCACAGATGCGGTGTGGAGCCCAGGGCGGGGCTGCAGCGGGAGGAGGGCAGGTCTGGGGGGGCCCCGGGGAATACTCCGACCGGTCTCTTCCCGCTCCTCAGCCCCCACCGCTTCTAGCACAGGGCCTCTGGCTGGATACTTGACCGTTCCCACACCCCCCGCCACCCACTCTCTTGGGCACCCAGAGCTAATACCCTCATCAGGGCGCGTCTCGGCTGGCATGAAACCCTCCTGCGGCGCCACGTTGTCCTTGGGACCAAGTCCAAACTTCTTGATCACGCAGCGGCAGGTCCCTCCCCTGGCCTGCTCCTCCCCCCACCACCTCAAGCCCGGGTTCCTTGCCTCCGTGTTCCCACCAGGGGTCCTGTGTGCGAGCGAGCGGGGAGGGGGGCGCCTGCTGCCTGGCACACTCCACGCAGTCCCCTAGCCGCCCCCCCACCCCCCGCAGGCGGGTTTCCACCCGCACGGTAGGTGCTTGAGGCTCCCTTCCATACTCCAGGTGTGCACCCCCCTTCTTGCTCCCACCCCCAGTCAGCGCCCGGCACGAGGGTTTCGTGGGGACCGAGGACCATGAGGGCGGACTGTCGAGCGCCCCGGCGGGGCGGCAGCGGACACGGGTGCACGGCAGGCGGGCAGCGTCGCAGCCCCAGCGGTCCGGGCCACAGAGCCCAGGCTCCCCAGCACAGCCCCCTCCCAACCCCTGCCCGCGGGACTTCCCCGCACCGCCCTGCTCAGCCCCGAGCCCCTGCTCAAGACCTTCCCCACACCTGGACGGTAGGATGCGGGCAGGTAGGAGACGTCTCCCACGCTGCCCCCGCCCCAGCGTAATCCCTTTCCCTGTCCCAGCTCCCGGGTCACCCGACGCCCGCAAGCAGCCCGGGAGCCCCGACCCCCGGAACGGGGAGCACCTCCACGGCCGCCAGACCCACCGCGCCCCCCGGCCCACGCCTCCGTCAACGCCCACGAGCCCATCCCCACGAGCCCAGCCTGGAACGCCAGGTGTCCGGGAGCTGGGGGCGCGGGAGGGAGGGTCGGGGGGGTAGGTGGGCCTCTGAGACTCCCTCCCCCCCCCAGGGCCACCCTCATTTGGGCGGGCGGGGCTAAGGGTTCGGGGCAGGGGAACGCCCCCCTGAGCGGGGTTAAGCGTTAACCCTCGGGCCCAGGGCCAGGACGCCGGGCTGCTCCCGGCCCCAGGTTCCGCTCCCCCGGCCGAGCGCGGGGCGGAGAGCGGGAGGGGAGCTGGGGGGGTCTGCCGGCGGGTGGGACCTAGTGACGAGGGGGCGGACGCGGGCGACCTGGTGGTGAGCGCGGGGCACCCGACCGAGACAGAGAGGGGAGGGGTCTGCGGGGGGCGGGGGGGGCGCGGGGCGAGGGGGGCGGGGGCGAGGGCCGCGCGCACCTGGCGCCGGGGCCCGCCCTAACCTGGATTTCCGGGGGCGGGGCGGGGCGCGGGGGCGGGGCGCGGGGCGGGGCGCGGGGGCGGGGCGGGGCGCCCGCAGACGTCAGGGACCCGCGCGCCAGGCCCGGGCCGCCGCTCCGCCCGTGGGCTCGGCCGGGGCTGCCGCGAGCGTGCGGGCCGCGCCGGGCATGTCCTAGGCGGCGGCCCCGCCCAGCGCTCGGCCGGCGGGCGGGAGGGCCGGGGCCGGGGCCGAGCCGGGGCCGAGCCGCAGGTAAGACGCGCGCCCGTCGCGGCCGGGGCCTCCCTGCGCCCGCACCTGCGCCCGCCGGGCCGCGCGGGGATGGGGATGGGGATGGGCGGGGGGCGGGCAGGAGCCGGGGGAGCGGGTCTCCTCCGGGCCGCACAAAGGCGTGGGGACGGCGGCCGCGGGCGCACCTGGCCGGGCTGGTCCCCGCCGCCGCGGAGGCGGCCCGGGTCTGCGCCAGGCCGGGAGGGGCGCCCGGCGCGCGTCTACGCGGCCTGGAGACGGGGGCGCAGGCCCTGCGCGCCGGGGTCCCCGCCCAGGCACCGGCTTGGCCATGGCTGCCCGGGCGAGCGCTGATTCAGAAGGCGCCGCTCCCTCCCCCTCCGGGCCCGGCCGCCGCCCGGCCTGGTCTGTCCTCCCGCGGTCCCTCCCTCCGTCCTCCTCCTCATTTCCCCGGTCGCCGTGGTCTCTGCGCGGTCCCTGCCTCCTCTCTCGGCCTGCTCCCGGCCTCCGTGCCGTCTGCTGCTTCCAGCCGCCCGCCCGCCCCAGCTCCTGCCGCGCCCGGACCCTGCCCCCATCCGTTCCCTCTCCCGGTCCCGGCCGGCTCCCAGCCCCTGCCCGCGGCGGCTCCACCTCCCCTCCTCACCTCCGGGCGGGTGGCTCTTCTGGCTGGGGCCCGGGGTTCAAGTTTGGGGCGTTGATTATTGTCCCTCCCAGCAGCGATGGCTGTTTGGGAACATCCTGGGCTTCCCGGCCCTGAGCCTTTTCAGGATGGGCTGGTGGTGGCAGACGCAGGCTCCCGGCGCTTGGCCTCCCTTTGCTGTAAACCCAGGTCGTGGCCTCCTCTGGGTGGGGTCGCTGCCTGTGGGAGCCGTAGCAGGTGATGGAAGAGTGTGGGATCTGGGGGTTGGGAAGGGCAAGGATGGGGCGGGGCTCTGCTGCAGAAAGCCTGTCCCCACCTGTCCCCTACTCCCGCGGCCCTGAGGAGGGGTTTTCGAGTAGGTTGGGGTTGTGGAGGCCTCCAGAGCCCTGCAGGGTGGCGGCCGTGGCGGTCCCCACTCCTTTGGCCTCTAGTGGCTGCTCCTCTGGCCCGACTCCGATGAGGTGCCCGGGGCACTGGGGAGGGGGTTCTCGCAGACTTCTCCTGGCCTGCGTTTTTCCACACCTTCCCACCTGCTTGCCCCAGGTGACATGAGGCTATGCCGTGGGGTCGCCTGGGTCTCCGTGGCCTGGTGGGTCCTGGTATTGGCTTTGCTCACTGCCTGGCCCGAGGGGAGCTGAGCGCTGGGGCCTCTGGGTGCGGGTACCGCAGGAGCAGGGACTGGGGACCCCCCCCACCCCCACCGTCGATTCTCTTCGTTCTCGTCTCATGTCCTGTCTGTGCTCCGTCCTGAGTCAGGTCTGGGCCTCAGGACCTCCAGGGCCGTCCGCGGGGCACCGACCCACGCCCTTCCACTGTCCCCTGCTCAGGCCCCGCGCTCTGCTCAGGGGTCCCCTGGCACAGAGGTGTTTATGAAGTGCTTCGGGACTTGTGGACAAGGCTACCCGTTCTCACTTTGCACTGAGCCTGCTATAGCTGAAGCAGGTCCTGGAACGACCTTTTGCCTCCAGCACCCGCCACAGGACCCCCCGCGCCTTGTGACCTGTGTCTCTGGACTGGTTTCTTCCCTCTGCCCGGCCCCGGCCGCAGCTGCCCCCACGCCCCCTTCCATCCACCTGGCCAGGCCCCGCTCCGGCATCACTCACACGTCAGCACCCCAGGGAGCCTTCCCAGACCCCCCACCGCTCCCCCACCTCTTCATTTCTCCTCGAGGACATGTACACTTTCTTGGAGCTTGTCACCTCTGCCGCCTGCCTCCCCGGCTGGCGGGAAGACCGGTGGTGCAGGTCCCAGCTGTCTCAGAGCCCAGGACACCCCTTGGCACCCACCGGTGCTCGCATGTGATCTATCCAGTGTGTGTGTGTGGAGAGGAGTGGCCGGGACACTTGTGGGCTGTGCTCTGGGTGCACATGTGTGTCCCATGTGTACATGTGGGACATGTACATGCGTATGTACATGTTTGTTGTCTATGCACAGGGCCCACGGCAGTGACACAGCTCTTCTCCGGGGCTCTGAGTAAGCAAGGCACCTGTGTGAGAGTGTGTGTGTGTGTTGGGGGAGCTGCATGGGGCCTCAGGACGCCCCAGGGCCTGGTCTTTGGTGACATTGGCCCTTGTTGTCACTCAAATTGCCCCCACTGTGCCCCTCAAGCTACCATGGGGCTTCCCTGCCCATCTGGGCCTTACCAGTCTCTCAAGATGCCCTCGGGACCTCAGGCACCAGGCACTACCTCCGTCACCTGCTGCTATGGTCACCTGGTACTGTCCTGGCTGGGGGACCTCAGCAGGATGGCTGCAGTGGTCCTCAAGGGCTGTCTAAGTGACCGGTGTGTTGATGGCTCAGGGCTCCTGTCCTCGGGTGTCTTCCCCTGGCCCTCCTGCCAGGTGCACCCTGGAGTGTCCGGCTAGGGGAACCCGATCCCTGGTGCGGATCCTGGGGTGGGGTTGGGCCCGGTGTACCTGGCGTCAGGGGGACCCCGATGGGCCGTGCCAAGTCCCGCTTGAGAGCTGTTCCTGTTCGGATCTTGAGGACATGTGCGGCTCCACATGTGGGCAGTGTGGCCCATGCCCCCTCCCTCCTAGTCTCGATGGCTGGCACCTAGGAGGGAGAGGAGAGGGGCCTAGAGCACAAGGGAGGACGGGAGAATGTAGCTGGGGTAGGCGTCTGCAGCGACGGGCAGGTGGTCTCGTATGGCCGGGGCCCAGCGTTTCCGGGAGTGGCCGCTGAGTGGCCATGGGGGTGCTCGAGCCTTGGCGGGTGGGGGGGCAGGATCTGGGCTGGGACTTTTGTGTCCAGGGGCTGGGGCCCAGGGCGGGAAGGCAGCTCTCACGTCTTCTTCCCCGTAGGGCCGCACGGGCCTGGCTGGTGCCAAGATGAGCGTCACGTCCTGGTTCCTGGTGAGCAGCAGCGGCACCCGCCACCGGCTCCCTCGAGAGCTCATCTTCGTGGGGCGCGATGAGTGTGAGCTCATGCTGCAGGTGAGCGTGAGCCCCTCGGGGCTGAGAAGGCAGGGGTGGGCCCGGGCCAGGGCCGCCCATGTTGCGGCCCTGGACCCGCAGGTGTGGGTGTGCGGGCCCGAGTGTGTGCTCGCGGGGTGGGTCCCTGCCTCTGCCTCGCGGACTGTTTCTGACAGGAGGATGTTTAGGCTCCTCTCAGGTTCTCAAGGCATCAGGGACCCCCCTGTGGAAGGTGCTGGAAAGCGGACCTATCCATAGCTTTTTTTTTTTTTTTTTTAAAGATTTTATTTATTTATTTGACACAGAGAGAGAGAGATCACAAGTAGGCAGAGAGGCAGGCAGAGAGAGGTGGGGGAAGCAGGCTCCCTGCTGAGCAGAGAGCCCGATGTGGGGCTCGATCCCAGGACCCTGAGATCATGACCTGAGCCGAAGGCAGAGGCTTAACCTCTGAGCCACCCAGGCGCCCCTATCCATAGCTTTGTTGTCTGGGGCCCAGTTGGGCCATTGCATGGAGTGGGGAGCCCCAGGGCCAGCTGGGACCGTCGGATCTGCGTGGGGAAGGCACTGCCCCTCTGAGGCACCCGGGGGCAGGGAAGGGTCCTTTCTCGGTCCGAGAAACCTGGGGGGGCTGGGGCACCGTGCTCTTGGCCGTCTCAGGCTCTCGGTTTTGGAGCGTGGGTTTGGCTGTCACTGGGCTCGTGTGTCTGGGAGCGAGGAGGGTCCCCGGCTCAGTTCTCCTTTTCCGTGTGCTTTGTGGGTGTGATTGAGTCAGGCTTCCTGCAGCCCTGCTCCCCGCTACGTGGCACGTGGGCCCTTGTCCCCCAAGCCCCCCAAGCTCCATGCCCCCCACTGTGGGACCCTCAGAAGGAAACAGGTGTCCTGGGTGGGCCTCTCGGGTGCAGGGAGAGACCTCGCTCAGGCCTTGGCTCCCTTGTGCAGGGCCGGCTGTTGTCGCCCGCTCCCTGGGCCGCCAGGGCTGGGGCTGCTGCCGGGGGTGCCACTGTGGGCGCGCGCGCTTGGGCAGCAGGAGTCAGTGTCCCTCTCTTGAGGGCAGACCCGTAGTTGTCTGGACACCCTGGCTTGCCCCGAGGGTCCTCAGACTTGGTTGATTAGACCAGCAAAGTGCCCGAGTCGCACCAGGTGGCTGGGCCTTCTGTGTGTCTTTGATCTAGAACCGTCTGTCGTCTTCTCTTCATGCCTCTGGCCGCTGGAGAAACCGAGTCGGTGACCGTATGGGGGTGGGCACGTGTCTTCCATAAAGACCGGGGTGCGTCCTGGAGGCCTCTCGGGCCGCACCACCTCGGCCGCGACTCCGCTCTGCTGGCGTCCGGAAGCAGGGGCCTGAGGACGGTCGGGCAGGTGGCGCCGGGGAACCCTCTCCGTGGGTATCGAAATCTCAGCGTCCTGTCGCTTCCACGTGTCATGAAACGGTCTCGACTTACAGAAAGCCATTTGCAGATAGAAAGGGGCCCTGAGTGCGTGTGCGCACAGAGCAGAGAGAGAGCGGGCTGTGGGTCGCACCCCTGGCGTCCTGAGCCGCCTGTTGAGGTTTGGATGTGTCTGGCGGATCCTGATGGTGACGCGGAACAGGAGCCCCGTTCTCTGTCACCGGAGGCGGGTCTGGAAGCGTGCTGAGTCCCTGAGCCCCGGCAAGGTGCCGTGCGCCTGGGTAGCGTGTTCATGCTTTGCGGGTCTTCCTAGGGTGGCCAGGAGGGCGTCTTGGAGGAGGCAGCATTTGATGGGGGCCCAGGGCCCGGTTCCCCAGGGATCGGCGGAGAGGTTTCTGGGTCAGGAGGTGGGGATGGGGATGCTTGAGTGAGTTGGGCGTCCAGTTCCTGGTTCTGGGGTCCAGTTCTTGGTTCCGGTTTGTCAGTGGTGGAGCCTTTAGCAGGGCAGGAGCTGCAGGCACTTCTTAGCCCTTCACGCAGGGCCAGCCCCTGGCTCAGGTGCACCCGTGTTCCTCCCCTTGCTGTCCTCTGGCACCTGGGGAAACTGAGGCTCCAGCAGACCGTGCTTGCTGTCCAGCCCTGCAGCCTCCTTTCCTGCCTGGGCCCTGAGCTCCTGGGTGGGCTCACCCCTTGCGTCTCCTGCACCCCTGCGTCTCCTGGGGGTCCTGTCGCACCTGTGCCTTGGCTTTCTCATCTGTGCGGGTGAGTCCCGTAGTGTCCTTGCCTGTCCTGTGCCGGCCTCTATCCACCTGCGTTCATAGCCTGTGTGGGCGTCACCGAGGCAGCCTAAGCTCTGTGCGAAAGCCCTATCCTCCATCCCCTCCAGCAGGGTCCCTGCCAGCGTCCCCACCAGTGGTCCAGGGACACACCCCGACCTTCCCTCTCCCTTATCCGCAGGTGGCTCTGTCACCGCACCCGCTCAAGGGACAGGCACACCAGTGGGTCCCAGCCTCGCCCTACTGCTGCCCCCCCGATCCTCCCCAGGCAGCTCCTTCTCACCCCTGCCTGCCTCGTGCTCTCCTCTGTAGGGTCTGTGTCCTCACCCCCATGTTGTCACTTGGCCGACCCTGCAGAGACCCTGCCTTCCAGGGTCGCCGCTCCCGCAGTGGGACCAGATGCGTCCCAAGGGCGGAGGCCTGCAGGAGTTGGTACTGGGAACAGGATGGAGGGCAGTGGGGCCAAGGGGCCTCTCAGGAGGGGTACGGGGGGCCAGCAGAGGTGCCGGGGTGCAGGGAGGAGGTGGTGCGGGGAGGCAAGGCAGCTGAGGGCTGTGCAGGGGCCTGTGCTGCAGATGAGGTGGGAGGGACCATGGCTTGGCCCTCAGGGGGCAGAGGAGGTAGGGGGTGTGTGGGGAGGCAGAGCTGGCCCGCCTGGCCCCACGCTACCCCAGCTCTCTGAGCCCGGCACAGAGCCAGTGCCCTGGCAGCGTGTGCTGACTGACACAAGCGTGAGTGTGCACGCAGGCCGCCTGCCCTGGCCCTTGCCACCGGGGGCCCAGCGCTGTGGTGTGGGGCGTGTGCCCGTGCACGTGTGTGTGCACCCGTGCGTGCCTCTGTGCCCGTGCACGTGTGTGTGCACCCGTGCGTGCCTCTGTGCCCGTGTGCCCTTGCACACAGGAGGCTTCCCCGCCTCTGCCCAGTTTGCCCCGTAGGGGCCCGGCAGCGGGGATCTATCTGCGCACGTCCTCCTGCAGAGACCACAGCCCCACGCCGGCAGCCCCCTGCACACGTGCCGGCCCCGCCTGTCCATGGTGGTCCCGGCTCAGGTGGCTGTCTAGCCTCTGAGCATCTGAGCCTGGTGGGACTGGGGTGTGCTTCTGGCTTGGGACGGTGGGGCTGGGAGGGTCTCCAGAGCTGGGGTCCCTCCTGCCTGCTTCCCGTCAGTCCTGCTGCTACCCGCCGTCCGGGAAGGGGGCTTGCAGCAGCTGTGCCTGGTGCTAGAGCCCCGGGCGGGAGTGGGGGCTGGGCCTGGGGGCTGGAGGGGTCGGCCCAGGCTCTGGGGGCAAATGGGGGGGCACTGTGCAAGGTCCAAGAAGCCAGAAGACGGGTGGGGTAGGCAGGGGGGCAGGGAAGGAGGACACAGGGAGGGTGGTGCTCCTAGGCGATGGACCCAGGTCCAAGAATGGGTGTGGCATCTCCAGAACCGCAGAGCAGTCTGGCCAGAGGGGTGGCCAGGCCAGGGCAGGAAGAAGGTTTAGAGAGGCCTCCGTGGCCTGTGGCTCATGGGACAAGGCCAGCCTTTCCTCTCATGCTGGCCAGGAGCCTCAGGAAGTTTCTGCAAACAGTGATGGGCAGGACTAGTGGGGGCTGGGAGGGCGGGAGAAAGATGGCTGCAGGGGACAGGCTGACGGGGAGGGACAGGCAAGGGGGTGTGGTGGGAGCCTCTGGACCGCGGCTGCTGACTGCCTGGTGCCAGGTGGACAGGGAAGGAGGAGTCCGATTAAGCCCGGCTGGGCTGTGTCCGGGAGTTGGGAGTCTGAGGCTTCGGGTGGGGGCATTGGGGTGCTCGGGCTGGGGGGGTCAGCCCAGAAGTCCCTCTAGGGAGTTCCTCCTTGGTGGAGGTCCAAGCCTGAGGGGCAGCGTGCCCTTGCTCCAGCCCACCCCTGCCCGCCTCGGGCTGGCCTGTGTTGTGCTGCATGCCGGTGTGGCGCACCCCTGCCCAGGGCCCGTCCCAGGCCGGCAGCACCCCTGCGGACCGGCGCTCGGCAGCGTGACGGCCACAGCCGAGCCCCAGGCGCACCTTCCAGAGATGACAGCCCTTTGGCGCCGGGGTGTGTGGCGCGGCTGCGGTGGGCGGCTGGCCCGTTCTCGAGCCCTGGGAGGTGCTTGGGAAGGGGCGCAGGAGAAGGCAAGCCCCCAGACCCTGCAGCGAGCACTGTCCCCCGCGCGGCCCGGCTGCACCTGGGGAGTCGCGGCAGCTGCCTTGCGAGGCTGCCCGGACGGGCGGCTCAGGGACTGGGGCTGAGGCGAGCCTGAGCGTTCAGGCCGCCCCAGCGAGCTGCTGGCTCCTGTCCGCCCCACTGCAGCCGGGAGACTGGGGCCCAGGTAAGGGCATGCCAGGGTCCTCCGCCTGTGCCGGGTGCGGGAGGCCCAGGCCAGGCCGGGGGTGGGGCGGCTGCCATGCAGGGCTGGCTGGGGCAGGTGAGCGCCGGGCCGGCCTGCATCCGGGACGGGCAGGGGAGTCTGATGGAGGATGGGCGCCTGGCACCCAGGGAGGAGGCTGTGGCCGGAGCTGTCCGGCTGCAGGTGCTCCCTCTGCCTGAGGAGATCAGGGTGGGGGCAGAGGTGAGGCCTGGGGGGAGAGCAGTAGGTCTCAAGGTCAGAGCCGTGTGCCCACCCCCCGCCCCTGTCGGAGAGCTGTTGCTGCAGGAGGCGGGTGCACTGGCAGTGGGAGCCCTGCCAGGCCGTCCTGGGGCCCTCGGGGCAGATGTTGGCAGCAGGTGGCGAGGCTGGCCTGGCCCCCTTGAGCAGCCCTGGGGCCGATGGCCCAGGGATGGCCACGGTGTCGGGGTGGCTCTGGCTGGCACTGCTGAGTACCTCGGATGGCCCCTGTACCCGCTTCCTTCAGAGGACTGAGGGTCTGCAGCAGGATGAGGTGTGGGTCCCACGTCCCGTTCCGTCCTCATGCCACCCCCCGGGTCCCCCGCCGTGACAGCATCCTCGCGGGTCCAGCTGGCCACCTGGGGCCTCTGCGCAGGTGGGGCTGGAGCATGGAGGCTTCCGGTGTGGGTGAGGGCCATGGCCCCCACGAGCCCTGCCCGTGATGCCCTGCCTTCCAGGGGTCTCTGCACATCTGCAGGGCTGAGGAACCTGGGACTGGGGGGGCTGGGCCAGAGCCCTTGCCCACCACACCCCCGCCTTACTGTGTCCCTGGGGCTCTGGATGAGACAGGAGGCCCTGCCCTGGGGGCTTCTAGTCCTTGGGAGGGTGCCGGGGCCACTCCTGGAAGCCAGGGAGGCAGTGGGTTCTGTGCAGGCAGCTGCCTCAGGGAGGGAGGGTCTGGGCCCTCACCTGTGGGAACAGAAGCCTGGCGGTGCGGGGACACGGGGCCTGAGGTCCTGGGGCACTACCTCGTGGGCTAGGGGCCATCCGGAGCCGGGCAGTGGAGAGCCGCTGTGCAGCCTGTCGCTCCCACACAGGGCCTCTGGAGGGAGGTGTGGGGGTCCTGTACTGTCGTCCCGGCAGGTGTGAGCATCTAGACTGATGGTTCTGCTGGCGTCTCGGGGCTGGTCCCCAGGCCTGTGTCTCCTTGGTGGCAAGAGAGGGGTGCAAGGGCCGCCCAGACGCCTGGGCCTCTGGCAGAGTGGGTGTGGGGTGGGCAGTGGTGGTGCGCTCTGGGCCGGGACCGCTGATCTCGTGGCTGGGGGACATGGCCTGGGCTGGCGGTGTCTTGGCCGAGGGAACGTGGCCCCATGACCCTGTCCCTGCTCTGTGCCGGGAGTGCCGCAGCAGAGAGGCGGGCTGGGGACGGTCTCGTTCTTGCGGCCGACTGCGGGAGGGGGCCCGGTGACTGGCCCAGGGAAGGGTCCTGGGAGGGTTGGGGGCGAGGGACAGTGGGCACATGTGTGTGTGCATGTGTGTGTGCTTGGGGTGTGCGTGAGGCCTGTGCGGCGGCCCGGGCATGTAGCTAGAGGGTCTGAGATCCATCCTGCACGTGCGTGGCCAGCACGGGGAGAGGCTGTGCCCTGTGCGGCCGGCCAGAAGTGAGGGGGAGGCCTGTCTGTGAGCTGCCCCCACTACAGTGCTACTGTCCTCCCTGTGGCTCTGCCTGCCCCCACCTGCCCTTGGGAGGGAGCGGCATGTGCCAGGTGGCCGGAGGCTCCCAGCCCTTCCTCTGGCTGACCCAGGCTTGGCCGGGGGAGGGGGGGGGCACTGGCCTGGTGGTGCTAAAGAGGGCTGGACAGAAAAGGAGGGGCCCAGGTGGCAGCCGTGGGGTGGGAGGACCTGGCCTTGGCATCTCCACGCATCCCTGTGGCCTCTTCCAGTGGCTGGGACGGTTGGCTGAGTCAGGTCAGGGTGGGCCCTCTGGGTCAGCCACGCTCGAGATGTGGGGGCGTGGGCTGGACCTTGTGGGCCCCCAGGCCCAGGTGGCTGGTGTTGACATTGCAGTGGGGTAGATGGGGCTCCTGCTGGGCCGTCCTCTGCCTCCTGGGCCTCACCCAGCCGGGAAGGCCACCTGAAGGCAATCCGTGTGTTCCCAGTCCCGCAGCGTGGACAAGCAGCACGCTGTCATCAACTACGACCAGGACAGGGACGAGCACTGGGTGAAGGACCTGGGAAGCCTGAACGGGGTGAGTGCAAGGGGCAAGGGGCTCTCCGTGCTGGCCGCGCCCCCTCAGGGCGCCCCTGGTGCTGGCCCGGCCCTTCCTAACCCCTCCCTCCGTGCTGGCCCTGCCCCTTCGTGACCCTCCCTTGCTGTTGGCCCCGCCCCCTTCAGGGCGCTGCCCGTCTGCCGGCCCCGCCCTTCTCCTCTGCCGGCCCCGCCCTTCTCCTCTGCCGGCCCCGCCCCTCCTCATGACACCCCGCCCCCATACCGGCCCCGCCCCTCTCCCCAGCCCACCCCAGCCCTGCCCACCTGCTGCGGTCCCTTCCGTGTTGGACCTCCTGCAGGCTGTCTGCCGGGACACCCTGTCCTGGGGGGTGTGCGAGCTCCTGTGTGAGTGGGGAGGGGTCCGGTGAGGGTCCCCGCAGGGCCGCTGTCTGGCTGTGTGGCCGTGTGGTTTCCCTCTGTGTTCGGTGGGCAGGCGCCAGCCTGAGGACGGCCTGCCCTGTGCCTCCCACTCGTGAGGTCGGCCCTCGCCGTTGTGAGCTGGGGGGCCCCGCAGCGGCCCGAGGCTGCCGAGTGCCGGGCACACCTCACCACGTCCTGGGGAGCGGTCTCAGGATCTGGGGGTCTGTCCCTGAGCCCCTGCTCTGCTGGCCCTCGCATCAGCCAGAGTGGCCCCAACCGAATGGGGCTGCGAGGAGAGTGAGCTTCGCCTCTGCCGCCACGGGCCGCACAGGGGCGCTGGCCCCCAGATCGCCGGGGCTCAGAGAGGGTCCCCAGGGCTGCGGGCCCGGTGCGTGGTGTGGAGGCCTGCGTGACGTCCACATACTGGGACCCAGTCTTGCCTGCTTGTGGAGCACCACGCCACGGGCTCGGGCTGACCGGCTGCTCCCCGCCAGGCCTGCTGCCCTCTGCTCCTGCCTCTGAGCTCACAGAACTGCGTCACCTACGACACGTCCAGCCTGATGCTGCCGGGCTTCCAGCCCTCTCTGCCGCCCCACTGGGTCGTCCCTCCATGACCCAGCCCTGGCCTGGGACCCCTCCCTGTGGGCCTGCCCTCCTGCTCGCTCCGGAGACCCCCTTCTGTCCTGTAACGAGTCCTCCCCGGTTCTCGTACCTTCTGGTGACCACGGCACAGTTGCCGTGCCCAAGCTCCTCTGTCTTCTGTCACCTGGCTGGCCCCCAAGGTCCTGAGAGCGTCATCATCTGGCCAGAGTGCGGTGTCCGTGGCCAGCCCGTGATGGCTCTGGTTGGGGGAAGAGGGTTTTGGAGGAGCAGGCGGCCTCACTCAGCCTTGCCAGCCTTGCCATGGGGCCGGCCCATGGGCATCCCTTGGCCACCTCAGGGTCCCGGGTGCTGGGCAAGCAAGGCCAGTCCTTCGGCAGGCACCTGTCCCGTGCTCCCTGCAGGGGTGAGGCTGGGTGCACGTGTGTCGGAGGGACAGTGCCTGGTCCAGAGCAGCACAGAATGAGGGGGCCCCCGAGTCGTTGCCCTGCCTGCTGCTGGCCTGGCCTGCCACCTGTTTCCTCCGCAGACATTTGTGAATGACGTGCGCATCCCGGACCAGAAGTACGTCCCGCTGAAGCTCCATGACGCCGTCCGATTTGGCTACGATATCCTTTCCTGGCCGTGCTCCCACCTTCTGGCCTCAGTCGCACTGTTGTCCCGGTGCAACTGGGACCCGCGGGCATGAGACAGTCGCCAGTGTGACCCCAGCCCCTGTTCCCCTGACAGACATCCTGGGATGGATCCCTGGGAGGCCAGTGCAGAGGGATGGTCTAGGGTGGGAGCTGGGAGCTAGCTGTGTGGTGTGGCTCCTGGGCACGTCCCCTGCCTGCCCTGTGTGCCCTTGGCGGAGGGGTTAAAGGGCCCATGCACGGCCCCAGCGTGGATGTGAGCTGTGATCTGGCGTGGCCCCCGGTCCCACTTCTCCGACTCAGGGTGGTGCGGACACAGGCCTAGTGCACAAGCGGGTGTGGGGGCCAGCGCAGTCCCCCCACACCTCCCTGCTCCGTCTGACCCGCCCCCAAGTTGTCTGCACGTCCCGCTGCGGAGAATCCCCAACCACGTGGTCGCGTGGCCTCGTGCAGAGGCCGTCCTGGCTCTTCTGCTCTGGGTTTGCCTTAACTCGCAGCCACATTCCAACATGTACGTGCTGGAGCGGGTGCAGCACCGGGTCCCCGAGGAGGCGCTCAGGGTCAGTGCCGACGCCCCACCGGGGGCCCCGCCACAAGGCCCCGGCACCCCTGCACCCTGCACCCATCCTCGCTCCCACACCTCTTGGCTCCCTCGGCCTGGCTGTGGTGCTGTGAGTCAGCCCGGCCTGGCCTGGCCTGTCCTGCAGGATGGCCCGGTCTGGCCGGTGGGGAGGATTGTCCCCCCCCCAGGCTGACGCAGCCGCAGGTGGTTGGGGCGGAGAGGAGGCCGGCGCAGCTGGCGGGGGGGCCCGGAGGCATCTTGGGTGCCGAGGAGGACCCCAGTCAGGCTGCCACAGGGGGTACAGGACAGGCAGGAGGGACCTGGGTTGGCGGCCGTGGCAGGTGGGACCTGTTCTCTCCCCTTGCTCGATGGCGTGGGAGTCACAGAGCACTGACTTAGGGGAACTCGCCCAGCGCTTTCCCCGGGAGCCCCTTGTAGGAGACACTGGCCTTAGCCCCATCTTTAAGCGAACTGTGGGTGGCCTGCGCAGAGTCACACGGCCGGTGTGAGCCTGGGTCTGACAGCCACAGAGCTCAGCGTGCACGGGCTCGGACAGACCGCTGCCCCCCACCTCCGGGCCCCCTGAGCAGCGTCCTCCGTGGCCTGGGGCCCATCCTGCCCGTCCCTCGTGGGTCCTGCGTGGGCATTGCATGTCACCTCTGATGACTGCCGCCCAGCCCCGCCTCCCTGACCCGAGCAAACCCCAGCTCCTTCGTGGAAGCTTTGTGGCCCTGAGGAACCCCCCCCAGCTTCAAGCCTCGGGATGTCCCCTCCGTGGGGGCTCCGTGAAGGAGGCCTCATGGTGCATGGGGTTAGTCCCAGCCCTCTCTGGACCCAGAGGGAGGCAGCTGCCCTGGGGGTGCTCCCGAGCCGGCCCGGCCCTCACCCCCGCCTGCTGCCCACAGCACGAGAAGTACACCAGCCAGCTGCAGGTGAGCGTCCGGGGCCCGGCCCCTGGGAAGGGCGAGGCACCGCCCCCGCACGCCCCTTGCTGTGAGCCCTCGGCCCCCAGGCCGGAGAGGGGGGACCGGAGGCCAGGAGCAGGTAAGGGTAGCGTCGTGGCGGGGTCCCGGGGGGATGTGCACACAGGCCCGCCCCCCGTGGGCCTCCCCCACGGCGTGCTTTGATCTGTCTGCTCTGGGCCATGCTCCCTTCCCAGTATAGCCCTTGGCCCTGCCCGTCAGCCTCTCGGGCTCACGCCACCCCGCAGCCACAGCACTGAGCTGCCGTCCTGTGGGCTCAGGCATCCACACACCCCACAGCCACATGAGACACGCCCGCCATGGGCACTGCGCCCTGTGCCTCGTGTGGTCCAGTCTGCCTGGTGGGTGGGAACCCGCCTTCAGGGCCGTAGCTCTGTGGCTCAAGTCACTTACAGATCTTGGAGAGAGACCCACCCTGGGTGCGGACCCTGCTGTCCACCTGCCCTTCCAGCGGGCAGGCTCCGGGGGCAGGGGGCTCGGGGAGGGCTGGAGGGGTTGTTTGACCCAGGACGGGGGCGCTGAGGACCGTGCTGCCCCAGGTGAGCCTCCTGCACAGGGAGGAGGCCTGGGCGGGGCCGGGGCGGCGAGCATCACCTGCTGTGGACATGGGCACGGGCCTTGGAGTGACCAAGTTGGCGCACATCGGGCAGGGTCCTGGGCTGAGATGGGAGGTGATGCTGGGGACCCCCAGAGCCCAGAGCCTTCCCAGCCCTTGTCTGCGCTGGGGCCCCAGGGACCCAGGCTCGAGCTCCCCGTCCTTGTGCAGAGGCGGCGGCCTACCGCACACCCCTGTACGGGCAGCCCTCCTGGTGGGGCGAGGACGACGGCGGCAGCCCCCCAGAGGACCGGCGCCAGGAGGAGCCCTACGCGGGTAGGTCCCAGAGGCCCTGGACCTTCTGATGGGGGCTGGCGGGAGTGCCCGTTCCGGGGAGACGGCTGCCATGGCTGGCCCCGGGGTGGGGGTGGGCGGAGGCCGCCACCCTGCACCCCCCGAGACATGTTTTCTCCCCCCCAACCCAGAGCGGCCCAAGGAGCTGGTGCAGCAGGACGGGGAGCTCTCTGTGACGATGGCCGGTTTCCGGGCTGCGGCAGAGCCTCAGGGCTTCCCGTTCAGGCGGGAGCCCAGTTACTTTGAGATCCCCACAAAGGAGGCCCCGTCCCCGCCGCCGCCGCCGCCACCGCCGCGGCCCCCCGAGGTCCCGGCCCAGGAGGCACCCACCAAGGACACGGAGCCCGGCGGGGGCGGGGCGGCCCCCGTGGTGCAGAGCCACGCCTCCTTCACCATCGAGTTTGACGACTGCAGCCCCGGCAAGGTGAAGATCAAGGACCACGTCACCAAGTTCTCGCTGCGGCAGAGGAGGCCCCCGGGCAGGGAGGCCACACCCGTGGAGGCCGTGTCTGCGGAGACCAAGGTGGCCGACTGGCTGGTGCAGAACGACCCGAGCCTGCTGTGCCGGGTAGGCCCCGGCGAGGACCGGCACAGCACCAAGAGCGACCTGCCCGTCCACACCCGCACCCTGAAGGGTGAGCGCTGGGTGGGCTGGGACCGCAGCGCCTTTGCCGCCTGGTGGGCTGCCCTCATCCCCGGGGCTGGTTTCTGCTCGCACTGGGTCGCTGGCGTGCTCCCGGTGCGCACCTCCCCGCGGGCGCGGGGTCCCGTGAGGTGCGCCGCCCGGGGCAGCTTGGGGAGGGGCGAAGAGGCCCCCTGCCCCCCCAGGACCTGTGCATCCTTTCCCTCGGCCTGATGCATTGGGATCCCCCCACTCCCAGGCCATAAGCACGAGGACGGCACCCAGAGCGACTCGGAGGATCCCACGGCCAAGGCGGCGGCGGCGGCGGCTGGGGTCCCCGCGGAGGGCGGCGGGGGGCAGGTGCGGCTGCAGAGACAGCTGAAGCGCGACCCGCAGGAGCTGCTGCACAACCAGCAGGCCTTCGTCATCGAGTTCTTCGACCAGGACACGCCCCGCAAGAAGCGGTCCCAGTCCTTCACGCACACCCCTCCCGGGGACCCCAAGGCCGACAGGCGCCGAGGCCCCGGGCCGGCAGACAGAGACCGCTCAGGTGTCCCTGCCTCGGCGCGGGGGACGGGTAGTGGTTCGGGGCCGCAGCGGGCCAGCTCGCTCAAGCGGGAGAAGACAGAGGAGCGCCCGGGGGGCCCCTCGCCCGCTTCCCGGGGCTCCGTGCGACCCTTTGGCAGCGTGGGGCGCCGCTCCCGTCTAGCCCAGGACTTCATGGCCCAGTGCCTGCGGGAGGGCTCTCCGGCCGCCCGGCCCAGCCCTGACCGGGCATCCCCCGCATCCCCAGCCCCCGAGACACCCCGAGGGGCCAGCCCTGTGGCCCCTGCGACCCCACCACCGCCCCCCGCCGACCCCCAGCTGACCAAGGCTCGCAAACAGGATGAGGACGACAGCCTGAGTGACGCGGGGACCTACACCATCGAGACGGAGGGGCAGGACCCGGAGGTGGAGGAGGCCCGCCAGATGATCGACCAGGTCTGCGGGGCAGGGGGCTGGGGGCGGGGCTGGGGCGGGGCCAGGCTGGCTCTGACCCGAGGGCTGGCCCCTCCTGCTCGCAGGTCTTTGGGGTACTGGAGTCTCCTGAGCTCTCCAGGGCGTCCTCGGCTGCCTTCCGTCCAGTCATCAGAGGGGACAGAGACGAGGCTGGTGACGGGGTCGCCCAGCGAATGGCCCTCCTGCAGGAGTTTGCCTCTCGGCCGGTGGGCACAGCCCCGCACGGGGAGCTGCAGGTACCTGGGAGGCTCACTGCTCTGGGGAGGAGCTGGGCCCCGTCATCTGGTCCCCTGTGAGCTTGAAGGTGAGGGTCCTGCCTACCCAGGATTCCGGAGCGGTGTGCCCACCTGACAGGTGGGCGGGGGACCCTATGTGGAGGTTCACGGGCAGGCCCTGAGGTCCCAAGTCAGGCTGGGCCCTGCGTGCCCACGCAAGGGTAGGTGTGAGCCACAGCTGCTGATCTCAGGGCCACTGAACCAGGCTCGGGGTGGGCAGTTGCGTGGAGGTCTGGAAGCTCGGAAGTACACAGGTGGTTTCCTGGCTGTTTTTTTGGGGCGAGGTGTCTCAGGTCTGGAGACGGCGAGTTCGGGGCCAGGTGTTAGGGTGAGGATCCCTGTGGGGCTCCTGCCTCTGTCTGCTGCTGACACATGCTCGTCCCTTGCTCTGCAGGGCCTCGCGGTGCCCGGCTCCCCCGGGGGTCAGAAGTGGGTGTCCCGCTGGGCCAGCCTGGCTGACAGCTACTCGGATCCAGGGCAGGCAGGTGAGCGGTCCAGCCTCCGCAGCGGGGAGGGGACGGGCCCAGGCTTCCTACTGGACTGGCAGCCGTGAGCGCATGCCAGCCAAGTCTGGAGGAGGGTCGGGCTTCCGGCACACACCAGGGGCCCGCACACCAGGGCCGCTCCAACCAGGCTGCCCTTGTCTTCGCAGAGGAGAGCCCTGGGCGCAGAGCCGGGGAGCCGGAGGGGGCCCTGCCTGTGCGCCAGCGACGGCGACTGCCACAGCTGCCCAGTGACCGCGCAGACAGCCCTGGGGGTCTTGAGACCACCAGGAGGAGCGGTCCTGGGCCTCCGGAGTCGGCCGGTGAGCAGGCCGGCTGCCTCTTGGGCCAGGAGGACTTGGAGCCCGACAGCCTCAGTGACGCCAGTGGATCGGATGGTGGGCGGGGCTCTGAGTTGGGTGCAGGCCCGCAGGAGGAGAGACGCAGGAGCCCCCAGGAGGGAGTAGCGTGGACAAAGGGCCGGCGCTCGCCAAGAGCCCCCGGAGAGCCAGCCGCCACCTCTTTCTTCATTGGGGACCAGAATGTGGAGCCGGCCTTCCCCAGGCAGCCCTCTGTGGCTGCAGGGGCGGTGGAGGGCCCAGGGCGGGCGGCCCAGCCCGGCCTCGCAGCGAGGGAGAGCGTCTGCGCCAGCACTGGCGGGAGGACGGTCCTCCGGCGGCACACAGAGCGGTCCCTGGAGCCCGAGAGCCCTGCCCCGGCCTTGGTACGGCAGGAGAGCTTCAGCAAGGAGCCGGCCGGCAGCACCCCCGCGCCCGGCCAGCGTCCACACATCCCCAGCCACCCCCTCCTGCGGGACCTGGCTGCCACCCGGGCCTCCCGCATGGACCTCCACCCCCAAGACACCCACCTGATCCTGAAGGAGACAGAGACCGCCCTGGCAGCGCTGGAGGCCCGGCTGCTCTCCAAGCCCGTGGAGGAGGCAGAGGGCCCGACGGGCAGTGTCCCTGGGCCGCCGGAGGACTCCCTGTCCGGGGACTCGGACGTGGACACGGCGAGCACGGTCAGCCTGCTCAGTGGCAAGGATGGGCCCAGCCCGACCAGTCCCAAGCCCACGGGACCGCAGAAGGAGAAGCCGCCGTCCCCACCAGCAGCGCAGGGCCCAGCGGGCATCTCCTTGAACTGCGGCCGAGAGATGCTCTCAGACAAGCACCGTCGTGCCCTGGGCCCCACAGACACGGGCCGCGCAGAGCCGGAGAGGCGCCTGGCCACGCGGCGCGGCGCTGGGACCCGGGTGTCCTCGGACTGGCCTGACGAAGAACAAGGCTCTGGCCCAGCCCACCCGCCCGGCACGGACACGGTCACCTCTGACCACGAGAGCCCCGGGGCCACTGGGGCGGGGCGGCCAGGGCCTCGCCGGAAACCGGCGCCCCCAGCGCCACCCCCGGCTCCCCGGGAGGAGCAGGCCCGTGGCTCTGCCCAGAAGGTACAGCAGGTGCTGACCCGCTCCAACAGCCTGTCCACGCCGCGGCCCACACGGGCCTCCCGGCTGAGGCGGGCCCGGCTGGGGGACGCCTCGGACACAGAGGCTGCTGATGGTGAACGGGGGCCCCCGGCCAACCCTGAGCCGGCGGGGCGGCCGGTGCCCGAGCAGGCCAAGAAGCTGTCGCGCCTGGATATCCTGGCCATGCCCAGGAAGCGGGCGGGCTCCTTCACGGGGCCCAGCGACTCCGAGGTGGCCCCCGCCCGCGCCGGCTTCTCTGGCCGCAGTGTCGAGTTATATTGCTCCAGCCGCAAACCCATCATGGCCGAGGCTCGCGCCGCCGCCGCCAAGAAGTCTGCCAGTACTGCCGTGGCCCCCCGCCAGCCCTTCAGCAGGGCCCGCCCAGGCAGCGCCCGATACTCCTCACCCAGTGAGTCCGGGAACAGGCAAGGGGCCCTGCGCCCTGCGAGCCGAGGGGAGGGTCTGCCGCGTCCTGGGTCAGCCCCGCTCAGTGCCGGGGGACCCCGGTTCCAGCCCAGAAGAGCCCTGTTCCCAGGCCGGCCTGGCTCAGTGCCCTGAGTGCGTGTGTCCATGTGCTCTGGTGAGCCCGGGGAGGGGCTCCTGCCGACTCCCACACGGGGGCCTCTGGGGCTGCCCGCTGTGCCCTGGCGCTGTCCCCTGGGGACCGGGCACTGGGGGAGGGCCGTGCAGTCTCCCGCGCACCCGGGCCCCGTGTGGCCTGTGGGCTGCGCCTGCGCGTGGTGCAGACGCATGGTGCTGGGGCCGCGGGTGCTTGTCCCCCACCGGGGTGGCTGGAGGGCACTGGGCACGCAGCCGGGCTTGCCCTGCCGAGGACCGGCAGCTGCAGAGACACGGGTCCGCCCCGCCTCTGGGCGCGCTGGGGTGACCGGAGGAAGGGAAGGGGCGGGACGAGGGGGGAGGACTGAGGACCGCTGCCGCCTGGGAGCCTGCTGCCGCTGCCCTGCTTTGGCCACGTGTTTGCTGCTGCCGCCGCAGGGGGCCTCAGAGCAGGGTGGGCGAGGAGGGGGTCTCAGAAGACCAGGCGGACAAGGGAGGGGCTGCCAGGCTCAGCTGCCCTCCACGGTCCCCCCTGGCCCTGGGGCTGATCCGCACGGGGAGGTCGACCCTGACCGGGGGTGTCTGTGGGTTTTGTGCCTTGGCACCAAGGCGAACAGTTCCCATCTGGTGGGCACAGACCCTCCCCCTGGGACGCGGCCTCTGCCCATGGGCTGTGGGAATGTCAGGTGCCCCTTCCTGCCGGTTTCGCCTTGTTCCTCCTGCGCTTGTCCTTCCCTGTCCCTGCCTGTCCCTCCTCGTCCCTCCCTCCTCCCTCCCCATCCCCCCATGCCTCCCTGTGCCTCCTGTACCTGTCCCTGCCTGTCCCTCCCCCGTCCCTCCCCGTCCTTGCCCTGTTCCTCCTCTGTCTTTCTTCTGTCCGTGCCCTCTCCTCCCGTGGCCTCCCCACCCTCCCTGTCCCTCTCCCCCCTGCACCCATACATCTGGGCTGGTGATGGCCTCGCAGCGGTGCGGCTCTGTAGCTGCTGGTGCTTCAGCGGCCGGGCCTCCGGGCGGGGGGTGAGGCGGCAGCATCAGCGTGGCTTGTCCTGCGGCGCGGGGCCGTCTGGAAGGACCCCGGGGCCGCGGCAGGGTGCTGAGCGCGGCTCCGTTCTGTTCTTGCTTCTGGAAACCATCTGCGCCCCCGAGGCACCCGTCGCCGGCAGCAGGGCTCAGACTGCACGTCCACGTCCGAGGAGGAGTACGGCTCCCACCACGGCTCCCCCAAGCACGCGCGCTCCCTCGCCTCAACAGCCACGCAGACCCCGCGGACTGGCGGCTCCGGCCGCACGCGCCCCCGGGCCCCCGGCCTCCGGGACACGGATGACGAGGAAGAAGACCCGGACCCGTACGGCTTCATCGTGCAGACGGCAGAGATCGCGGAGATCGCCAGGTGAGCGGCGCCCGCTTGGCGGGAGGCCTGGGGGCACCCCGGGGCGGGGGCTGGGCTGGAGGCTCTTCTCTCGAGGGAGCTCAGCGCGTGCCTCTCGGAGGAGGGGTGGGGGACAGAGGGGGCGTGGACGGCTGCAGATCTGCCCGGGAGGTTGTGGGGTGTCCGGGACGAGGAAGGACACTACTGTGCTCGTTAAAGATGAGCTTCCGCGTTGTGGTTCTCGGGGTCGCCTCCAGGCCAGTGGTGGGATCGGGAAGTGGTCTTCCGCCGAGGGCGGTCGGTGCTTTGGTGGCTGGGTCCTTTGGGGCTCGAGCAGGGGCAGGAGGGGTCCAGGGCCAAGTGCGTGGCCTGTGTTTGGTGCTGAGGAGGCTGAACTTGTGCCCGGGAACGTCCAGACAGGGGACCGGGGGCGGGTAGTCCTTGGGAGAATGGTCCGTGGGGACAGAGGCGCAGAGATGACGACAGCGGCCGTGGTGGCTGCAGGTTGAATGGAGAGGACCTGTAGGGCACGAAGAGGGCCGGGGACAGAGCTCCCAGGACGTGGTTCCCGGGGCTGACAAGGGGCAAGTCCAAAGGGGGCAGGCTGGGGCATCCCGATGTGCTGGGGGCTGCAGAGAGACGTGGGGGTCAGTGCTAAGTCAGGGGCACATGTCCGTTGGGCATCCATGAGTCTGAGGGATGTCCTTCTGTATTTTCTTGGTGTAGGGAGGGTGGGAACCAGTTGGGGGACCCCCATCTTGAGGAGGCCTAGGTCGGCCTTGCTGGGGAGGTAGGGGCCGGCCGGGGTAGTTTTCTCCAGCTGCCCTAAGCATTTCTGAGTTCAGGTGGTTACGCCAGGCAGGGGGGCAGGTGGCACTGGGAACGGACAGGCCCTGAGGGCCGGCTGGGAGGTGCCCCGGGCAGTGCTGGGACAGCTGAGGGGGGATGCCTGGGCCTTGGTAGGTCTTGAAGGCCCTGTCGCCTGGGCGCCTGCAGGCACTGGTGTGCCGGGGAACCTTGGAGCTGTCGCTCGTGTGCCCGCAAGTGAAAGGGGCGGTGCGGACACTGACAGGCGACTCCTGTACACCTAGCCTGGGCCGAGGGCTGCAGTCCACAGGACAGGCTGGTGGAGGGACCTGATGTGCTCTGAGGACAGGGTCAGTCTGGGGACTTCCTGGGCAGTTTGGGGCAGAATGTGCTCCTGGTCCCTGCTGGCCTCTGTCCCTTTCTGGGTGGCCTGAGGGCCTGGTAGGGAAGCACTCATAGCCTGCGGGGGAGGGGGGGTGGGGGTGGGGGGAGGGAGTGAGCAGGGCCGGGCTGGGGCGGGCTGCAGCTGGCCTTCCTCGGCCTCCCTCCCTCCCCTGTGGGGAGGCTCCTGGTATCTGTCTGCCTGCTGGTGTCACCCTTTGCCTGATTCTGACGCTTGTCTGCGACCTCTTCCCTGCCTCAAGTGTCCCTGCCTGCCGAATAGGGCCTGGGTGGCCCCACGTGTTCTCTGGTGGCGACAGGGGAAGGTGTGGCCTGCCCTGGGGTCTGAGGGTGCCCCCGCCCGCCCTTCCTGCCCAGCCCTAACCCCACCCCCCTCTTGGGGCCTCAGACACTTGAGCCTCCCACGGGGGCCTGTCCATTAGGCATTGCTGGCGACTGGCCGGGCACAGTTCGGGCCAGGCTGGGGGCCGCACACCTTGGCCGCTGCCCCTCACCCAGCACTTGCCCCTTGGGAGGGACCCCTGCCTTCACTGGAGAGGAGAGGTCGGCCCGGGGAGGGTTCTGCCAGGCTGCCGCTCCCCGACCTCCCCAGCCCTGGTGCCTGGCCAGGAGGACCCCGCAGGACCCGCCTTCTCTCCTGCGGGCTGTAGGCTGAGCCAGACGCTAGTGAAGGACGTGGCCATCCTGGCGCGGGAGATCCACGATGTGGCTGGGGACGGCGACTCGCTGGGCTCACCGGGGCCTGCACGCAGCCCCTCCCTCAGCAACGTGCCCAGCACCCCTGCTTCAACCATCTCCGCCCGGGAGGAGGTACACCCCGCCCCCCACCCCGCCCCCACCCCGCCCCCCGCTCCGCCCCCGCCACGTGCACAGCTCTCAGCCCGGAGGTCCCCCCATGGCTGGCCTGAAGCACGCAGTCTGGGACCACCCTCCTTGGGGGCTGGGGGGTCCCGGGGCCCCCAGCGGGCTGGACGTGGGGTCCGCTCCGTCCCCCTGTCGTTGGAGCAGGAGAGGGGCGCGGTCGGCCCCTGAGGGCGGGAGCCTCCTGTGCGGAGGCCTGCGGGTGCCAAGGAAGACCGACGCCACCTGCCCCGTCCGCAGCTGGTGCAGCGCATCCCCGAGGCCAGCCTGAACTTCCAGAAGGTGCCCCCTGGCTCCCTGAGCTCCCGAGACTTGGACCAGAACATGAATGACCGCTGTGGGGACTCGCTCGCCAGCAAGACGCGGCCTCGGAGCCGTGAGGAGGCAGGTGCCCCCCCGCCCAGCTGTCCGGCCGTCGGGGTGTGCCCAGGGCGGGGCCTTCAGGAGGGCCCCGGGCAGCACGCTGAGCCCTGGTCCTCACAGGTGATCTTTGACAACCTGATGCTAAACCCCGTGTCGCAGCTGTCCCACGCCATCCGGGAGAACACGGAGCACCTCGCCCAGAAGATGAAGTGCGTAGGGCCCACGAGCTCCGTGGGCCAGTGGGAGCTGCCCCCCCAGACCCCCCAGACCCCCTCAGACACCAACACGAACACGTGCACGTCAGCCAGGACCTGCGGGGCAGAGGGGGGAGGACTGCCCAGGGGGTGCACGGGCGCACACGCCTCCCCGGCTCCGGGAACGAGGGCTCCCAGGACCACCACAGCCCCCACCCCAGCCCTCCCTGCGTCAGGCCCCAGGGACCGGCACTGTCGTTCCACCCGGCCCCGTTCCTGCTCTGGGCCTGCGCTCCCGCTTGGGTACAGGCCGGGGTGGTGGGAGGAGGTCTGGGCGCGCGGGTCTGGGCCCCGTCATCCTGTCCTCCGTCCACTCCTCCGGCCGCAGGATCCTCTTTCAGAACACGGGCCGGGCCTGGGAGGAGCTGGAGGCCAGGATCAACTCAGAGAACGAGGTGCCCCTCCTGAAGACGTCCAACAAGGTGAGGGCCGGCCCGGCCACCCCCCAGCCCCGCGGCCGCAGGGAGTGGGGGACTCACCCCCTCGGCGGCTCTGCCCCATGTGCCCCCCCGGCCTGTTTCCAGGAGATCAGCTGCATCCTGAAGGAACTGGGGCGCGTGCAGAAGCAGCTGCAAGGTGGGTGGGCCTGGGTCGGGGGTGGATGGGGGGCCGGCCGCTGGGCGGCAGGCGGCGGGAGGCCCGGGGTGGGCGCGGGAGGCGGGGCAGGACCCGCCAGCCGGCCTGACCCTCCCCGCCCGCCCCACAGTCATCAACGCCATCGTGGACCCCAGCGGGAACTTGGACCTGCTGACCGGGACCCGGGGCCCCGCGGGGTCCGCCCAGCTCGGGAAGGGCCGGCCGGCCGCCCAGAGCCCGTGCTCGCCCCCCTTGGCCCTGCCTCTGAGGAGCTGCCCACAGCGGGTGAACTGCGGCTCCCCAGGCCTCCCGGACCCTGCCGTCCTCCCCGGCTTCCTCCCCGACGCAGAGAGGTTCCTGCTCTAGGCGGCCTCCGCGTGCCCGGGGTCCAGCGCCGCCAGCGCCCCTTGTCTGCCGCCACGGCCCTTTCCGGCTGCGGACGGTTCACCGCAGACCCCCACATGTGCCATAACCCTGTGGGCAGGTGCCTCTGTGCCCAGACCCCCTCCCTAGCTCCCAGCCAGCGCCCCAGCTGGACGGTCCGGCCCCTGCGGCCGCCCCCGCAGGCCCTCTGGCCCAGCTCCTGTTGTGGCCGTCCCGAGGGCTGGCGTCCCAGGCGTGTACCCTGTCTCCTCTCTCCTCCTGTTATTTTCGTCTTTAGCTTTTAAGGACAGAGTGGTCTGTGCCACCACAGCAGCCCCCGGGCCTGGAAGGCCATCGTCCCGCCCGTGTGCTGGGGGCAACTGTTCTGCTACGGGCTCTCTGGGCTCCGGGGTCCTGTCCCTGTGTGCTGGCCGGGGCCAGGCCGAGGAAGACGGGCTGGACCGGGGGTGGGTATCACTCAGTGCCAAACACGGGCCGGGAGGGGCTGCTGGAGCCCCAGGACTCGAGGGCGGGGTGCTCCCGGCTGGGCACTTGCAGCCTGCTCTGCCACGGGGCCGGGCGGCTCCCGCTGCCCCAGGGTGGGGTGGCCTGTGGAGTTGTTTGGGGCGGGAACCCCACTACTTCAAGCCTTTGGTGCCAATGCAACTGCCAAACTGACAGGTGTGCGGGCCGAGGCCACGCAGGCCAGGCGTACGGGCACACGTGCTGGTCAAGCGCGCCCACTCTCACGGCTGGCCCAGGCACGCGCGCGCACGGCGGGGCAGCCCTTCCCGGCCACGGAGGCTGGGCTCCTGCTCGGCCTCCTGCAGTCTGAGGCCGGGGCTGGGGGGCGGGAGGGGAGCACTAGCCGGAGGCGGTGGGGGGTTTCCTGGGCTGCACCCCTCCCCCAGCCCTCACCCCTGTCCTCCCTGATGCCGTGGGCGTTCCTGGGGTGTCTGCAGCCGGCTCGGGGCCCTGCAGGCTGCTGTACTCCTGGTCCCGTGGGGGTGGGGGGCACGGAGAGCCCCCAGGGACAGTCTTGCCTTCTCAGGGTTCTTCCAGCTGGGAACGCGGGTGGGCAGAGCGTGCGCCCCCCCCCCAGGGCAGGGGGTGTTTCTGGAGCCTCTAAAGCCAAAGAGCCCATGGGGGGTGGCAGGTGGGGGCCGCTCCGCACCAGCCCGGCCCGTGTGAGTGGCGATTGCAAGGGGGGGGGGCTGGGCGGCGGGTGTCAGCCCAGCCCATGGGCGACGGGTGTGTCTGTTTACGTGTCGCCGACGCACAGTCGCGCACATGGGTCCTGGGCCCCTCCCGCTGCGTGTCCGCGTATGCGTGAGTGTGTGCGAGTGTGAGTGGTGGCTCCCTGCCAGGACCCCGCCCTGAGCCTGCCGTGTCCCCACGGAGGCGGCGCTGGGCCCCTCCCGCCCCTGCATGCCGCACGGTTGCCCGCAGCCCGTCCCTGGAAGCCCGGTGGCCGGTGGCCGTCTCATCCACACCCACACTCTGCCGTCGCCGCTTTTTCTTATTCAGCCCCTCCCGCCCCTCTCCCTTCAGCCTTCCACTTGGGATCGGTAACTTACTGTCTGGCTTCTTGGAGGTACTTCCGTCCGTCCGTCCTTAGGTGGTCTCATGGATGTCTTTCAGGAAACGGTTATTTTATATGCGTTGTCATGGGATTTGTTCTAATAAATCATTCTGTCACATGGCGAAGATCCTGGCATCTGCTGCCTTGGCCTGGGCTCGCCGCGGGGGGTCTGGGGTGGGGTCTCCCCTCCCTGGCCGGGGACGCGGCAATGCCCGGAGCCATCCGCCAGGGGGCGGCGCGGGCGAGGACGCGGCCCGAGATTTCACGTGTTTCTCCCCCAAGAGAGAAGTTGCTTCCTTCAAGGGCGCGCAGAGGCGCCCTCGGCCCGGCCGGGGACGTGCAGCGGTCCCGGCTCCGAGGGCCCAGCCGCAGCTCCTTCCCATTCCCTCACGCTTTTTGTGGCTTCGGAGCGTCTCTGACCTGACCCCGGGGCTGTGGTGACGTCCCGGGTCTTCAGACACCCCCCCCACCCCGGCTGCAAGGAGGACCCAAAGGAGCTGGACCAGCGGGCTGGGGAAGGCCCAGGAGGCCGGGGCCACAGAACCTGCCCTCCAGGTCCCTCGACCACGCCCAGGAGTCACTAGTATCTCCCCTGTGCCCCCCTCGGCTCTGTGCCCCCAGCCGTCCCCCTCCTCAGCTGTGGACACCCCAAACTCTGTGCCCCCCAACATGTGGACATGATGCTGCAATAAGAATTCAAAACAGTAACAAGGAACGGAAAATGAATGTATTAACAGAAAATGGTTCATAATATTCCTTTGCTTTTTTGAAGTGTCTGTAAGACCCGTTTCCGGGCTCTCGTTTTCACCCTAAACAGTGGTGATTCACACCTTCCTCTGTCTGCTCAGGTGTGCTGGGGTCTACAATCTTATTACTCTTTGTATGGAACCAGCTGTTTGGTTTTGTTGATTTTCTCTGTGATACACTGTTTTCTGTTTCGTTAATTCTCCTCTTCATCTTGGTTAGTTTCCCCCCTTCCCTGTTTTAATATTTTTTTCTTCCATGCTTTCTTCCTTTCTTTATTTTGTGAGATTAATTTTCAGCTTTCCTTATTTTCTGATCTATGGATTTAAGGCTACAAATTTCCTTCTAAATATAACTTCAGCTGATCTCACAACGTTTGATGCATTGTATTTTCATTATTATTAAGGTGAAAAAAAGTTGTAGCGTTCATTAGGATTCCATCCTTGGCCCATGCGTTATTTAGATGTGTGTTGCTAAATTGCCAAACATCTGAACATTTCCTAGTTACTCCTGTGTAATTAATTTCTAGCTTATTCCCACTGCGGTCAGATTATATACCTTAAGTTGTTTCAGTCTTTGGAGAGGCATAGAGTATTCTTTTCACCCAGAAAAGGGACAATTGTAACAAATGCTTCATGTGCCCGTGAAAGTAATACATACTTCCATTTTTTTGAGAGAGATGACCTTTTGTCAATTTGATCAGCTTCATTGTGTTCAGATTTTCACGTACATCCGTTAACGTTATGTCTCCTCCACCAGCTGCTGTAAGGCCGTATTAGTCCGCACTGACTATGGGTCTATTTCTCCCTTCAGTGCCATCAGTTTTTCCTTATGTATTTTGAAGTTATGTCATTAGGTGCATACAGTTTACAATTGTTGTATTCCTGATGGGCCCTTTCGTCGTCATGAAGTCGTCTTTTTTTTTTTTTTTTAAGATTTTATTTACTTATTTGACAGACAGAAATCACAAGCAGGCAGAGAGAGAGGAAGGGAAGCAGGCCCCCTGCTGAGCAGAGAGCCCGACGTGGGGCTCGATCCCAGGACCCTGGGATCATGACGTGAGCCGAAGGCAGAGGCTTAACCCACGGAGCCACCCAGGTGCCCCCATGGAGTCTTCTTTATCCCTAGTTATTTTTCTTGCCTTAAAGCCTATTTTGTATGATATTAGTATAGCTATGCTAGCTTTTTTGTTTGTTTGTTTAGTGTTATGATAACATCCTTTTCATCCTTAAACTTGTGTAGACTTAGTTTTATAAAATTCAGTGTGACAACATGTGTTTTTTAATTGGAGTGTTTTTAGTACATTTATTGCAATTATCAATGTATTTAACTTTGAATCTTCTGTATTACGTCTGTTTTTCTATTCTTTTCTTTTTTAGGATTAATGAAGTATTAGTATTATTATTCCGTATTTCCCCCACTTGCTTGTTTGTAAATGTACTTTCATTGTACTCTTTTTTTTTTAAAGATTTTTTTATTTTTTATTTGACAGAGATCATAAGTAGGCAGAGAGGCAGGCAGAGAGAGGGGGAAGCAGGCTCCCTGCCGAGCAGAGAGCCCGATGCGGGCCTCGATCCCAGGACCCTGAGATCATGACCTGAGCCGAAGGCAGAGGCTTTAAGCCACTGAGCCACCCAGGCGCCCCTCATTGTACTCTCAGTGGGTACTCCAACAACTATAAAATTCATCCTTCACTTATTATGGTCTAATGAAATTCTTCTTTTTACTACTTCCTGGCAATTACAAAACAATTCACAATTATAAAATTCAATGATAAAATTTATCTTTCACTTAGTAGGGCCTGATGTAAGTTTTCAGTTTTACCACTTCTTGGTCCCTGTAAAGACCTTCCAACACTTTAAATCTGTCTGCTTCTCCCACCTTTGTGCTACCGTGATCAGGCATTTTAACTCTGCAAATACCGTAAACCCTACAATGAACTATTTTATTAATTTCTGTAGTCGACACGGCCTGAAGGTACTGCCGTGTTCGTGTCTGCTGCTCCCCCCTCACTCCTGCGTGACCGTGTTCCCGCGTGGGATCATTTGCCAATAGACCGTCTTTGAGTGTGTTTGTGGTATCGGTTTGCTGTGATAAAATCTCTCAATTTCTTGAGTAGGGGGTGTTTGGAAAAGTTTTTATTTTGCCTCTCCCTTTCACCTGGTGTACTGATAGAGTGTTCTAAGTCACCAGTAATGCTTTTGGGCGTGCAAACGTGTTGTCCGTTGTCTTCCGGATTTCATTGCTTACGTGGAGAAGTCAAACGTGTTACTGTAGCCCTTCTAGATGGTGTCCTTTTAGACTTCCTCTTTCTTTGTAGTTTTTCTGTGGTTTTCCTACAACGACAGGCGTCTTCGCACTCGTCTGTGTGGAGGTTTGTGGTCCTTCCTCCAGGGGTGTCTGTCTGTCCGGCTTTCCCCGGTTTGGGGAACACCTCATCCATTTTCTCTTCAGACACAGTCAGCCCCGTCCCCAACTTTCTCTTGCTGGGATTCCCTTCCTCTGCGTGTCAGACCTTCGCGCGCGCCCTGTGCGTCTCTCGCGCCGTGGTCCGTGTTTTCTGTGCTTTTCCCACCTTTTACCCTCTGCTGACCCTATAGCGGCCGAGAAGTGCTTCAGTTCTGTCCGGCTGGCTCTTTACTTCGGTTATTTTATTTTTAGTTCTAGAGTTTCTTCGATTTAACAACACTATATGTCATTTCTGTAAGTGGCAATCTCCATCAACCTCGTCCGAGAGCTCTGCCACCTGGACCCCGGCCTCTGCGCTTGGTTCCGTGGTTGGATGTCAGGCGGCTCTTGATTTAAAGTGACAGACGCTGTGAATGGGGCAAAGAGGGGTCCCCTGGAGGAAGTCGCAGCTCGGAGAGGGTCACCGCTGAGCAGGGACCGGTCCCGTGCAGTCAGCGACGGAACTTCAGGTGTGATGAGGCGCGCTCGACCTCTTGCCTCTTGTCCGCCTGTCCTCCTGGGGCTCTGCTCTCCTGGAGCCAGCAGGAGTCCCACCTGTGGGTTGCAGCTGCCAGCACCCTCTCCCCCTTGGAAGGAGAGCCCGAACTCAAGTTTGAGTCCCCAGAACCGTAATAGCACTGAGCTCTGTTCAGCTTCTCAGGCTCAGGGCTCTCAGCCTCTTGTCCCTGCGCAGGACGTCTGTCAGCAAACGCCTCAAGAGGGGAGGTGGCCCAGGGCGTCCGGCGTCCAGCTCTGCTCCCCCTTCTCTTAAACACCTCAGCCCCCTGCGTCCGGGAGACTCGGGCCGACCGGAACCGCAGTGCTCTCGTCCCTGGCTCTGTGGGTCTCCCAGAACACGCCCCCGCTTCTCGGCCTCTCGCACTCCGCCTCATCTCTGCCCGCCGGGACATCTGGAATTGTTCGCTCAAGTAGCGCTGAAGCCACACGCAAAGGTGAGATTTAAGGAAGAAAGGGAAGCTCCCACGTAGCAGGCGTCGAGTGGGACCCTGAAGCTGCAGTGGCCAAGGGACTGTATTCTAGCCCCTCTGGGGACAGCTACGGGCCCAGAAATGTCCCTCACGGCCGAGCTCTTGAGATTTCTGTCCACACGCACCCAGGACACAGGACTCGTGTCCAGCAAGAGCAGAGGTGGAATTAAGAATCGCGCTCAGAGCCGAGTGTCCTCAAGGCTGATGCACAGGGAAAGGGGTGAGAGAGCCCTACCCGGGGCCCCGGGGAGCGAGCAGGCTCTGGGTGGGAGGAAAAACCTGCGGCAGAAACGGAAACCTCAGAGGATGCTGAGCAGCCGGTAAACGGAGCCAAGTCGCACCTGGGGCGGCAAGGCTGAGGCCAAGACGGCAGCCGGGGAGGGGGAGGGGGAGGCGTGGGACGCGGTGTAGAGGCTCACGGCACGCGCTGCCCGCGTTCCGCAAGGGGAGGGGATGGGAAAGAGGCAGAGGCCATAGCCGCGGAGAGCATGGCTGAGAATGTCCTAGAAATGATCACAGGCATACATCCTCCAGTTTGAGAGCTCCAAGCCCCAAGGTGAGAACCAGCCTCACCGAGACACGCCCCGCTGAAACCCAGAAGACCCCAGACAAAACCTCCAGGGCCAACCGGCCGGTGACAGAAGTGGCCTCAGAGGGACAGTCGGGGGACGGACGCCCGTTCCTCCCTGGGCGCCGCGCCAGGGTCGGATCGGGGCCTTCGGCGACGGGAAGACAGTTCTCACCCAGCTAAACTGTCCTTTCAGGATGAGGGAGAGAGAGGCAGTCTCGGGCGGGGAAGCCGGACGCGTTCGCTCTGGGGACGGGGACGCAGAGGTCCGGAAAGGGTGGCAGCGGAGCTCCAAGGAGCCGGGCTGCGAGCCGGCGGGGAGGAAACCTGTCCGTGGGCGGCAAGTCTCGGGACCCACGGAGTGTGGTCTCAGTAGCCACGACAGCCACTGGGGCGCATCCCCCAGGAAAGGGGGGCTGATACCCCAGAGGTAAAGGCACGGAATCCCCAGGCCGTTGCGGGAAGCAAGTTCCTCCTGTTCGGGGGGCGGAGCGAGCCCTCAGCTGGGCCGCAAAGCTGCTGGGTGGCAGGCCAGGGAGGGGCGCGGGGGCTCGTGTCCCGCCTCACGGTGGATTAAGGGCCCCCGTGCCCGTCAGCCTGCGCCAAGCTCCATGTTGGCCTGGGGGGACCGTGAGGAGAATGAACCGTCAAACTTTCCACTTGGGGAGGTCCTGCCTGACCTCCCCTGTGGGGACACGGTGGCAAGGGGTCGGACCGCACCCCCGAAGGTGTGGGAGCAGCAGGGCCCACCTGGGGGGCGGCCTCACCCTAGAGGAGCCTCGGTGTCAGCTCGTTCTTCCCCCCGTCTGCCTCGGAAGCCCGACACCGCATGCTTCTAAGTTCTCGAAAGAAGGAATGGAGAGCCCGGCGCGGAGCGGGGGTGGGGGGGGACCGGCCCCTCCGGCCTCCAGCGTGGGTCAGAAGCCACCGCTGTGTGCGTCGTGCGCTCGGCCGTGGGCTCCCGCGCCGTGTGCCGGACAGGATCTAGGATCGGAAACCAGACTGCCGGGGCGCCCGGCGGGCTCCGTCGCTACGGCGTGGACTCCCGATCTCAAGGTCGTGAGCTCGAGGCCTGCACTGGATGTAGAGGCGCCTGAAGTAAATAAACTTAAAAAGGAAAAAAAAAAAAAAAAAGGCAACCACCCCAGGAACAGTGAAGAATGCCTCAGTCAAGGGGAATGTTTTAAAACCAACCACAGAGCAAAGAAATCCCTTACTCAGGGATGACGGGGTTCTCACCGTACCGACCCCTAGGGCCCTCGGTTCCGGGGAAAACGACGGTCTGTCAAGGATTCTGCGCCTGGAACACGACCCTTCAATCTTGAAGGAAAACTCGACATTTTCACGTTCCCAGGGACTGAGTGTCACCAACACATGCCCGTGCAAGGACGATAACCGGCGACTGAGAACCGCGCGCCAGCAGCGTGCCTACTCCGGCCGGTTGCAAAGGATGTGTTTGGGGAGGGCGGGCAGCGGGCGGGTCTGACGTAGGACAAGGAAGGGTGAGCCGGTCATTCTTGCACGCCCCGACTGCACAAAATGATGGCAACGTGCACAATGTGCGGCGCTGAAAGTAATAATAATGGTAATAGTGTCACGACACAGGACACACGTGAGACCCCTGCGCTGGAGATCGGCCGAGGTCAAGGTCTCGAAGGTCCTTGCGCTACTCAAGAGGGAAAGACCTTCCTCGACGCCTCCTTAGGACGCAAGGCGAGCCCCGAGGCGAGCCGGGGGCAGCGCGGACACGGCCGCAGCACAACGGAAGGGCCTTTCCTGCGGGGGCGGACGCGCGGTGGCCTGTCCTTCAGGTGCGAGGCTGGCGCCCCGGCTCCCCCCCGGCTGCGTGGCCAGAGCCCGGGACGCGGCAGGAGGCAGCGGGGAGCCCCCTTCACCGGACGGCTCCGCGGGCGCGCGTGGCCCAGAACCCGCGCCGTGGCCGTCACGGGGACCCCCGCCCGCGGGAAGAGCGACCGTCTCGGCTCTCGGGAGCGCGGAAGAGCGGCGCGGGGGGCGCGGAGGGCCGGTCACCGAGAGGTCACCGCTCGAGCCGGACAGGAGAGCGGGAGAAGAACCCGTCGACCCAGACGAGCCGAAGAAGCGCAGGGTGGGGGCCCGCGAGAGAAGGACGGACAGACGGACGCGCCGCGGGGCGGTGGGGAGGACGGACGGACGGACGCGCGGGGGGGGGGGGGGGGAGGGGAAGGACGGACGGGCGGACGCGCCGCGGGGGGGACGGACGGACGGGCGGACGCGCCGCGGGGCTCCCCACCGACGTAGACAGACGCAGCCCGGGGTGGCGGCGCTTTCCACACTGGGGCCGGCGGCGCCGGGGCCTCGGGCGGGAAGCGTCTGCCTTGGACTCGGTCATCGCAGGGTCCGGGGATCCAGCCCCACGTCGGGCCCGGCTCCGCGGGGGGCCTGCGTCTCCCTCTGCCCCGCGCCCTGCTCCGGCTCGCTCGCTCTCCAATAAATAAATAAAATCTTTAAAACATTAAATTCCAGCGCTGTCGCTCACTAGACACATCTGAAGTCCAGGAGGCCCATCCGCCCAAGGGCGCGGATTTTGTTTACCAACCCCGCGGATTTTAAGCTAAAAATAGGACGACGCAGCCTTTCAAGACCGAAGTCCTTACCGGGGAAGTGCGAGCGCGGGGCGGGGGCGCGGTCAGAGACGCGGAGACCCGGTGGGCGGCCCGCGCTGCGGGAGGCCGCGGACCCGCACAGCCTCCACGGACTCGCCCGAGGACAGATCGTTCACGAGCGACACGTCGGAGGCGAAAGCACGTCCGCGAGCGGGAGCAGAGACTCCGTGGGGAGGGCAGGTGGATGTCCGGGTCGTGGCCAGGTCAGACGATGCAGCCGTTAGTGCCCTTATGAAAGAGCCCCCGGAGAGCCTCGGCCCTTCCCTCTCGGGAAGACACAGCGAGGAGAGAAGCAGGACCCAATCTGCGGGTGCCGTGACCTTACTCCCGGCCCTCAGAGCTGTGAGGAGCAAGTGCCTGCCGTCTCCAAGCTGCCCGGTCCGTGCCGCTTGGTTAGAGCAGCCTGAGAAGACTGAGGGAAGCCCGGACTACGCTCCTGGGAACACGGAGCTGACGGCCGAACCCCAGCAGCCATTGTGGGCCACGAGGCTGCTCGTCCACCCTAGGGTTCTGGAGCTGGGGCTCCCGAGGAGGGGCCTGGAGGGACCTGGCTCCCCATGGCCTTACAGCCAACACCGTCTTTCGGCCACTAGCCCCTAACCCTGGTTAGTGCGAGAGACAAATGAACAATCTCGCTCGAGCCAGGCTTCTCGGGTCTCTGGGGCTTGTGTCGAGCCCAGCTGATGCCTCGGGCCTCCACCTGGGGAGTGGGGCCGGGGGAGAGACTTTCTCTGGAGGTGGCATTTCCCCGCCGCACCCTCTGGCTGGCCCACCCAGCTCCAGATGTCTGTCGGGGGTGCCAGGGAGGGGGGTGCTCCAGACCGAGAGGAAGTGGCCGGAAGGGGAAGCAGCGGGCCGCGGGGAGGAGGCAGGTGGGCCGGGGGCGGGGGCAGCTGCCGGAGCTGAGGGCCAGTGGTCTGTGGCCGGAGCAAGATGAAGACCAAGGCGGCGCCCCCGGAGGTGAGTCCGGGAGCCCGGGGCCAGGGGGGACAGGCAGGCCGAAGCCGGCCGCCCGCGAGCCCAGGCCCGGGGATCACAGAGCCCCCCTCGGGGCCTGGCAGCCTCACCCCAGCTCCGCAGGGCAGGAAGTCGCACGCCTCCAGCCGTGACCACTGATGCCTGGAGGGCCCCAGCCTGGGCCCAGCCCAGGAACACGGCAGCTAGTGGGCCACCCTCTCCCCACGGCCGGCCCCACCCAGGGACACGGGCTTTCTGTCACTGCAGCGAGCCAGCAGCTCTGCAGCCGCCTGGAGGTGCCCCGGGGAGCGGCCTCCCCACACCCCAGTGCTGTTCCCAGGGCCCAAGACGAGGGGAGGATGTGCTCCGGGGAGCGGAGGTTGGGGAGGTGCCTGGGGCAGCTCCGAGTCCCAATGGGGCTGCGGCGCTCTGATCTGTCCTCTGCCTGAGACACTTGGGGAACAGGCCCCTTTCCCCTGTGGTACAGCGGAAAGGTGGGGGGAGGGAGCGGCCAGTCCAAGGAGGTTCCTGGGGCCCCTTCACTCAGCCCCCAGCCCCGGACTTCCCACTGACTGCCTCTCCTGAGACTCGGTGAAGGCTCGATAGATCCCGGGGCGTGGGCGGTCCCCTGAGCTGGGCTCTGCCATGTGGGGGGGCAGAGTGAGGTTCTGAACCCAGTCCGGTGGGGGCATCCTGGCTTCCCTCTGTGCCGGAGGCCTCGTTCTGGCTTCTGAGGCCCCTCCCTGCACTCCCGGCGGGCATCCGAACCCTGGAGTGCTTGGCCCACCGTGGCATTGAGGCCACTACGGGGGAGCCCTGTCCGCCTGGCTTCCAGCTCTCTGTGGGACTAGCTGCCCTGAGGGGGTAGAGTCCTGGGGCAGAGGGGGGCCCCCACACAGCACCCAGGTTCCCCAGTCCTCAGGCCCCCGGAGGGCAGCGAAGGATCCCCACTCAGCCCCTGCCCTGCCTTCTCAGGCAGGACGAGGGGTGCTCCCTGAGTCCCAAGAGAGGGCTGCTGAGGCCCCCCCAAGCTGGGGACCCACCCTGGGAAAGGAGGCAGCTTTTTACGGGCCAGTAAGGAGGGCCCAGCGGAAAGCAGAAATGGCTCCGGGTCTCACCACGCACATGGCTGAAAGAAGGAACCAAGAGTCAGACACGCGGGTGCCCGATGAGAGCGAGACGGCGAGGGGGGGCCTGAGGGCCGGGCTAGCTCCTCTAGCACAGACGGACATGAACACCCACGTGCACACACACGCACAGCCATGCACACACACACGCAAGCACACACATGCACACATGCACATACACGCACAACGCAATGCACACATGCGGTGCACACACACAGACACACATGCACACACGCACACAGAGGCACAACGCAATGCACACACATGCACACGTGCAGTGGACACACATGCATGTGTGTGCGCGCACAGACACACGCACACACATGCACACACGCACACACACGCACACACACCGGCTCCGGGCTCCACACGGAGTCACCATCTGCAGGGCCGGCGGAGGGCCGTGGAGGGAAGACCAGTGCTGGGCCTGCGGCTGCTGGTGACACCAGGTCGCCATGTCAGGGGCTGAGACCTCTGCAGAGAGCATCAGTGGCCCTGGCTCCCCTGCTCCACAGGCCCACAGCCCACAGGACAGAGAGCCTAGCACAGCAGAACAGGGGGCTCGAGGGAGGGGGCTCTGCAGCCTCGGTGGACCCTGCACCAAAGCGGCAAGGATGAAACCAGCCAGACCAGTGCGCTGCCCTCAGCTCCCCAATCCCTGTCTCGGGGGCCCCCAAGGGAAAGCCCCAGGCCACTTGGTCCCCTCCCCACAGGGAGCTCGGGCCCTGCTCAGTGCCATCCTCCCCTGTCCTTCGCCCCCCCCAGCCCCCCTGCAGGCCTGGCCCTCCCTGGGAGCCAGGGACAGTCTCTGTCAGCACCGGAAGGGCCACCTCAGCCCACCCAGAAGTAGAGCACACGCACGCCCTCCGGGGACCCCACGGTGACACCCTTCTCCTGCTGCAGGTGCTGGGAGCGCTGGCCGTGCTGTGGCTTGGTGCTGTGGCTCTTGCCTACGTCCTGTGGCAAGCGCGCCTCCCGCCCACCAGCGGCCAGCTGCACCCGGAGGAAGGGCCCACCTCGTCCCGGGGCCGAGGCTCCAGCCGGGCCTGGGAGCCCCCGAGAGGGCAGGCCGGGCCGCAGCCGCAGGACGCCTGCCGGTGAGTGTCTGCGAGGTCTGCAGCCCGTGCTCAGCTCTGCCCCTCTGTGATCTTCCCGCCCTTGGACCGGCCCCGCGGGGCCCGCACGGCCGTCTGTCTGCCACTTCTCAGAAGAGACAGCTGGCCGGGAAGGGCAGCCCCAAGGTGGGGATGGGCCGGAGCTGACGGACTTGGGGTGTTCTATGCAGCAAACACAGGCCGCGGCCCAGGGGCTCCCCGAGGCTGCAAAGCCCGGAGCCACCTGGGCAGCTTCTCAGCCTTCCCGTCGCGGTGTCGCTGTTCCCAGCTGCCGGGCCACCTGCCTCTCACGCTTTCTGCTGTGGGGGGAGTCCCGCTCAGAGCCCAGCCTGCGGAGCCCGAGACGTGCTCCCACCACCTCCCGGTCCGGGCCTTCCTCCGGCTCAGCTTGGGCCGCCTCCAGGGGCCTCCCTTCCAGTCGGCAGCCCAGACCCAACCTCGGCTCAGAGCGACGGCTCTCCAGCAGCCGTGCCTGGGACTGGGCCGGGCCCGGGTCCCCAGTCTGCGCTGCCCTCTCCCTGGCTCCCCCCACCGCCCCCGGAGTCGCTGCCCGCAGCAGGCTTGTTGGGGCTCATGCCTGCCCCATCCAGTCTAGTCCGTTCCCCTGCCATGCTCCCCTGGCCTGGGCTCGGGCCCCATGTTGGCAGTGACCCCCCTGGCCTGGCCAGTGGGGACGGGGCAGGGGATACGAGGTAGGTTGGCGGCCCCCGTGCTCCGCTCAGGCCCCATGGGCTCTCTCTGCAGGCTTGTCCTTGTGGAGAGCACCCCCCAGGACCTCCCTGCTGCGGCTGGCAGCCCGTCGGCCCAGCCCCTGGCCCAGGCCTGGCTGCAGCTGCTGGACGCCGCCCAGCACAGCGTTCACGTGGCCTCCTTCTACTGGTCCCTCACAGGGGCCGACATTGGGGTCAACGACTCGTCCGCCCAGCTGGTATGCCCGGCCCCGCCCACCCCATCTGGGTGCCGGGGTGCATCTCTCTCGCTCTGAGCTGTGGGTGGGCAAGGTGGCCTCCCGGGAGAGGTCTGGGTCCTTCCTAGCTGGCGGGGCGTCCCCCCTCACGGCTGGCCCGGCCTCGCAGGGGGAGGCCCTTCTGCAGAAGCTGGAGGGGCTGCTGGACAAGAGCATTTCCCTGGCTGTGGCGACCAACAGCCCGTCCCTGGCCAAGAACTCCACGGACCTGCGGGTCCTGGCGGCCCGAGGTAGGTGCCTGTCCGGCCTGGGCCCGCAGCCTCGGGGGCAGGCATGGCTCGGGACTTGCCGGTGCCACGGGACGAGGAAGGCGCGCAGAGCTGCGTGGGAGGCGCTGGAAGGGGCCCCCGTGCTTCCCTCGTTCACCGGGAGGGCAGGGGCCCGGGGTGGCGTGCTTAAAGTCAGCCTCACCCGGGACTGGGGCTGGTTCCAAGGGGCCAGACGATCATCCTCCGTGGTGGGCAGAGCCTAGGGTGGCCTCGGGGCCCCCCGAGCCCAGCTGCTCTGACCTGTGAGTGGGCTCAGGCTGGGAGCTCAGCTGGGGAGCCATTCTTGTAGCCCCGGGCTCTGGAGAGGGGCTGCCCCCAAGGATCCGGGGTCAGTCGATGCCTTCGTCGCCCTCCCTGCAAAGTGGGGACGATGACGGCTTGGGCTTAGCAGGACTGCTCTGAGGGCAAACGAGCCGTCCCGCCACGAGGGATCGGGCTCACCGCGAAGCGGGCACCTGGGGAGACCCCGGTGACAGCACGGTCCTCGCCTCCCGGCCAGGTGCCCAGGTGCGGTTCGTGCCCTTGAGGAAGCTCACCGGGGGCGTTTTGCACTCCAAATTCTGGGTCGTGGACGGACGGCATGTCTACCTGGGCAGTGCCAACATGGACTGGCGGGCCCTGACGCAGGTGAGTCCCGAGGGCAGGGAGACCCACCAGGAGCTCGTCCTCTGCCCGCGCTCCCGGGGCCTGGCGACGTCCCGTGCAGCCCTGGGTGGACCGGGGCTGGAGCGTCGCCCTGGTGCGCGGAACAGGCGCCGGGTGGGAGGTAGGGAACCCGCACGGCCCAGCCCTCGCACCCCGGAATGTCGTTCCACCCACGGGAAGACGCTTCAGTCGCTGCACCAGGGACACCCACGTCCCTGAAGGAAAAGCAAAGCATGAAAAACCAGTCCGAGAAGGGTGGCGGCAAACACAGCCACACCGGTCGTCTGTCGCCGGACAGGGAGGCGGAGAACGACTTCTCTTACACACTTTCTGTTCCCACGGTGACAAGCCCGAGCTGCTGCTTTGATAGTTGGGTACAACGTTCACGAGGAGCAGGGCCCCGTCACCCCCGCGGTCCTGCGAGCGCGCTGTCCCTCACACTGTCTGTCCTGACTCCCGCGGGCGGGCGCTGCCAGCGCAGGGGCCGCGCTCCGGCCTGGGGCAGAGGCCCCCCCCCCCGCAGCCGCTGTCCTGTCCCCGCAGGTGAAGGAGCTGGGCGCTGTCATCTACAACTGCAGCCGCCTGGCCCTCGACCTGGAGAGGACCTTCCAGACCTACTGGGTGCTGGGGACGCCGAGGGCTGTCCTCCCCAGAGCCTGGCCTCAGAGCTTCTCGTCCCACATCAACCGCTTCCGGCCTCTCCGGGGCCACTTTGATGGGGTGCCCACCACGGCCTACTTCTCCGTAAGAGCGGCCGAGGGGCCCTGCCAGACCCCCGGGGAGCCTGCCCTGCGGCCGTGCCGCCCAGCGCCCAGGACCCGGCTGTGGTCGCCCGGCCAGCGGCGGGCTGTTCGCAGACCCAGCTCCGGGAGAGGACACAGGCCGCACAGCCCAGGGGAGACAGGCAGCCTGGGAGGGGGCGGGGCTTCCCGTGGCCCAGGGAGGGGGGCTCCGAGCAACTGTTGGGTGGGGACGAGGGGCTTCTGCCTGGGGCCTGGGAGAGCCGGGGCGGGGGCGGGGAACCAGCTCACCAAGTGGTTCCGCACCTCTGTGGGCGGGGAAGGGGGCGGGGCCGGCTGACCCTCCATCTGGGCGAGTGGGAGCAGGGGCTGGTCTCTGGAGACCCAGCATCAGGCCGGGGGCGGTCCTCCGGGGGGTTGGGGGTGCGGCGCGGGACAGGCTTCCCAGCCTTCCTGCCCAGACTGAGGGCAGCCCCGAGGTCCGGTGCAGAGCCTCCCTCCCCCGTCCCCACCTCTCCAGGGGGCCCCTCTCGTCTTCCTCTGAGTTCCCACGTGCTGGAGGGTGAGGGCAGGCTGGGGTCGCAGGTCCAGGAAGCAAGCGGCTCAGTGCCCTCGGGGACCTCTCTGCCCGGACAGGCCTCGCCGCCGGCGCTCTGCCCGCACGGCCGCACGCGGGACCTGGAAGCGCTGCTGGCAGTGGTGCGCGGTGCCCGGGAGTTCATCTACGTCTCGGTGATGGAGTACTTCCCCACCACGCGCTTCAGCCACCCGGCCAGGTAGGGGGTGGGGGCCCGGGGTGGGGGGCCTGCTCTGCGGATGGGCAGCACCCGGCGCACTTCCTCTCCCACTGGGACCCCTGCTCAGCCCCGGCTTGCAGTCAGGGTCCCCGCTGGCCCAAGGACCCTGAGCCGCCTGCCCACAGGTACTGGCCGGTGCTGGACACCGCGCTGCGGACGGCGGCCTTCAACAGGGGTGTGCGCGTGCGCCTGCTGGTCAGCTGCTGGCCCCACACGGACCCCAGCATGTTCCCCAACCTGCGGTCCCTGCAGGCCTTCAGCAACCCCGCGGCCGGGGTCTCGGTGGATGTGGTGAGGACCCCCCGCCGGGGCCGGGCTGGGTCAGGTGGTCTTCCCCCTCCTCACGTGCTCCCTCTCTGTTCCCCAAAGAAAGTCTTCATCCTGCCGGTGGGAAATCACTCCAACATCCCCTTCAGCAGGGTGAGCCACAGCAAGTTCATGGTCACCGAGAAGGCGGCCTACATCGGTGAGCAGGCAGGGGCGCAGCCCCAGGACCCTGAGTCCTTGAGGGGCACCGAGCACGTGTGCATGACCACAGAGGCCACAAAAACCCACAGAAGGGGGACATGACCCCCAAGCAGTGGCTGGGCCAGGGTGCTGAAGGGGACTCTGCTCTTACGGGCGGCACGGACCCCTCAGGACAGAGGCGAGCGGGGGGGGGGCTCTCGGGACAGGACAGGTCCAGGCCCAGGACGCCGGGCGGGTGGGACGTCCTGAGCCCCAAGTTTTCAGGACACTGAGTCCGGTCACCTGCCCCAGGGGACGTGGGAGGAGCCGCACCCGCACGCGCAGAGAGCTGGTTGGCTCTTCTGCATCTGAGGGGCTGGCCCGGCTGCGGTTTCCGGCAGCAGAGTGGCCACGGAGCCCCTCTGTCCCCAGCGTCGTGGCCGAGCCTGATGACTGGGCCCTGCGGAGGGAGAGAGCCCCATCCCAGTCACACGGGACTCTCTCCCGCCCACTGCCCCAGGCACCTCCAACTGGTCGGAGGACTACTTCAGCAGCACCTCGGGGGTGGGCCTGGTGGTCAGCCAGAGAGCGCCCAGCGCCCGGCCGGGGCTCCTCACCGTGCAGGAGCAGCTGCGTCGCCTGTTCGAGCGAGACTGGGATTCCCGCTACGCCGTGGGCCTGGACGCACACGCCCAGGGCCAGGACTGTGCCTGGGGAGGCTGAGGGGCTGCTCCGCCCAGTCCTGGCCCCGCAGCTCCCGCCTCCCGCTGCGCCTCCCCACCTGCCGCGGGTCGGGGCTCCAAGCCGCCCGTCCTCACAAGCCCTGCTCACGTCCAAGACCTCCCAGCTCCCGGCAGGTGCAGACGGCCGGCTTGCCCTCGGCACCTGAACGGGCCCCTTGCACGCCCCACCTCCTCCAGGGAGCCTTCCAGGATTCTCCTCCCTGACCCACAGAGCCACAGTCCCCACCCACAGAGGGGGCTTTAGAATCCGCGCACCTCCCTGCCTGTCTGTGTGGGTCTGGCATGGGCTGCCTCCCCTCCTCCCGGCCCCAGGCCGGGGTTCTGCACCCCGCCCCCGGGACTGCTCTGCCTGCCTGTCGGTGCCTAGGCCTCACCCACAGGAACAGGGGTGGGGCTGGAGCAGGTGCCGGGACGGGGGGACCCAGGATGGGGGACAGGCGGAGAGGGGAGGGGTTGTAGGGCTGCTGTGTGGCCCCTAGGACCATGTGTAGTGAGGGCCGGCACTTCGGGCAGGGTTGAGAGAACCTGGTTTGGAGCCAGGGGGTGGGCGGTGGGGTGGGGTACTGGCACCAAGCCGGGGTGGGGCCTTGGACACAGACCTGCCCGGGGGACCCCGCCCCAGGGGGCAGGCTCTGAGTCCTGTTTGACACCTGGGTTCTGGCCCTTCTGCCGGATCAGAGGCCGTCCCAGCACACCCACTTGGCCTCTTCCGACGTCTGGTTTCTGACCAAGGCTCCAGAGCCCACCTGACCTGTGGAGACCACCCTGGGCGGCAGCGTGGGGTGAGCTCCGTGGCCAGGGGACCCTGGACTGTGAGGGAGCTGAGTGAGCAGATACCCGCGTCCAGCCCTCCCACATCCTGGGGTGCCTCTTCCCCGTCCGCCCCGTCCTCTCTGCCCCACAGCAAGTGGGTGGGCTGCAGTCGGGTCCCCACGCGTCAGCATCCTTGTTGGTGAGGAAGGTCCCCCACCCCAGACCTGCAGGGCAGCCCCGGCCTCTGGGAGCTGGTCTGTCTGTGAGCGGCCCTGGACCAAGCCAAGCCCCCGGGCCGACGTGGCAGCTCCCTGTGGTTCCTGTCCCCTGCCCGTGGACTGCGCAGCGACCCCCGTCAGGAACAGACCCCGTCCTGGACCCATGGTGCCCTCCAGAGCTATGTGGGGGTTTGCTCTCTGGTCCTGGCCTCCAGCAGCGGTGTCTCCGGGCCGGTCAGCCACGAGCCATCAGGGCCCCATGCTCCAGGCCGTGCCTGGACGACAGAGAAAAAGCCACAGCCATGACCCAGTGGCCATCGCCACGGACGGGGCTGGTGGCCACACGTCGGGGCAGCCTCTATGGCCTGTTGCAAAGCAGACCTTCCCCTCAGGAAACCCAGCTTGTGAGGCTCAAGAGAGCCCCCAGGGTGCCCGGATGTGGCTCCTTCTGGGCCACGGTGGACAGACTGATGTGGTCCTCACGACCTTGCCCCGGAAGCCATGTCCTGTGACCCCTCCCCTCGGCGGCGCGCACAACCCGTGTTTGCTTGTGAGCAATAGAACATAAAGGGGCCGATCTGTTGCTTCCGCGACTGTGTGACGCGCGTCTGTGAGCGCGCCTCGCGGGGGGTCCGCTCCTCGCTGGCCGGAGGAAGCTTCTGGGCTGTGGCCGGTCCTCAGCGAGGCGCCCGAGGCAGGGCACCGAGCGCTGCAGCAAGGCGCAGCGGCCCTCACCCATGCGGCCCGCAAGCGCTGCGAGCGGCCGGTGGCTCTTTCCCCACTCGGACGGAGGGGACCCCATCCCCGGCCCTCACACCGACCGCAGCCCGCAGGACCCTGGGCTGAGGACCCAGCTAAGTGGGGCTCAGACTCGCGATGCACAGGAACCGGGAGGTCACAAACGCGAGTTGTCTTCAGCTGCCCGCCTGTGGCAAGGCCGTCGTGCAGCACGGAGGCCGCGTGGGAGGACCCTGCCGCCCTTCCCGCCTCCAGCCCCCGGGGCCCCCGCGTCTCAGGCCCTGACTGCGGCTTCACAGGAGGCCAGAAGCCTGTGGCGCCCAGCTGACCCCTGCGGCGGTGTTCCCAGGAGGACGGCCTGACGCACGGGATAGGCTGGGAGCGTCTGCCTGGGGGTGCTGGTCTCTCCTGACTTCGGGACAAACGGACAAACGGACAACCGCCCCGCTGACTCCTCCCCCTTTCTAATTCACGGACTGCCCGTTCTCCGGAGGACGGCCTATCCTCAGGGTGGGTGGGCTTCCCACCAGCCAAGGGGAGGGCACAGCGTGCACACGGTAGGAGGGGAGCCCTCTGCTCTGCCTGCTGGGGCAGCACCAGGTGGGGGGCTCACCCACAGTCTGAGAGGGAGACGGAGCGGGTCATCAGGAGCCCCCCAGGCCAGGCGGGAGCGGGGCAGGCTACACTGGGGACGCTGTGAGCCCTGGGCCCGGGAGGGGCGTGCAGGGCTCTCAAGACGAGGAGACTGGGTACCCGGGAGCTGCTTGGGCGGAGGGGAGGGCAGCGCCTGAGCTGGGACCCCGTCACAGCCAGGGATGCCGGCCCAGCTCTGTCCCTGCGCTGCCTTTGTGGGTGCCGTGTCCCCCTGACAGCCGGCCTCGCTCTGAGCTCCCGGCCTGCTCCTCCTTCTGGCTGCCAGGCCCGGGAAGGACCTGATGGACCCAGGACAGGCGGAGAACCCACAACTCCTCTAGGGCCAGCCGGGAGAGGTTAGCTCTGGGAGCGGGTGGGCAGAGCACAGCGGGAACAAAAGACTTCGCAGCCGGTGCCTGGGGTGGGTCTCGTCCTTTATTGTCCTTTGCGGGGGGGGGGGTTCCAAGGGTGTCCTGGCTACAGCGTGTACAGTGGGGGCACGAGGCCACGCGGGGGGCTGTGCGGGCGGGACAGTGCAGACCTCCACCGGCTCCCCCCTCGGCCGCCACGCCCAGCCGCGTGCGCCCCATCTACACCAAGCATCCCCAAGCTTGCCCGGCGGGGGGTGTTCAACACAGGAGCTCCTTACAGGTAAGCAGGCAGGGGGGCTCCTGGAACGCACCCGGCTGCCTGGAGTCGAGGGAAGCCACGTTGCCCGAAGCAGCAGGGAAGGCAGGGGCCGCGGCACACTCTACATCTACACCCACGGTGGTTAACCACCCCCTTCCCCGAGAGCCCGGCTGGAACCCGCTGGACACTGCCTGTGGCTCCCCGGAGGACGGCTCAGGGAGGCCTCACCCCCGCAGCCGGCGCAGCACCCCCACCACGGACGGCGCCTGGGCCGTCGGGCTGTCCCCCTGCTCCCGCAGCTCGGCCGCACGTCGGGGGCCGGCCGTGTGTCATGCGCCTCGGGAGAGCGGCGGGTGCCAGCGTGGTCGGGTGGGAGCCTGGTGCAGCTGGGGTTCTGGGGCTTGGCGTGGGCGTCTGTCCCGTGTGGAACAGTCACCCCTTCGCAGCCCTCACGCGGTGGCGGGCCCGGGCGCGGACTGCCGGCGGGTGGCTGCGTCCCGCTCCAGCAGGACCCGCTCGGTTCTTGGCGCGGAGGTCACCGTGGTGCTGGAGCCGCGCCGGCCCCCACCGCCTCTGCCGGCTCCCCGGCTCCGGGCTCTTCCGGGGAGAGGCTTTCTCGCGCATCATAGAAGGTGCCTGCCTCCTCCTGGAGGTTTTCCTCGGCTGGGCTTGCCTCCTCTTCTGCGATTTTGCTTTTCTTGGTAGGGGAGGAGGAGAAGCCCAACTTGGGAAATCGGAACCAGCCCCCCTTCTCCTGCGAGGGAGGCGGCCGCGCCTCGGGCTGGGTCTGCACAGGAGCCGGTCTCGGGGCACTGGCTTGGGAATCGGCGCTGGTCGCGGAGACCGAGGAGGAAAAGCCGATGCTCGGGGGCCAAAACCTGAACAGACCAGAGGACCTTTTACCTTCCGATCTTGCTTTGGGAGCCTGGTCGTCCGCAGCCCGGGCCCCGGCCTCCTCTGTCTCCCGGTCCTCTTCCGGCAGGAGCTCGAGTATCTCCGCCGGCTCGTCGTCGGAGCAGCTGTCTGTGCGCCCGCGGCCGGAGCGCAGGTCGGACGGGCCCGCTGCCGGTCCCGGCTCATCTTCGCTGGGACAGATGATTTCGAAAGGCTCCCCGCTGTCAGGCTGGAGGTCTCCAGAAGTGGGGTCTGGTCCTGGGACCACCAGTTCCTGAGCCTCTCGATGTCCTGCTGGCCCGCGGTCTGCAGGCACCACGTGCACCCGTGCCTGAGTGGGGGGCTCTGGGACCCTCCCCTTTAGCAAGGAAAACCCATAAGAAAGCGTTTGGGTCTCTGACGCCGGGACCTCTGACTCCCGCACGATCTGGGTGGGAAAGACCTCGGGCCCCGAGAGTTCCGTGTACACAGTGGTCACCGTGCTGTGCACAGCCACCTGGCGGCTGGCCGCCTCCGCGCCCTGGATGTGCACCCTGACCTTACAAATGGGGGCAGCTTCTGAGGGGAGGCCGAGGGCCGGGGGGGCCTCCGGGGTGCGGGCGCCCCGCCCTCCAGCACTGTGTGTGAGCAGGGCCGTGTCAGGAGGGCTCTGCGGGCAGGGCAGCTCTCTCATGCTGGGCACGAAAACGACGGCCTCCGAGCCGGGGTCCGGGAAGCTGAACCTCGGGACCTTCAACTTGGGGATCTGGACGCGCAGCACGGAGTCTTCCCAGACCCGACCCACGCTGACCACGGAAACCTGGGACGGCACGTGCGTGCTGCAAGCCCGCAGTCTGAGAGGGCCCTCGGGCTGGGAAGGTGGCCCCTCGTTCCCCTCGGGCCCCCCGACCAGGCCCCGGCCCCCTGGTGCAGGAAGAGGGGGCTCTCCTGCTTCTCCTGGAGGTGGTCCGTGCAGCTGGAGGGGCAGGGAGCCTGCGCCCGGCCGGACCCTGACCTCGGGAGCAGGCGGCCCTGCAGAGATGCGAGGGTCAAGGTTCCTCCGCAGGACATCTGCGTAGGAAGAAGCCGGGCTGCCCGCGGCCGCCCCGTCTGCACCAAGCTCCCAGGGCTGAGGGGACTTAGCCGTGCCCACCTCTGCCGCAGGTGCGGGGGCCACTGCCTCGCCCTCCCCTGGCGCACCTGCAGACCCCGCCCGCTCCTTGGGGGCGCGTCGGAGGCTGGGCAGGCCGAGCGAGGGCATCCTAAACCAGCTCTCCCTGGGGCCCGCCGGCGCTTCTCCCACAACTGCTCCCTGCTCTGAGCGCCCCACCGCCAGGGACGGCGGGAGGGGCTCCTCTGCCGAGGCGGCTGTCCCTTCCCCGCAGAGCAGACCTGCTGAGCCGGTCCCAAGCCCAAGGCCTTGGGCGCTGTCTCCGGGAGACAGGCCATGTTTGGAAAGAGGGAGGGGGCCTGCGGCCGGGCCCCCCTGCGCCGCGGCTTCCCCGGGGCTGAGGTCAGGCTGGACAAAGTCCAAGCTGGGACTGGGGGCCTCTGAGAGGTGGAGGCTCACATCGGCCCCTTCAGGCGGGCCCACGGCTGCGCCAGCACCCCCAGCACCACCCTCACTGCGGGCCAGGCCCGGGTCTCCCTGAGGCAGGCCAGGCCCCCCTGGGGAAGCCTTCATTCCGGGAGGTACGACCTTCAGCAGAGCAAGGGCAGCCGCGCCGACCGCTCCCGCCTCTCCCTCCGTCCCCAGGGTCACGTCTGCAGCAGCCTCTCCAGGTGGAACGCGCCCCCCCGGCCGGCCGCCCAGAGCGCCCGCATCCCCCGGGCTGTGGCCAGGGTCTGCTTTGGCCTCCGCCCCCTTCCTCGGGGACCAGCTGAGCGAGGGAAGCCTGAGCCTCGCCGCTCTCCCCGGGCTGCCTTTCCCCTTGTGTGCGACACCTGTGCCCGCGGCTGCGGCTGCAGCAGGGGCTGCCGTCCCTGCCGTGCCCGAGGGTCCCTCTGCCACCTCAGAAACAGAGATCCCTGCGGGTGGCCTCAGGTGGCCTGGCACTGGGCGGGCCACGGCTTCCTCCGTGGAGGAGTCCGGTCCCTGCACAGCGAGCTGGGGAGACGTGGGGGACACGCCCTCCTGGGCTTCGGGCGCCGCCACTCCGGCCCCTGAGGTTGGGAGCGACAGGCAGAATTTGGGTCGATGAAATTTAGGAAAAGTCACCCGGCCGTAAGAGTCAGGAAATACAGTGTCCACGGGGCCTGGGGGCCCGTCAGCCCGGGACAGTAGGACGTGTTCAGTGGAGCTGGGGTCGCCTGCCCCTGCTGGGCTCAGAAGCTGAGAATCCATCTGGGACCCAGACGGGGCTTCACAAGGCAGCTCAGAGGGCACAGGGTCTCTGGGGACAGTCACCTGGTATTTTGTAAGAGTGACGCCTTCGCAGGGGCCGAGGCTGGAGGTTTCCACATGGAGACCCCTGAGCTGACCCAGCATGGACATCGGCAGCGAAGTCTCCACGGAAGCCACGGGCGGCCCCTGGGGCCCCCCAGGCCCGAACTCGAAGGAGGAGGCAGAGACACTCACAGGTGAGGGGACCTCGTGTTCCTCTGCAGAAGCTGCAAAGCCTTTAGCTGTTTTCCCTGGAGGAGAGAAGACTTTGGGCAATTTAAAATAGGATTTTTTGCTTTTGCTTTTTTCTCCACCTTTTCCAACTGACACAGCCACATCACCTTCCGTATGGGAAGCACGCTGATCGCTGCCAGAGACCACGGGAAGTCTGAGGCCGGAGGAGGACGAGAGACCACCCCCAGCAAGCAGAGAGGAAGCCACGGAAGGCTTGCTGGGGGAGGGGACAGAGGAGGAAACGCTGATTTTAGAAATCTTGAACGTCTTCCCTGCGGGAAAATCTTTCCCGTCCCCAGAGATCATACCCTCGGCCAACTGTGAGCCGGGGACCTGGGCGTCCAGCTCCACACCAGACACAGACACGTCACTGTCAGGGGCACTCACGACCTCTTTGGAGCCCTTCAGGTCCAGTTGCAGCACCTTGATGTCCATCTGGGGGGCCTTGACGTCCACAACAGGAATAATGACCGTGTGCATTCTCGACTCAGGAGGCGGAGCCATGGTGGTCACTGCTTGGGCTTTTTGAGACTTTGTGGACACAGCCAACTCTGCTTCCGGGAAGACCAGCTCCAGCTCTCCCTCAGGATAGCGAACATCCACAGTGTGCACAGGGAGAGCACCGGACACAAAACCTGGCTCCTCCTCCAGGACGAGCGGGGAAGATTCAGCTCTGAGTGTAGGCAGGAACGCGGCCACGGAGGACTCCGAGGACTTCCTCCGCACCGACGCGCCGAAGGACGGCATCTTGAACTTGGGCATCTTGAACTTGCTGTCTCTGGCGGCCACCTCCTTGTCTCCCAGGGACAGGTCAGCGTCCAGCCTGGCGCCGGCCACCTGGGCGTCCACCTCCACGCTGGGCAGGGACACCTCCACATCGGGGGCGCTCACCTCCCCTTTGGCGGCCTTCAGGTCCAGTTTCGGCCCCTTGATGTCCACCTGCGGGGCCTTGAAGTCCACCTTGGGCATTTTGATGCTGGGCATCTGCACCTTGGGCAGGTGCCCTTTGAGTCCGGCTCCGGCCGAGGGTTCCTGGAGCTCCCCCTCGGGCACTTGGCCCTCAGGGAGCTTCAGACCCAACGAGGCAGTCCTGACCTCTAGCTCGGCGGATGGCAGCTCAACGGTCACGTCACCGGTCTTGACGTCGGCCTGTACGGAGGGCACGGACACCTCAGCCTGAACCTTGGGCAGGGACGCGTCCACTGAGGCCTCCAAGGTCTTGCTCGGCGCCGACGCGCCGAAGGACGGCATCTTGAACTTGGGCATCTTGAACTTGCTGTCTCTGGCGGCCACCTCCTTGTCTCCCAGGGACAGGTCAGCGTCCAGCCTGGCGCCGGCCACCTGGGCGTCCACCTCCACGCTGGGCAGGGACACCTCCACATCGGGGGCACTCACCTCCCCTTTGGCGGCCTTCAGGTCCAGTTTCGGCCCCTTGATGTCCACCTGCGGGGCCTTGACGTCCACCTGGGGGGCCCTGATGTCCACCTTGGGCATCTTGAGGCTGGGCATCTGCACCGTGGGCAGCTGGCCCTTGATCTTGACCCCTTCTGCTTTGCCCTTCAGCCCGGACACAGCCACCTCTGCCTCGGGGACGGACACCTCCAGCTCTCCCCCAGGGAGCTGCGTATCAGCGGCGGGCAGTTGGACGGCACCCTCTGGGGCTCGCGCCTCCCCGCCCAGGGACGGCAGTGTGGCCTCGCCTCCGACCTTGGGCACCGTCACGTCCACGGAGGTTCCCAAGTCCTTGCTCGGCGCCGACACGCCGAAGGACGGCATCTTGAACTTGGGCATCTTGAACTTGCTGTCTCTGGCGGCCACCTCCTTGTCTCCCAGGGACAGGTCAGCGTCCAGCCTGGCGCCGGCCACCTGGGCGTCCACCTCCACGCTGGGCAGGGACACCTCCACATCGGGGGCGCTCACCTCCCCTTTGGCGGCCTTCAGGTCCAGTTTCGGCCCCTTGATGTCCACCTGCGGGGCCTTGAAGTCCACCTTGGGCATTTTGATGCTGGGCATCTGCACCTTGGGCAGGTGCCCTTTGAGTCCGGCTCCGGCCGAGGGTTCCTGGAGCTCCCCCTCGGGCACTTGGCCCTCAGGGAGCTTCAGACCCAACGAGGCAGTCCTGACCTCTAGCTCGGCGGATGGCAGCTCAACGGTCACGTCACCGGTCTTGACGTCGGCCTGTACGGAGGGCACGGACACCTCAGCCTGAACCTTGGGCAGGGACGCGTCCACTGAGGCCTCCAAGGTCTTGCTCGGCGCCGACGCGCCGAAGGACGGCATCTTGAACTTGGGCATCTTGAACTTGCTGTCTCTGGCGGCCACCTCCTTGTCTCCCAGGGACAGGTCAGCGTCCAGCCTGGCGCCGGCCACCTGGGCGTCCACCTCCACGCTGGGCAGGGACACCTCCACATCGGGGGCGCTCACCTCCCCTTTGGCGGCCTTCAGGTCCAGTTTCGGCCCCTTGATGTCCACCTGCGGGGCCTTGAAGTCCACCTTGGGCATTTTGATGCTGGGCATCTGCACCTTGGGCAGGTGCCCTTTGAGTCCGGCTCCGGCCGAGGGTTCCTGGAGCTCCCCCTCGGGCACTTGGCCCTCAGGGAGCTTCAGACCCAACGAGGCAGTCCTGACCTCTAGCTCGGCGGATGGCAGCTCAACGGTCACGTCACCGGTCTTGACGTCGGCCTGTACGGAGGGCACGGACACCTCAGCCTGAACCTTGGGCAGGGACGCGCCCACTGAGGCCTCCAAGGTCTTGCTCGGCGCCGACGCGCCGAAGGACGGCATCTTGAACTTGGGCATCTTGAACTTGCTGTCTCTGGCGGCCACCTCCTTGTCTCCCAGGGACAGGTCAGCGTCCAGCCTGGCGCCGGCCACCTGGGCGTCCACCTCCACGCTGGGCAGGGACACCTCCACATCGGGGGCGCTCACCTCCCCTTTGGCGGCCTTCAGGTCCAGTTTCGGCCCCTTGATGTCCACCTGCGGGGCCTTGACGTCCACCTGGGGGGCCCTGATGTCCACCTTGGGCATCTTGAGGCTGGGCATCTGCACCGTGGGCAGCTGGCCCTTGATCTTGACCCCTTCTGCTTTGCCCTTCAGCCCGGACACAGCCACCTCTGCCTCGGGGACGGACACCTCCAGCTCTCCCCCAGGGAGCTGCGTATCAGCGGCGGGCAGTTGGACGGCACCCTCTGGGGCTCGCGCCTCCCCGCCCAGGGACGGCAGTGTGGCCTCGCCTCCGACCTTGGGCACCGTCACGTCCACGGAGGTTCCCAAGTCCTTGCTCGGCGCCGACACGCCGAAGGACGGCATCTTGAACTTGGGCATCTTGAACTTGCTGTCTCTGGCGGCCACCTCCTTGTCTCCCAGGGACAGGTCAGCGTCCAGCCTGGCGCCGGCCACCTGGGCGTCCACCTCCACGCTGGGCAGGGACACCTCCACATCGGGGGCGCTCACCTCCCCTTTGGCGGCCTTCAGGTCCAGTTTCGGCCCCTTGATGTCCACCTGCGGGGCCTTGAAGTCCACCTTGGGCATTTTGATGCTGGGCATCTGCACCTTGGGCAGGTGCCCTTTGAGTCCGGCTCCGGCCGAGGGTTCCTGGAGCTCCCCCTCGGGCACTTGGCCCTCAGGGAGCTTCAGACCCAACGAGGCAGTCCTGACCTCTAGCTCGGCGGATGGCAGCTCAACGGTCACGTCACCGGTCTTGACGTCGGCCTGTACGGAGGGCACGGACACCTCAGCCTGAACCTTGGGCAGGGACGCGTCCACTGAGGCCTCCAAGGTCTTGCTCGGCGCCGACGCGCCGAAGGACGGCATCTTGAACTTGGGCATCTTGAACTTGCTGTCTCTGGCGGCCACCTCCTTGTCTCCCAGGGACAGGTCAGCGTCCAGCCTGGCGCCGGCCACCTGGGCGTCCACCTCCACGCTGGGCAGGGACACCTTCACATCGGGGGCGCTCACCTCCCCTTTGGCGGCCTTCAGGTCCAGTTTTGGCCCCTTGATGTCCACCTGCGGGGCCTTGACGTCCACCTGGGGGGCCCTGATGTCCACCTTGGGCATCTTGAGGCTGGGCATCTGCACCGTGGGCAGCTGGCCCTTGATCTTGACCCCTTCTGCTTTGCCCTTCAGCCCGGACACAGCCACCTCTGCCTCGGGGACGGACACCTCCAGCTCTCCCCCAGGGAGCTGCGTATCAGCGGCGGGCAGTTGGACGGCACCCTCTGGGGCTCGCGCCTCCCCGCCCAGGGACGGCAGTGTGGCCTCGCCTCCGACCTTGGGCACCGTCACGTCCACGGAGGTTCCCAAGTCCTTGCTCGGCGCCGACACGCCGAAGGACGGCATCTTGAACTTGGGCATCTTGAACTTGCTGTCTCTGGCGGCCACCTCCTTGTCTCCCAGGGACAGGTCAGCGTCCAGCCTGGCGCCGGCCACCTGGGCGTCCACCTCCACGCTGGGCAGGGACACCTCCACATCGGGGGCGCTCACCTCCCCTTTGGCGGCCTTCAGGTCCAGTTTCGGCCCCTTGATGTCCACCTGCGGGGCCTTGAAGTCCACCTTGGGCATTTTGATGCTGGGCATCTGCACCTTGGGCAGGTGCCCTTTGAGTCCGGCTCCGGCCGAGGGTTCCTGGAGCTCCCCCTCGGGCACTTGGCCCTCAGGGAGCTTCAGACCCAACGAGGCAGTCCTGACCTCTAGCTCGGCGGATGGCAGCTCAACGGTCACGTCACCGGTCTTGACGTCGGCCTGTACGGAGGGCACGGACACCTCAGCCTGAACCTTGGGCAGGGACGCGTCCACTGAGGCCTCCAAGGTCTTGCTCGGCGCCGACGCGCCGAAGGACGGCATCTTGAACTTGGGCATCTTGAACTTGCTGTCTCTGGCGGCCACCTCCTTGTCTCCCAGGGACAGGTCAGCGTCCAGCCTGGCGCCGGCCACCTGGGCGTCCACCTCCACGCTGGGCAGGGACACCTCCACATCGGGGGCGCTCACCTCCCCTTTGGCGGCCTTCAGGTCCAGTTTCGGCCCCTTGATGTCCACCTGCGGGGCCTTGACGTCCACCTGGGGGGCCCTGATGTCCACCTTGGGCATCTTGAGGCTGGGCATCTGCACCGTGGGCAGCTGGCCCTTGATCTTGACCCCTTCTGCTTTGCCCTTCAGCCCGGACACAGCCACCTCTGCCTCGGGGACGGACACCTCCAGCTCTCCCCCAGGGAGCTGCGTATCAGCGGCGGGCAGTTGGACGGCACCCTCTGGGGCTCGCGCCTCCCCGCCCAGGGACGGCAGTGTGGCCTCGCCTCCGACCTTGGGCACCGTCACGTCCACGGAGGTTCCCAAGTCCTTGCTTGGCGCCGACACGCCGAAGGACGGCATCTTGAACTTGGGCATCTTGAACTTGCTGTCTCTGGCGGCCACCTCCTTGTCTCCCAGGGACAGGTCAGCGTCCAGCCTGGCGCCGGCCACCTGGGCGTCCACCTCCACGCTGGGCAGGGACACCTCCACATCGGGGGCGCTCACCTCCCCTTTGGCGGCCTTCAGGTCCAGTTTCGGCCCCTTGATGTCCACCTGCGGGGCCTTGAAGTCCACCTTGGGCATTTTGATGCTGGGCATCTGCACCTTGGGCAGGTGCCCTTTGAGTCCGGCTCCGGCCGAGGGTTCCTGGAGCTCCCCCTCGGGCACTTGGCCCTCAGGGAGCTTCAGACCCAACGAGGCAGTCCTGACCTCTAGCTCGGCGGATGGCAGCTCAACGGTCACGTCACCGGTCTTGACGTCGGCCTGTACGGAGGGCACGGACACCTCAGCCTGAACCTTGGGCAGGGACGCGTCCACTGAGGCCTCCAAGGTCTTGCTCGGCGCCGACGCGCCGAAGGACGGCATCTTGAACTTGGGCATCTTGAACTTGCTGTCTCTGGCGGCCACCTCCTTGTCTCCCAGGGACAGGTCAGGGTCCAGCCTGGCGCCGGCCACCTGGGCGTCCACCTCCACGCTGGGCAGGGACACCTCCACATCGGGGGCGCTCACCTCCCCTTTGGCGGCCTTCAGGTCCAGTTTCGGCCCCTTGATGTCCACCTGCGGGGCCTTGACGTCCACCTGGGGGGCCCTGATGTCCACCTTGGGCATCTTGAGGCTGGGCATCTGCACCGTGGGCAGCTGGCCCTTGATCTTGACCCCTTCTGCTTTGCCCTTCAGCCCGGACACAGCCACCTCTGCCTCGGGGACGGACACCTCCAGCTCTCCCCCAGGGAGCTGCGTATCAGCGGCGGGCAGTTGGACGGCACCCTCTGGGGCTCGCGCCTCCCCGCCCAGGGACGGCAGTGTGGCCTCGCCTCCGACCTTGGGCACCGTCACGTCCACGGAGGTTCCCAAGTCCTTGCTTGGCGCCGACACGCCGAAGGACGGCATCTTGAACTTGGGCATCTTGAACTTGCTGTCTCTGGCGGCCACCTCCTTGTCTCCCAGGGACAGGTCAGCGTCCAGCCTGGCGCCGGCCACCTGGGCGTCCACCTCCACGCTGGGCAGGGACACCTCCACATCGGGGGCGCTCACCTCCCCTTTGGCGGCCTTCAGGTCCAGTTTCGGCCCCTTGATGTCCACCTGCGGGGCCTTGAAGTCCACCTTGGGCATTTTGATGCTGGGCATCTGCACCTTGGGCAGGTGCCCTTTGAGTCCGGCTCCGGCCGAGGGTTCCTGGAGCTCCCCCTCGGGCACTTGGCCCTCAGGGAGCTTCAGACCCAACGAGGCAGTCCTGACCTCTAGCTCGGCGGATGGCAGCTCAACGGTCACGTCACCGGTCTTGACGTCGGCCTGTACGGAGGGCACGGACACCTCAGCCTGAACCTTGGGCAGGGACGCGTCCACTGAGGCCTCCAAGGTCTTGCTCGGCGCCGACGCGCCGAAGGACGGCATCTTGAACTTGGGCATCTTGAACTTGCTGTCTCTGGCGGCCACCTCCTTGTCTCCCAGGGACAGGTCAGCGTCCAGCCTGGCGCCGGCCACCTGGGCGTCCACCTCCACGCTGGGCAGGGACACCTTCACATCGGGGGCGCTCACCTCCCCTTTGGCGGCCTTCAGGTCCAGTTTCGGCCCCTTGATGTCCACCTGCGGGGCCTTGACGTCCACCTGGGGGGCCCTGATGTCCACCTTGGGCATCTTGAGGCTGGGCATCTGCACCGTGGGCAGCTGGCCCTTGATCTTGACCCCTTCTGCTTTGCCCTTCAGCCCGGACACAGCCACCTCTGCCTCGGGGACGGACACCTCCAGCTCTCCCCCAGGGAGCTGCGTATCAGCGGCGGGCAGTTGGACGGCACCCTCTGGGGCTCGCGCCTCCCCGCCCAGGGACGGCAGTGTGGCCTCGCCTCCGACCTTGGGCACCGTCACGTCCACGGAGGTTCCCAAGTCCTTGCTCGGCGCCGACACGCCGAAGGACGGCATCTTGAACTTGGGCATCTTGAACTTGCTGTCTCTGGCGGCCACCTCCTTGTCTCCCAGGGACAGGTCAGCGTCCAGCCTGGCGCCGGCCACCTGGGCGTCCACCTCCACGCTGGGCAGGGACACCTCCACATCGGGGGCGCTCACCTCCCCTTTGGCGGCCTTCAGGTCCAGTTTCGGCCCCTTGATGTCCACCTGCGGGGCCTTGAAGTCCACCTTGGGCATTTTGATGCTGGGCATCTGCACCTTGGGCAGGTGCCCTTTGAGTCCGGCTCCGGCCGAGGGTTCCTGGAGCTCCCCCTCGGGCACTTGGCCCTCAGGGAGCTTCAGACCCAACGAGGCAGTCCTGACCTCTAGCTCGGCGGATGGCAGCTCAACGGTCACGTCACCGGTCTTGACGTCGGCCTGTACGGAGGGCACGGACACCTCAGCCTGAACCTTGGGCAGGGACGCGCCCACTGAGGCCTCCAAGGTCTTGCTCGGCGCCGACGCGCCGAAGGACGGCATCTTGAACTTGGGCATCTTGAACTTGCTGTCTCTGGCGGCCACCTCCTTGTCTCCCAGGGACAGGTCAGCGTCCAGCCTGGCGCCGGCCACCTGGGCGTCCACCTCCACGCTGGGCAGGGACACCTCCACATCGGGGGCGCTCACCTCCCCTTTGGCGGCCTTCAGGTCCAGTTTCGGCCCCTTGATGTCCACCTGCGGGGCCTTGACGTCCACCTGGGGGGCCCTGATGTCCACCTTGGGCATCTTGAGGCTGGGCATCTGCACCGTGGGCAGCTGGCCCTTGATCTTGACCCCTTCTGCTTTGCCCTTCAGCCCGGACACAGCCACCTCTGCCTCGGGGACGGACACCTCCAGCTCTCCCCCAGGGAGCTGCGTATCAGCGGCGGGCAGTTGGACGGCACCCTCTGGGGCTCGCGCCTCCCCGCCCAGGGACGGCAGTGTGGCCTCGCCTCCGACCTTGGGCACCGTCACGTCCACGGAGGTTCCCAAGTCCTTGCTCGGCGCCGACACGCCGAAGGACGGCATCTTGAACTTGGGCATCTTGAACTTGCTGTCTCTGGCGGCCACCTCCTTGTCTCCCAGGGACAGGTCAGCGTCCAGCCTGGCGCCGGCCACCTGGGCGTCCACCTCCACGCTGGGCAGGGACACCTCCACATCGGGGGCGCTCACCTCCCCTTTGGCGGCCTTCAGGTCCAGTTTCGGCCCCTTGATGTCCACCTGCGGGGCCTTGAAGTCCACCTTGGGCATTTTGATGCTGGGCATCTGCACCTTGGGCAGGTGCCCTTTGAGTCCGGCTCCGGCCGAGGGTTCCTGGAGCTCCCCCTCGGGCACTTGGCCCTCAGGGAGCTTCAGACCCAACGAGGCAGTCCTGACCTCTAGCTCGGCGGATGGCAGCTCAACGGTCACGTCACCGGTCTTGACGTCGGCCTGTACGGAGGGCACGGACACCTCAGCCTGAACCTTGGGCAGGGACGCGTCCACTGAGGCCTCCAAGGTCTTGCTCGGCGCCGACGCGCCGAAGGACGGCATCTTGAACTTGGGCATCTTGAACTTGCTGTCTCTGGCGGCCACCTCCTTGTCTCCCAGGGACAGGTCAGGGTCCAGCCTGGCGCCGGCCACCTGGGCGTCCACCTCCACGCTGGGCAGGGACACCTCCACATCGGGGGCGCTCACCTCCCCTTTGGCGGCCTTCAGGTCCAGTTTCGGCCCCTTGATGTCCACCTGCGGGGCCTTGACGTCCACCTGGGGGGCCCTGATGTCCACCTTGGGCATCTTGAGGCTGGGCATCTGCACCGTGGGCAGCTGGCCCTTGATCTTGACCCCTTCTGCTTTGCCCTTCAGCCCGGACACAGCCACCTCTGCCTCGGGGACGGACACCTCCAGCTCTCCCCCAGGGAGCTGCGTATCAGCGGCGGGCAGTTGGACGGCACCCTCTGGGGCTCGCGCCTCCCCGCCCAGGGACGGCAGTGTGGCCTCGCCTCCGACCTTGGGCACCGTCACGTCCACGGAGGTTCCCAAGTCCTTGCTCGGCGCCGACACGCCGAAGGACGGCATCTTGAACTTGGGCATCTTGAACTTGCTGTCTCTGGCGGCCACCTCCTTGTCTCCCAGGGACAGGTCAGCGTCCAGCCTGGCGCCGGCCACCTGGGCGTCCACCTCCACGCTGGGCAGGGACACCTCCACATCGGGGGCGCTCACCTCCCCTTTGGCGGCCTTCAGGTCCAGTTTCGGCCCCTTGATGTCCACCTGCGGGGCCTTGAAGTCCACCTTGGGCATTTTGATGCTGGGCATCTGCACCTTGGGCAGGTGCCCTTTGAGTCCGGCTCCGGCCGAGGGTTCCTGGAGCTCCCCCTCGGGCACTTGGCCCTCAGGGAGCTTCAGACCCAACGAGGCAGTCCTGACCTCTAGCTCGGCGGATGGCAGCTCAACGGTCACGTCACCGGTCTTGACGTCGGCCTGTACGGAGGGCACGGACACCTCAGCCTGAACCTTGGGCAGGGACGCGTCCACTGAGGCCTCCAAGGTCTTGCTCGGCGCCGACGCGCCGAAGGACGGCATCTTGAACTTGGGCATCTTGAACTTGCTGTCTCTGGCGGCCACCTCCTTGTCTCCCAGGGACAGGTCAGCGTCCAGCCTGGCGCCGGCCACCTGGGCGTCCACCTCCACGCTGGGCAGGGACACCTTCACATCGGGGGCGCTCACCTCCCCTTTGGCGGCCTTCAGGTCCAGTTTCGGCCCCTTGATGTCCACCTGCGGGGCCTTGACGTCCACCTGGGGGGCCCTGATGTCCACCTTGGGCATCTTGAGGCTGGGCATCTGCACCGTGGGCAGCTGGCCCTTGATCTTGACCCCTTCTGCTTTGCCCTTCAGCCCGGACACAGCCACCTCTGCCTCGGGGACGGACACCTCCAGCTCTCCCCCAGGGAGCTGCGTATCAGCGGCGGGCAGTTGGACGGCACCCTCTGGGGCTCGCGCCTCCCCGCCCAGGGACGGCAGTGTGGCCTCGCCTCCGACCTTGGGCACCGTCACGTCCACGGAGGTTCCCAAGTCCTTGCTCGGCGCCGACACGCCGAAGGACGGCATCTTGAACTTGGGCATCTTGAACTTGCTGTCTCTGGCGGCCACCTCCTTGTCTCCCAGGGACAGGTCAGCGTCCAGCCTGGCGCCGGCCACCTGGGCGTCCACCTCCACGCTGGGCAGGGACACCTCCACATCGGGGGCGCTCACCTCCCCTTTGGCGGCCTTCAGGTCCAGTTTCGGCCCCTTGATGTCCACCTGCGGGGCCTTGAAGTCCACCTTGGGCATTTTGATGCTGGGCATCTGCACCTTGGGCAGGTGCCCTTTGAGTCCGGCTCCGGCCGAGGGTTCCTGGAGCTCCCCCTCGGGCACTTGGCCCTCAGGGAGCTTCAGACCCAACGAGGCAGTCCTGACCTCTAGCTCGGCGGATGGCAGCTCAACGGTCACGTCACCGGTCTTGACGTCGGCCTGTACGGAGGGCACGGACACCTCAGCCTGAACCTTGGGCAGGGACGCGCCCACTGAGGCCTCCAAGGTCTTGCTCGGCGCCGACGCGCCGAAGGACGGCATCTTGAACTTGGGCATCTTGAACTTGCTGTCTCTGGCGGCCACCTCCTTGTCTCCCAGGGACAGGTCAGCGTCCAGCCTGGCGCCGGCCACCTGGGCGTCCACCTCCACGCTGGGCAGGGACACCTCCACATCGGGGGCGCTCACCTCCCCTTTGGCGGCCTTCAGGTCCAGTTTCGGCCCCTTGATGTCCACCTGCGGGGCCTTGAAGTCCACCTTGGGCATTTTGATGCTGGGCATCTGCACCTTGGGCAGGTGCCCTTTGAGTCCGGCTCCGGCCGAGGGTTCCTGGAGCTCCCCCTCGGGCACTTGGCCCTCAGGGAGCTTCAGACCCAACGAGGCAGTCCTGACCTCTAGCTCGGCGGATGGCAGCTCAACGGTCACGTCACCGGTCTTGACGTCGGCCTGTACGGAGGGCACGGACACCTCAGCCTGAACCTTGGGCAGGGACGCGTCCACTGAGGCCTCCAAGGTCTTGCTCGGCGCCGACGCGCCGAAGGACGGCATCTTGAACTTGGGCATCTTGAACTTGCTGTCTCTGGCGGCCACCTCCTTGTCTCCCAGGGACAGGTCAGCGTCCAGCCTGGCACCGGCCACCTGGGCGTCCACCTCCACGCTGGGCAGGGACACCTCCACATCGGGGGCGCTCACCTCCCCTTTGGCGGCCTTCAGGTCCAGTTTCGGCCCCTTGATGTCCACCTGCGGGGCCTTGACGTCCACCTGGGGGGCCCTGATGTCCACCTTGGGCATCTTGAGGCTGGGCATCTGCACCGTGGGCAGCTGGCCCTTGATCTTGACCCCTTCTGCTTTGCCCTTCAGCCCGGACACAGCCACCTCTGCCTCGGGGACGGACACCTCCAGCTCTCCCCCAGGGAGCTGCGTATCAGCGGCGGGCAGTTGGACGGCACCCTCTGGGGCTCGCGCCTCCCCGCCCAGGGACGGCAGTGTGGCCTCGCCTCCGACCTTGGGCACCGTCACGTCCACGGAGGTTCCCAAGTCCTTGCTCGGCGCCGACACGCCGAAGGACGGCATCTTGAACTTGGGCATCTTGAACTTGCTGTCTCTGGCGGCCACCTCCTTGTCTCCCAGGGACAGGTCAGCGTCCAGCCTGGCGCCGGCCACCTGGGCGTCCACCTCCACGCTGGGCAGGGACACCTCCACATCGGGGGCGCTCACCTCCCCTTTGGCGGCCTTCAGGTCCAGTTTCGGCCCCTTGATGTCCACCTGCGGGGCCTTGAAGTCCACCTTGGGCATTTTGATGCTGGGCATCTGCACCTTGGGCAGGTGCCCTTTGAGTCCGGCTCCGGCCGAGGGTTCCTGGAGCTCCCCCTCGGGCACTTGGCCCTCAGGGAGCTTCAGACCCAACGAGGCAGTCCTGACCTCTAGCTCGGCGGATGGCAGCTCAACGGTCACGTCACCGGTCTTGACGTCGGCCTGTACGGAGGGCACGGACACCTCAGCCTGAACCTTGGGCAGGGACGCGCCCACTGAGGCCTCCAAGGTCTTGCTCGGCGCCGACGCGCCGAAGGACGGCATCTTGAACTTGGGCATCTTGAACTTGCTGTCTCTGGCGGCCACCTCCTTGTCTCCCAGGGACAGGTCAGCGTCCAGCCTGGCGCCGGCCACCTGGGCGTCCACCTCCACGCTGGGCAGGGACACCTCCACATCGGGGGCGCTCACCTCCCCTTTGGCGGCCTTCAGGTCCAGTTTCGGCCCCTTGATGTCCACCTGCGGGGCCTTGAAGTCCACCTTGGGCATTTTGATGCTGGGCATCTGCACCTTGGGCAGGTGCCCTTTGAGTCCGGCTCCGGCCGAGGGTTCCTGGAGCTCCCCCTCGGGCACTTGGCCCTCAGGGAGCTTCAGACCCAACGAGGCAGTCCTGACCTCTAGCTCGGCGGATGGCAGCTCAACGGTCACGTCACCGGTCTTGACGTCGGCCTGTACGGAGGGCACGGACACCTCAGCCTGAACCTTGGGCAGGGACGCGCCCACTGAGGCCTCCAAGGTCTTGCTCGGCGCCGACGCGCCGAAGGACGGCATCTTGAACTTGGGCATCTTGAACTTGCTGTCTCTGGCGGCCACCTCCTTGTCTCCCAGGGACAGGTCAGCGTCCAGCCTGGCGCCGGCCACCTGGGCGTCCACCTCCACGCTGGGCAGGGACACCTCCACATCGGGGGCGCTCACCTCCCCTTTGGCGGCCTTCAGGTCCAGTTTCGGCCCCTTGATGTCCACCTGCGGGGCCTTGAAGTCCACCTTGGGCATTTTGATGCTGGGCATCTGCACCTTGGGCAGGTGCCCTTTGAGTCCGGCTCCGGCCGAGGGTTCCTGGAGCTCCCCCTCGGGCACTTGGCCCTCAGGGAGCTTCAGACCCAACGAGGCAGTCCTGACCTCTAGCTCGGCGGATGGCAGCTCAACGGTCACGTCACCGGTCTTGACGTCGGCCTGTACAGAGGGCACGGACACCTCAGCCTGAACCTTGGGCAGGGACGCGTCCACTGAGGCCTCCAAGGTCTTGCTCGGCGCCGACGCGCCGAAGGACGGCATCTTGAACTTGGGCATCTTGAACTTGCTGTCTCTGGCGGCCACCTCCTTGTCTCCCAGGGACAGGTCAGCGTCCAGCCTGGCGCCGGCCACCTGGGCGTCCACCTCCACGCTGGGCAGGGACACCTCCACATCGGGGGCGCTCACCTCCCCTTTGGCGGCCTTCAGGTCCAGTTTCGGCCCCTTGATGTCCACCTGCGGGGCCTTGACGTCCACCTGGGGGGCCCTGATGTCCACCTTGGGCATCTTGAGGCTGGGCATCTGCACCGTGGGCAGCTGGCCCTTGATCTTGACCCCTTCTGCTTTGCCCTTCAGCCCGGACACAGCCACCTCTGCCTCGGGGACGGACACCTCCAGCTCTCCCCCAGGGAGCTGCGTATCAGCGGCGGGCAGCTGGTCGGCACCCTCGGGGGCTCGCGCCTCCCCGCCCAGGGACGGCAGTGTGGCCTCGCCTCCGACCTTGGGCACCGTCACGTCCACGGAGGTTCCCAAGTCCTTGCTCGGCGCCGACGCGCCGAAGGACGGCATCTTGAACTTGGGCATCTTGAACTTGCTGTCTCTGGCGGCCACCTCCTTGTCTCCCAGGGACAGGTCAGCGTCCAGCCTGGCGCCGGCCACCTGGGCGTCCACCTCCACGCTGGGCAGGGACACCTCCACATCGGGGGCGCTCACCTCCCCTTTGGCGGCCTTCAGGTCCAGTTTCGGCCCCTTGATGTCCACCTGCGGGGCCTTGAAGTCCACCTTGGGCATTTTGATGCTGGGCATCTGCACCTTGGGCAGGTGCCCTTTGAGTCCGGCTCCGGCCGAGGGTTCCTGGAGCTCCCCCTCGGGCACTTGGCCCTCAGGGAGCTTCAGACCCAACGAGGCAGTCCTGACCTCTAGCTCGGCGGATGGCAGCTCAACGGTCACGTCACCGGTCTTGACGTCGGCCTGTACGGAGGGCACGGACACCTCAGCCTGAACCTTGGGCAGGGACGCGTCCACTGAGGCCTCCAAGGTCTTGCTCGGCGCCGACGCGCCGAAGGACGGCATCTTGAACTTGGGCATCTTGAACTTGCTGTCTCTGGCGGCCACCTCCTTGTCTCCCAGGGACAGGTCAGCGTCCAGCCTGGCGCCGGCCACCTGGGCGTCCACCTCCACGCTGGGCAGGGACACCTCCACATCGGGGGCGCTCACCTCCCCTTTGGCGGCCTTCAGGTCCAGTTTCGGCCCCTTGATGTCCACCTGCGGGGCCTTGACGTCCACCTGGGGGGCCCTGATGTCCACCTTGGGCATCTTGAGGCTGGGCATCTGCACCGTGGGCAGCTGGCCCTTGATCTTGACCCCTTCTGCTTTGCCCTTCAGCCCGGACACAGCCACCTCTGCCTCGGGGACGGACACCTCCAGCTCTCCCCCAGGGAGCTGCGTATCAGCGGCGGGCAGCTGGTCGGCACCCTCGGGGGCTCGCGCCTCCCCGCCCAGGGACGGCAGTGTGGCCTCGCCTCCGACCTTGGGCACCGTCACGTCCACGGAGGTTCCCAAGTCCTTGCTCGGCGCCGACGCGCCGAAGGACGGCATCTTGAACTTGGGCATCTTGAACTTGCTGTCTCTGGCGGCCACCTCCTTGTCTCCCAGGGACAGGTCAGCGTCCAGCCTGGCGCCGGCCACCTGGGCGTCCACCTCCACGCTGGGCAGGGACACCTCCACATCGGGGGCGCTCACCTCCCCTTTGGCGGCCTTCAGGTCCAGTTTCGGCCCCTTGATGTCCACCTGCGGGGCCTTGAAGTCCACCTTGGGCATTTTGATGCTGGGCATCTGCACCTTGGGCAGGTGCCCTTTGAGTCCGGCTCCGGCCGAGGGTTCCTGGAGCTCCCCCTCGGGCACTTGGCCCTCAGGGAGCTTCAGACCCAACGAGGCAGTCCTGACCTCTAGCTCGGCGGATGGCAGCTCAACGGTCACGTCACCGGTCTTGACGTCGGCCTGTACGGAGGGCACGGACACCTCAGCCTGAACCTTGGGCAGGGACGCGTCCACTGAGGCCTCCAAGGTCTTGCTCGGCGCCGACGCGCCGAAGGACGGCATCTTGAACTTGGGCATCTTGAACTTGCTGTCTCTGGCGGCCACCTCCTTGTCTCCCAGGGACAGGTCAGCGTCCAGCCTGGCGCCGGCCACCTGGGCGTCCACCTCCACGCTGGGCAGGGACACCTCCACATCGGGGGCGCTCACCTCCCCTTTGGCGGCCTTCAGGTCCAGTTTCGGCCCCTTGATGTCCACCTGCGGGGCCTTGACGTCCACCTGGGGGGCCCTGATGTCCACCTTGGGCATCTTGAGGCTGGGCATCTGCACCGTGGGCAGCTGGCCCTTGATCTTGACCCCTTCTGCTTTGCCCTTCAGCCCGGACACAGCCACCTCTGCCTCGGGGACGGACACCTCCAGCTCTCCCCCAGGGAGCTGCGTATCAGCGGCGGGCAGTTGGACGGCACCCTCTGGGGCTCGCGCCTCCCCGCCCAGGGACGGCAGTGTGGCCTCGCCTCCGACCTTGGGCACCGTCACGTCCACGGAGGTTCCCAAGTCCTTGCTCGGCGCCGACACGCCGAAGGACGGCATCTTGAACTTGGGCATCTTGAACTTGCTGTCTCTGGCGGCCACCTCCTTGTCTCCCAGGGACAGGTCAGCGTCCAGCCTGGCGCCGGCCACCTGGGCGTCCACCTCCACGCTGGGCAGGGACACCTCCACATCGGGGGCGCTCACCTCCCCTTTGGCGGCCTTCAGGTCCAGTTTCGGCCCCTTGATGTCCACCTGCGGGGCCTTGAAGTCCACCTTGGGCATTTTGATGCTGGGCATCTGCACCTTGGGCAGGTGCCCTTTGAGTCCGGCTCCGGCCGAGGGTTCCTGGAGCTCCCCCTCGGGCACTTGGCCCTCAGGGAGCTTCAGACCCAACGAGGCAGTCCTGACCTCTAGCTCGGCGGATGGCAGCTCAACGGTCACGTCACCGGTCTTGACGTCGGCCTGTACGGAGGGCACGGACACCTCAGCCTGAACCTTGGGCAGGGACGCGTCCACTGAGGCCTCCAAGGTCTTGCTCGGCGCCGACGCGCCGAAGGACGGCATCTTGAACTTGGGCATCTTGAACTTGCTGTCTCTGGCGGCCACCTCCTTGTCTCCCAGGGACAGGTCAGCGTCCAGCCTGGCGCCGGCCACCTGGGCGTCCACCTCCACGCTGGGCAGGGACACCTCCACATCGGGGGCGCTCACCTCCCCTTTGGCGGCCTTCAGGTCCAGTTTCGGCCCCTTGATGTCCACCTGCGGGGCCTTGACGTCCACCTGGGGGGCCCTGATGTCCACCTTGGGCATCTTGAGGCTGGGCATCTGCACCGTGGGCAGCTGGCCCTTGATCTTGACCCCTTCTGCTTTGCCCTTCAGCCCGGACACAGCCACCTCTGCCTCGGGGACGGACACCTCCAGCTCTCCCCCAGGGAGCTGCGTATCAGCGGCGGGCAGCTGGTCGGCACCCTCGGGGGCTCGCGCCTCCCCGCCCAGGGACGGCAGTGTGGCCTCGCCTCCGACCTTGGGCACCGTCACGTCCACGGAGGTTCCCAAGTCCTTGCTCGGCGCCGACGCGCCGAAGGACGGCATCTTGAACTTGGGCATCTTGAACTTGCTGTCTCTGGTGGCCACCTCCTTGTCTACTAGGGTCACCTCCCCTTTCTTCTGTGTGTGTGCGTCCGTTGCACGCGGCTCTCTCCTTTCAGGGTGTAATTTTTCTTCTTGTTTTTGTCCCAGTCTGTCTTTGTCTTCTCTCTGCAGTGTCCACCCTATTCCGGTGCCTCCTTTCTCCTGGTCCAGGTCCTCTGTGGGTTTTTCGGAGGCCGCTCTCGCTTCCTTTCTGGGCGACCATCCGAAGGAGGCAATGTTGAACTTGAGCACTGTCCTCATGTCGTCCCTCCCTCCTTTGTCTTTGTCCCCATCCTTCATGTCTCCCGTGGGACCTGACTCAGCTCCCTCTGCTCCTCCTACCTCGCGCTGTGGCAGGTGCCCCGAGGGCTTCCTGGGAGCTGCCCGCTCTGGTCCCCGTTCCCCGTCTTCCGCGGTCCTTCCCTGCCTGTGGTCCGGCACCTGCGCTAGGCCTCCTTCTGGGTCTTGCTTGCTTTCTTTGGAAACTTTAAACATGGGTGTTTGTAAGCTGGGGATTTGGATACGGAAATCTGCATGGAGGCCCCGTGCGTCTCCCTCGCCTTGCCCAGCGGATCCAGCAGTCCCCACTTCTGTGCCCCGGGCCACCTGTCTGCAGCCGTCCACACCGTGTGCGGCTGAGCCCACCCCAGGCCTCCCCTCGGACACAGCGTCCTCCTGGTCCTTCGCCTCCTTCGTTTGTTTTCGGCCCCTGGATGCCATGCTGGCCCCTCCCCCCAGGGCTCCCAGGGTGAGGGCAACAGGCTCTATGGGCAGCTCTGCCATCAGAGCAGGTGTCCCCTCCGGTCCCTCTACCATCTGGTCCTCTCTCCTGATGAGCACAGTGGCCTCGGCGGCCTGTTGTCTGTGCTTCCCAGACCCGGCCTCCTCTACGACCCCGGCCTGGAATGCTCCCCCTGGGCCCCCTCGGCTGGGCCGCCCCTCTAGCGTCGGGCCCTTCCCTGAGCCCATCCTGAATCTCAGGTTCAGGAACCTCTTTCTGCGCGGACCGTCCGGTCCTGCCTTCCGTTCCTGCTCCTCTGCTGGGAGTGGGGCTTCCGTGTCGGTGCTGGTGGGTGATACGTTAGGGGCGTCCCCGTGCCCGTCGGCCTCGGAGGAGCTGTGGGACCTCCGCGGTCCTGGCCTGCGCTTGCTTGTTATGGATTGGAACTTGGGCCAGGATAGCCTCTCCTTCTGGGCCCGCCTGCCTCTGCCCTCCCTGGGCTCGGCAAGGAGTCTCTCCTGGTCTCCGCTCCCTTCCAGGGTCTGTGGGGGGGTCTCTGTGGAGCTGTCGGCCACATCTTTGTCCTGAAAGACAAGGAGCATGAACTTGCATGTACTGGGACCAGACAGCTGAGCCCCGGGGCTCAGGGGAGAGAAGAGGGTGGGGTGGGACCCCCACCTCGGCCTCAGCCCTGCAGGTGGGGAGCTCAGTGGGGCCCAGCCTCCCGGGCTGTGGTGCCTCACCTGCTTCTCCCTGTCCTTCGGGCCGGGCTGAGCCCCCCCAGTGGCCGCATCCTCGTCGTCTGGGGCGGGACGTTTCCGTCTGACTTGGAACTGAACCCTGTAGGGCTCCGAGTACTGCAGGATTTTGAGAGCGTCTTCATACTTAATGTTGTCGAAGAACACGGTGGCACTGAGCAGCTGGTCCCCTGGACAGACAGAGCCTCGGGTTGGTCCCTGGCCTCGCCACGACCCCGAGAGACGCGTCTACCGGGCCAGGTGAGGCAGGCCCCAGAGCGGGAGCCCCGCACCCCCTCCACAGAGCCCCACGTGGGCGGGAGGCCACCCCACCCCGCACGGGCGGCGGCCCAGGCCTGGGGGTGGCCAAGCCATCTCAGCAGGGCCGTCCTGAGCACCAGGTACGGCCCATTTTCCTCCAAGTCCCTCTGTCCTCAGGGAGGCTGTGGGGGCCCAGGGAGGGGCAGTCGAGGCACCTTCTCTCAGGCTGAAGAGCTTGGCCGCTGACGAGTCCTTCAACACCTGCTTCACAAAAATGCCCTGGTGCCCGCCCCCTGTGACGCTGTAGCCGCTCGCTCCGGCTTCCACCTCGGTGGTCAGCGTCACCTCGGTCGCCTCCTGCACAGACCGGAGCACAAGCACATCAGGTCCGTGGTGCGCTTCTGCCTACGCCACCGTGGGCCTCAGAGCTGGGGACCGACCCTCCCAGAGCACAGGGACCCCAGAGTCCCGTGCACCCTCCCGGTGACTTAGGGCAAGCGTAGGGCCCCCAGCCAGGGCCGGGACTGTCGTTTCCAGGCCTCGGAGGGAGCCAGCTGCAAGCCACCTCCGGCGGGAGCGGCCTCCTCTTATCTCCATCCCCAGCTGCCGGCTCTCTGGAGCTGCCGTCTAGGCCCAATGGGCGCGGGGAGCAAAGCCGAGCGCCTCCTGCTTGCAGGGTGGCCACAGCCCCGTCCATCCTCTGCAGCGCCCACCTCCCCACCAGGCCCATCCCTGGCCTCCTTGCCTCTTTCCTGGCTCCACCCCGGCCCCGCCTCCCCCAAGCTGGGGCCCATGCAGAGAGACCACCTTTGTGACCCTCAGGCCCTGCCACACTCACCTGGGGTCGACTCATTCTGGAGAATGTCCGTGAGTCCCCTGAATCTCGCTTCCACCAGGACCTCCGTCCCCCGGAGCCTGAAGAAGCCCGCCGCCTCGGTGTGTCCTCCTGCGGCCGCAGAGGCCAGAGGTCACGCACCTGTCCACGCCCCGGGCATGGGAGGGACTCAGGAGACCAGGAGGCCCCAGAGCAGTGCTGTTGGCCGGGGGACCTGATCTCATGGCTTGGGGGGCGGGGCGGAGGGGGGTGACTCTTTGCCCTGGTGCTGCCTGACCAGGCCGAGCCCCCACCTCCAGAGCAGACCCCCCAGGACTGGGGTTTTGTGTGCAGGGTAAGGAGACACGGCAAGAAGAAGTCTTAGGAAACAGCCCTGCTCCCACCCCTCCCCAGGCCCTCTCCAGGGACAGCCCACGTGTGCACACATCCAGAGCACGGCCTCTCTCTCCCACATGCGCACACGCGTGCACAGTCTCAGCCGCGTCCCGGCCCGCTGAAGGGAGGGGCTCCCGGCACAGGACGGCCAGAGAGGATGGCGGAATGGGCATAACCGTGGCCCAGCGGGCAGCAGGGCAGGGCCGCGTGGCTGCCCAAACGGGAAGGAGTTGTCCACGCAGGGTGATGAAGGAGACGTGGCCACCCGTGGCCCCACACCTGCACGCCCCCTCGGCCCATGGGTCTCTGTCCCGCAGGCTTACCGGGAGTCCAAAGCCGGTACCCTCGGCCACGTATTCATACACGGGGGAGGACCCCTGTGGTCGTGGCCGAATGATCTCGTCCACGGGCCCTGCGGTCACCTGGCAGCAGAGAGAAAGCAGGCAGCCCTCAGCCACCCGGGGTCTGAGCAGGGGCTGCGTAAGGTGGGCGGGCGTCCTCCAGGGGCCTCGCTTACCGAGCGGTCGCCTTCCGTCTCGGCCTCCGGCTCCTCGGGCTGCAGCTGCCGGCCGGACTCTGTAAAGAGAAAGGCCGAGTCAGGGGGCCGTGCAGGCGGGGAGACCAGATGGCGGACCCAGGGGCAGGGCCAGGCGTGTCCGTCCCTGCGCCGTGTTGGTGCACGTGTCACCCCATTCTGGACGCTGGGTCTGAGAGCACACGCAGGGCTGGGCAGGTTGTGACACCAGGCTGGGTGGCAGTGAGCCCGCACGAGGGGAGCTCAGGCCGGGCCGCCTTCACAGATCCAGTCCAAGAGAGTCACTAAGCAAACACAGAGAAACAACACTCACCGCCCCGAGGGGCCAGAATCCAGAGACGCTGCGGCATCTCACCCACAGTGTCCAGCATCCAGCCGGAACTTACAAGACGTGCGGAGCAACGAGAGCGTCCGACCTGTTCCGGGGAACGGGGCCACCCGAGGCAAGTCTCCGAACGCCCAGGGAGGAGGGACCGGGCGCCGACTACAACGACTCGAGATGGAAAATGCTGTGGCTCGGCGAAGGGAGGTTGTCACAAAGAAACAGAAATTGTAAAAGGGCTCCATGGAAATTCTGGAGTCGAAAATGTACTGCAGAGACTCAGTAGCAGAGCTGACATGCCTGGAGAAAGCATCGCAAAACTTGTAAATTAATAGAAATTAACCCACTTCGAGAATGGAGGAGAAAAGATTCGAGGAAGTGGCAGTGCCTGAGGGCTGTGCGGGAGCAGGTTCAGCGCATCAGCACGGAAGTGGCCTGGGTCTCCTGGGGAGGGGGGGGACGGGCGGGGGCGGGGAGGGCGTCCGGGTCTAGCAAACCATCCTGCACGAAGAAAGGCGCACGAAGGGATACGCAAATGAGTCAAGACTGGGAGAATCCACGGCTGGGGCGTCTGCCCACCAGCAGCGTTGAAGAAAAGACACGGTTGCCGGGCGCTAACTCAAGTCCGCAGGGAGGACACACAGAATGTGGAAAATGCCGCACACGTGGGCGAGCGTCGGACACTATAAATACATGTTTTCCCTCCGTCCATGTCGTCACTTCTTTAAAAGACATGAGGTCGTAGGAGGCAAGGGTTGGCAAAGTTCTTCTGTAGACGGCCCAGATAGCTTGGGCTTTGCAGGCCACGTGAACTGTGGCCAATGAGTGGCAGTGGCGACGAAAATGAGCCACGTGACCACTGCAACAGACTTAACTCCCCAAACACGCAGTGGGCAGGGTTCAGTGCACAGGCCAGTCCTCCCGCTCCCTGGGGAAGGCTATCATCCCAGGGCCCTCTCGCTGGGATGACCACACATATAGATGCGTTCCGTACGTGATGACTGCAGTGAAGGGAGGGGGAGGAAAGCACGTATGTTGGATCGAAGTTTTTGTATTTTACCAGAAGGAAGTAAATGTCGCTAGGGTTACAGCTGGGCGCAGGCGTGGACCATAAACAGGCCCAGGGGAATGTGGGGTGATGGAATGTCCCAGAAGTGGATCACGCTGATGGTCACTTCGTGAAGTTCCTAAGAATGATTGAACTGTACATTCACGATGGGTGGGTTTTATGGTATATAAAGTATCCCTCTATTAAGCCGTGAAAGAAAAATGGAATTAATTGCACAAAACGGAGGTAACAAAATGTAAAATTTACCATGTGTAGAAGTAAAGCTATGAAGACTATAATTTGGAGGATGGGGTTGAGGGGATAGAAGTTGCCATAAAGTTGTAAAGTTCTTACCTTACATGCGAGGCAGAATACTGCGATAGGTGCAGAGTCCCTAGTATTACCATAAAGGAGCCATTGAAGAAGATGCAGAGCTGATAAGCCAACAGTGGGAACGAGACGGAACCCTAAACACACGTTATCTGTAAGCACACATAATACATGTATGTATATACATATATAAAATGTACATTCCTGAATAATTATGTATGTGTAAGTGGATTTAATTAATCCTAAAACATGGTAAGCAAAGAGGGAGAGAGGAACAAGGATAAAATAGAAACCCATTAACAAGATGGTGGGATTTTGACCAATCACGTTGACAATCACATTAACTGTATAGGGGCTTAAAATTCCAATCAAAAGAGAGAGATTGTCAGAGGTGATTTAAAGAGGCAAGACCTATTCTTACGTTCTTTACAGGAAAGGGACTATAAATGTAAAGATATAGATAGGTCAAGTGAAAGGAAAGAAAAGTATACACCGCGCACTAACCATCCTAACATTTTATAATGATAAAAGGGACGGGGGGACCTAGGTGGCTCAGTCGGTTAAGCATCAGACTCTTGGTTTCAGCTCAGGTCGTGCTCTCAGGGTCCTGAGATCGAGCTCTGTGTCAGGCTCCTCACTGTTTACAGAGTCTAAGACTCCGTCCCTCTGCCTGTGCCCCTCCCCACTGTGCACTCTCTCTCAAATAAATAACCCTTTTAAAAAAAGGAATAATTAATCAAAAAACACAATAAATTTATGTCTGTATACACCTAATAACAGAGGTTACAAACACAGAAAAGTGGCCACACTGGCAGGACACTTAAATCCACGTGGTAACAGGAAAGCCCAACACTCCCTTCGGTACAAAATAGGACAGGTAAGAACAGGGGAAGCACCTGTGAATCAGTGAGACCAAACTGGCAGTTGGAGACCCGTCCACCTGCTGACAGCAGCATACACATTCCTCCCACGTGCACAAGACATTCACCAAAATAGACTATTTGTCTCGGTAAGTTTAGAAAAAAAGGGGGGTCACCTGGGGGCACAGTCGTTTGAGCGTCCAACTCTTAGTTTCAACTCAGGTCATGATCTCAGCTCCGCGCTCACCAAGGAATCTGTTTAAGATCTCTCTCTCCCTCTGGCCCTCTCATGCACTCTCTCTCTTTCTCTCAGAAATAAATCAGTCTTTTTAAAGAATAAAATAAATAAAATGTCTCAGTAAGTTTAAGACAATTTAAATCACACTAGGTATTTTCTCTGATCCCCAGTGGAATCAAGACAGTATGATATAAATATAAAAGATCGATGAAACAGAACAGAAAGTCCAGAATAACCCCACACGTTGTGCAGTCGATTGATTTCTGACAAAGTAACCAAGTTATTTCAATAGAAAAATGATTGTCTTTTCAACAAATGTGCTGGGACAACAGGGTATGTGTTTGGAAAATAAAAAACAAAAAAAAATCCTTGACTCTCACCTCACATCACACATAAAAAATGAATTCAAAATGAATCAGAGAGATAAATGTAAAATATAAAACTATAAACGTTCCAGAAGAAAACACAGGGGACATTCTGTACCACCCTGGGGAGGCAATGTTTTCTTAGACCAAGGGTGTGACCCACAAAAGAATATGTGATAAATTACATGTCATCATAATTAAATACTTCCGGTCTTGAAAGGCATTCTTAAGACAATGAAAAAGCAGTGCGTAGATCTGACAAAGGACTTGCATTCCAGATAAACTCTGATGGATCAATAGATAAAGACCAAAAAAAAAAAAAAAAAAGCTCACCTCAATCAAACATGGGCAAAAGATTTGAACAGACACTTGACAAAAGAAAATACACTGATGCGCACTAGAAAAGATGGGCAACTTCCTCGGCCGCCAGGAAAATGCAAACGAAAACCGAGAGACCAGATCAAAGACCCCAGAACCACGCACAGATGCAAAGCGGTGGGAAGCGGATGATCTTTTCAGCTACTCGCGTGGGCCCGCTGGCTATCCGCGTGAAAAATGTTACTCTCAACCCTATGCCAGCCGCAGAAAGTCCTAATTTCATGCAGATTGTAGGACCAAAGCAGAAGGCTTAACCATAAAGCTCCCAGAGATAACCAGAAACGACTGGGGCGGGGGGGCAGCAATTCCTCCGCAGCGCGCCGGAGCGGCCAGGCCGACGGGGTCCGGCCGAGAGGGGCCCACGGTGACCTCAAGAGCTTCCGCCCATCCAAAGGCTGCGCGGCGGGAGTCGGCCGTCGGGCCGCGCGCTGGGCAGGGCCACGCAACGCGCCCAACCGAACCGAAGCCTCCTGCCCGGAAAGCACGAAGATTTCTTGCCGACCAAAAGGAAAAGATCAACAATCCAATAGGAAAATGGGCCAGAAAACCTTGGAAAGGCAACTCACCAAAGAAGACATCCAGTGGCCAATTAGCATCCGAGCGCAGCGTGCTGGGTCACGGGGACAAGGCCAGGAGAACCCCGCGCAGAGACGCCTCCGCCCGCCGACCTAGGCCCCGCCCCAGACCAGCCCCCCCTCCGCGCGCCCCCCTCGCGCGCCCCCCTCCGCGCGCCCCCCTCCGCGCGCCCCCACAGGACCGGAGGCGAGGACCGCGGCTGCCCTGCCGCCGGCTGCTGTCTGGCGTGGGGGGCGGCCATGGAACACCCGTCCTGAGGGGCGGGTGGGGTGACCTGGCACGACCACTTTGGGAAAGAGCCTGGCACGTCGCCTGGAAGCTGAGTGGCCCCCTCTACGGCCTAGAGCTCCGCACCCGCGGACACGACCGACAAGATGCACCCCCCAAAGGCGGGTACAGAAGTGCCCATCTGTGGGCGCCGGGGGGCCCGGCCGGTGAAGCGACCGCCTTCCGCGCAGGTCCTGACCGGGGGTCCTGCTCGGCGGGGAGCCTGCTTCTCCCTCTGCCCCTCCCCTGCTTGTGCTCGCACGCGCTCTGGCTCTCCCGTTCGGATGCGCACAACTTGTACTCCTTTCAAGAAAGAATTTTTGAAATTCTCCATGAAACTGAAATGAGGAAATGGCCAGCTTCATGCCAATGAGTCGGAACATCCCCACGAACTAGACGGGTCCGTGGAGAAGCGCGGGGCCGGCGCGGCGCGAGAAGTGGGCCGTGGGCGTGGTTCCGGCCCGACCCGACAACCACAGCCTGTTCACCGCCTTTCCACAAACACGACTCCAGCCCGACTCCCCGGAACTGGGCCACATGTTCCACGAAGACACAGCAGGGATGGACACCAGCTCTGGCACGCGGGCCTGGGCTTGGGGACACCCTCTCTGCTGAGGCCCACACCACCGGTGATGAGGGGAGGAAGCCCGAAGCCCCCAGGCCCCGCAGCCCCCAGCCCCCGCAGCCCCGCAGCCAGCAGGGCGCCAAGTGGGAGGAGCGACTCCCTGCCCCATGGGGTGGGCACCCAGCCTGGGGGACTGGGCAGGTCCCTGTCCCTGCAGAGCGGATAGGGGAGGCCCAGGAGAGCGGATAGGGGAGCCCACAGGAGTGTGGCTTGGGTGACTACTCTCTGGGCAAGCTGCTGTGTGACCCTGAACAAGCCTGTCCCTTGTCCAGGCCTTGATTTCCCTAGGGACGTCTGAGGGCCGCTGTGCCCACCCAGAAGCCCCAGGGGGACTGCCAAGATGGGGAATGGACAGTCGGGAGCAAGTCCCTCCCTCTGATTCCAGACCTCGCCTCTTCTCCCGGGAGCTGGCTCCCCTGTTTGGCAGCTAAAGGCAAGGACAGCTGACCCCACTCTGCTGCCTCAGTTTGTCTCCAATTCTGCCCAGGCCCGTACTCCCAGCCCGCGGCGGGTATGCTGTGGGTAAGCAGCGAGACGTGAGAGCCGGGCCTGGAGGAGGGGAAGCGTCTTGCCCGAGGTGGCTCGCCCCCGGGGGTGGGGGAGGGCGGGGTGAAAGAGGTGGGGCGCACCGCCACCGAGCAAGGGACAGCAGTGGGGGCTGCGTGGAGGAGGGTCTGGTCTGGGGTGGGGCCTAGGCCGGCAGGTGGAGGGGTTCAGGCAGGCCCACCAGCAGGGGGGCTTGGAGAGGGCTGCCAAGCTCCCCCGCCTGCCCCGAGACGCTGCCGCCCGCCCTCGCCGGCCCTCGCCCCGTCCTCCGCGGCCATCCGGCCGCAGCGCTTCTGTGAGTCAGACAACAAAACAAGGGCGGGTGACCGCCCCCTCCCGGCAGGCAGGCAGGCGTGTCCCCCCACCCCGTCCCGCCCCCCACCCCCGCTGGCCCGAGAAGGGGACCCCAGGCAGGGCCTCCAGCTAGACGCCGGGTGCTGGGGAACTGGGGGGCAGGTGGCCCCACACCACAGTGGAAGCGTCCGTGGGGGGGCAGGGACCCCCGCCCCGAGAACCTGCACCCCCAGATCTACTCCAGAGGCGTCTCCAGCGTCGAGGCCAAGGTGCTGGCAGCGTGGAGGCGGGGCCACACCCCGCGCCGGGAACCTGAGCGGGGGTCCCCGCTGGCCCTGCTCCAGCCCCAGCCCCGCCGTGGCCCCGCGCCGCCACCACCCCCGCCCCGTGCCCCTCGCCCACCGCGGGGCGGACGGCAGGCTCCAGGAGGCGGCGGGACCTGCTCCGCACTCGGTTCCCCGAGGCCACAGCACTAGGAGGACGCAGGCTGTGGTTCAAGCGCTGGGTCCCTCTGTGCCCCCTCAGGCAGGACAGCCACTGGCCAGCGCCTGGCCCGGGACGCACAAACAGGAAGGAGGAAATCCTGCCCGCCTGCTGCGGGGCCAAGCTGCCCGCAGCCTGCCAGCCTCGGACCTGTTCCCCGGGGAAGGAGGAAGAGGCACCCAGGATCCCCCACTGCATCGTCCTATCTGTCCCCATCAGCCAAGGCCTCCCCCCGCCGCCGTGAGCGCAGGGCCGGTGACCTGCCAGCCCGACCCGGCCCCCTGCCCGCTGCGGCCCCACAGACAGGCTCTGCAGGCAGCCCGGGGCGGTCGCCTCGAATAGTGACTGATGACGAACCAAAGCCCCACCTGGCAGAGGAGGACGGGGGCTTCCCACACACCCCGTCCCGCTTCTCGGCGCAGGCCCTCACCCTGACCCTTCAAGGCCTCAGACGCTACTGCTGTGTCCAGCTCCCGCCGGGGCTGGCATGACGGCTCAGGCCTTACGCACCCTGCGGGGGAGCGCCCGAGCCCTTCCGGTGAGGGACGAGGGACGAGGGTCTACGCTCCCAACAGCTCCACTCCTCAGACCATGGGAACGTTCTGGGGCAGGGTCTCAAGGAAGCAGGTCTGGAGAGAGGGCAGAGCCAAGGTGGGGAGGTATGCGGACTGGGGGGCCAGGTGGAGGAGGGGGCAGAAAGGGGGGGCGCTGGCCCAGGATGCCCTCCCCACACTCACCTCACCCGGGGGCTCCAGGCCTGCCCGGGGACTCTCCTGCCAGCCCCTGGCCAGAGTAGGCCGCTTGTGGTGGGGCCATCTTCCTTAAACAAAACCCTGGCTGCCCTCCAGGGGGCCGTAGGGTGGGCACCTTTGCATGTCGCCAGGGTGATGGCGGGCCTGGGGGACTGTGAGACGGCAGGGAGGACAACTGCAGATGGGGACACAGATGGGGGCCTGAGAGGTACAGTGTGTGTGTGTGTGTGTGTGTGTGTGCACGCCCATGAGGGCGTGTGCGTGGACCCGTGGGCCTGGGCCCGGGCCCCTCCCTGGAGCTCCAGCGCACAGTCCGGACGGGGCCCCCCTGCTCTCCCAGGCTGCCCAGGGAGCCGTGGGGGCGGGAGCCCGTGAGGCAGGCTCCCCGCTCAGGGGATGCTGGCCTTGGGCTTAGAGCCCAGCGCCCACACAGGCGCACAGCACGCCCAGGCCTCACCCCATCCTGGAACCTCACGAGGAAAGTGCTGGGTCATGAGACCTTCAGACTTCCCAGAGCGGCAACCACAGGCAACTCGGGCCTGCCTCCCCTCCCCGCCCCCCTTCCCGGCTTTCTCAAGGTAACTCTGTGGCTTGGGGAAGCCAGCCCAGCTCCCGCTCTGTCCCCAAGGCCCTGGCCTGGCTGCCCAGGCCTGCCAGGGACAGTTGCCGCCCCCCACACCCGCGCCCACTGCTGCCCGGGCTGCACCCAGGACACGTCCACATCAGCCGGCATCACTCCCGGATACCCAGCCCGCCCACAGCTGCCTGGGCCCAGGCTTCCCCCAATCCCCAGCCCTGGCACTTCTCACCTGTGGCTTCCCCTGACAACTCACAGACCCGGCATGGCCACCTTGCCATCACTTCTCCTCTGGTCCCAAGCACTCAGAGCCCCGCACACAGTAGGTGCATAATAAATGCTGGTGCCAAGAGCAGACGGGGAAAGGAAGGGAAGGAGCAGGGCAGATCTCCAGGAACGGGGCAAGCCCCACCCAGCCTGCGGGTGCGACCGAGCTGTGGAACTGGGAGGGCAGCAGTGGGCTTAGCACGTCTCCTTCTGTACCTGGAGAAACTAAGGCAAGCCCGCCCGCCTCCCCACGCCAGAGGGCCCCGCAGCCACAAGGAAAGGCCCCACCCTCCTGCCCATCCCAGATGCAACAGTGGGCCTGGGCCTGTTTCTCTGAGCTGAAAAACCCATACCCCAGACGTCCTGCCTACCTCTCACGGGCCACCTGCCGTGAACCTGGGCTCCCCAGACCTTTAGGGCGCTCAGTGCACCGAACAAGGACAGTGGGCATCCCCAGAGGAACCCTGCCCGGCCACATGGTCCCACCTCGGGGACCTACCCTGGGACTTCAGGGGCTGTGCTAGAGCCCTTGGCCCCCAAGAATTGAAAGCCTGTCCCTCCAGCATGGGCTCGGGTTGAGGCAGGGAGGAGGGTCGGGGAGATGACAGCCTGGTTTAGCCCCCAGCTTGAGCCCCCCACCCGGCCCCCACAGGCCTCCTGGGTGGTGAGGTGGGCAGGCACACAAGGGCCGAACCCGGGAAGGGGACTGGCACCTGGGGGCAGGGGGCTGCGGGCAGGGGGCAGGGGGCTGGGGGCAGGGGGCTGGCGGCTGCGGGCAGGGGTCTGGAGGCCAGTGGCTGCGGGCTGGGAGCAGGGGGCAGGGGCCTGTGGGCAGGAGCAGGGACAGAGGACAGCTGCAGTGGCTTACCCAGGTCGATGTCCTCCCAACTTGCCCAGAAGTGAAGATCCCAGCTGAGCTCCGTCCGCCGCCCTCCCGGGTCCCTCCCCTCCACAGCCCTCGCTCCAGGCCCGCCCTGGCCTCCTCCCTAGGCAGGCCTGGAGCCCCGCCAAGCCCCCCTCCTCGCCCCAGCAGAGGGATGGGCAGCCCCCTCATGGCCCGGAGCTGGGCCAGGCCCCGCCCCCAGCAGCTTCAAGGAGCTGGGGAGCCTGCCCCGCCTCCAGATTGCACCCCCCCGCCCCCCCCCGCCCCCACCCAGCCCAAGCAGCTGACTGGGAAAGGAAACGCCCGCCTGCCTTGGGATGTCTGAGTCACTACCACCCGCCAGCGCAGTCCAGTCCAGTCCTGCTGTGTAGACAGGTAGGCAGGCCCAGATGTCAGATAGGACCCCCCTGCCCCGGCCGGGCTGTTCATGGGCCCCGCGCCTCAGTTTCCCAGTACGTGCGGGAACAGAGGCTTGGGGCTGGCCAGGCTAGGGGTACAGGGAAGGGGAGGCACGGCCCGAGGGGTAGATAGGCCCTCCCAAGACAGTCCTGCGATGGGCACTCATCGTGACTCCATGAGGGGGACACAACCCCTTGGGCTCTGTGGAGACCCCTGCCCGGGGCACAGCCAGCCCTTTCCGCTGCACAGACCAGCAAGGCCAGAGCAGGGCCGGCCCAAGCCCACTCATGGCCCCGGGCCGCCGGGTGCCCTCAGGGAAGCCCCGCTCATCCGCCCATGTCCCTCGGGGGCAGCCTGACCCCGCCCGTGTCCCTCAGCCCAAACCCAGCAGCTACCACTTCCCAAGGCACCGGGGACTCTGCTGAGCTGGGGGGGCAGGCGCTGGAACCTGCATTTCTAACCCCCTCCCCAGCCACGGGGCTCGAGTGCGGCCGAGGAGCGCGGCCTCTGAGTCATCCGCTCCCTGGAGCACTGCCCACCTGGCCTGTTACCTCCTGTCCCCTGCCCTGCTGACCCCCAAGACTCAGCCCGACACTAGCGGCCAAGGTGGCCGGTGGGAGGAGGCAGATTCCTGCTCCTAGACCCCTCCCTGCCCCAGGAGCCCCGGCAAGCCCGGGCAGGACCCTACAGGCTGTGCCATCAGCAGATCTCTCACTGGGTCCCGAGCTGCCCCGCCCTGCTCCCCACGAGCAGGTTGCAGCTGGCCCACACAGTGGAGGAGCCCGGCCTGGGGCTCCAGGGCAGTGAGGGGTCAGGCCCAGCCCCGGGGAGGTGGTGGTGGACAGCTGCACCCCGGCCAGGATCAGCGAGGCAGCTGCGGGCCAGGGGCTCTGGGGACCGCCGAGGGCAGCAGGCCCCGTACCGGGACACGAGCAGCCGGGAGCAGCGGGAGGTGAGGGGACAGTGAGGCAGGGCACCTGGCCCCTCAGGTGAGGAGAAGGCTCTGGCCAGCCTGGGTCAGCGGACCCTCTTGGCTCAGCGCTGGTCCACCATGCAGGAAGGAGGGACGGTACCCAGGCTTCTCCCAGCTTCTCCCTCTCTAAAAATTTAACGGTCGCAAATGACTCTATTTACAGTGAGACGGGAAAGCCGGCCAAGCCTGCTGGCCCGCGACCTCACCCCCTCCCACAGCCCCAGATGGTGCTCGCCTGGAAACTGTTTACTGCCTGACACCCAACGGGCCGTCCCCTCCCCCAGGGCAGGGCTGAGCCCCACCGGAAGGGAGGCTGCTGCTGGTCCAGAGCAGGGCCACCCCCTCTCCCTCCCTCCCTCCCAAGCCTGGGGCCCCAAACCCACAGAACCCTGTCATCCCCATCCCTGGGGACCCCACCACCCCCCACCTCCCTTGCCACCGGCCTTTTGGCCTTGGAGCGCTGAGGTGGCCTGGGCTGGACCCCACCTCGCACCGCCAGAGGGAGGCGCGGCCCGATCCTCCCCACTCTCCGCTCCACGGCCTGCAGGCTGGGGCCTGTCCTCCGGCCCCACCCTCCCCCCAGACGGGGCTCTGCTCCCTGGCTTGCACGGACCCCTTCCAGACTCTCAGTGGGGGCACATTTCCAGCCCGGACCCGGGCTCCCCCCATGGCAACTAGCACCTGCAGCCCATGGCAAGCGCTGTGCGCTCGTGGTCACCCCGCCAATGGGCGATGGGGGCTGACAGCACCTGCAGAGGGGCTGGCCAGCCGGGAGCCCTGGGAAGGCACAGAGTCAGGCCGGGGGCTCAGGGCTCTGGGTCCCGTCTGGGAGCTTGTAGGGGCAAGAGTTGGGGGCTGCCTGTCATCCCTTGCCCTTGAGCTGGTGTCTCGTCCCACGGGGGTCAGACCTGGCTCTCCAGCACGCAGGGGCCCCGGGGCAAGGCTCTGCCCACTTGTCTCAGCCCCCAAGGGCCCCACACGGCCTGGTGGGGTGGGCAGGCGGGTGCCAGGCTGGCTGCTGGGTGTCTGCTGACCCGCCACACCACGGATGCTGAGACCCAGGCCGTCCCGCACGTGCCAACCGACACCCACTACCCAGGCTGTTGTAGCTCAAAGCCGCGGGCACCCCAGGCTCCAGCTCGGAGTCAGCGTGGGCAGGCCCAGGGCCAGCTGATAGTGAATCAGCTGGGGAGGCCGCCAGGGCTGCGCACGGCGTTCCTGGGAGATGTGTCACGGAGGGGCCCGGGGGGCCGGAGCCACCGAGGGTGAGGCCGGCCAGAGAGGGAGCTGCCCCTCAAGCCAGCGGTCCCGTGGCCAAGTGCCTGCGGGGGGCCCTCCTCACCCCCACCCCAGCAGGGGCCCAGCGAGGCTGGCGGCTCTCGGGAAACACGGGCCTCAAGCAGAGACCGAGGCGCAGGGCTGAGGGCGGGACAGAGCTCGGTACAGGCGGCCCGTGGTCTAACCCCCACTTAGGGCAGCAGCCCGCCGGGGTCTGGAGCCCCAAACAATGGAGACATGACCTGGCCAGTGGGGGCTGAGTCCCGCCACTCCCCCCACCCCACAAGATGCCAGTACCCGGCAGGTGAGGCCCAGACAGGGACCCCAGGCGGTCCTGTCCCTGGCTGCTCCCCACAGAACCTCAAGTGTCCTCTTGACAGTGGACACCCGCACCCGGGGCCTCATCCAGGCAGGAGGGCTGCTTGCCGCTTGTGGGTCCCTCTCGGGATCCCTGCCCCAGACCCGAGTGGGGTCCAGGAGGCCGCCAGCAGGCCTCTGCTCTCTGCCTGCTCTCCCTCAGGCACCCGGGTCCCTCCGAAAAGCTCTGTGGACAGGTGGCCCATGCCGCCCGCTCCCCCTCATACACACACTGGGGTCAGCGCAGGGCAGGAAGCAGGGTGGGAAACCGAGGCCCCGCGCCACCCCTATCCCAGCCCCTCAGGCCTTTCCATTTGAGAAATTGCCTCTAACTAGTAAATATTTACCCCAGCAAGGCGGACCCTTGGCTCCCGGCCACCTGCGGCTTCCAAAAACAGACAAACAGGGAAGCCTGGAGGTAGCAGAGCTGGGCTCACCGGGAGGCAGGCTCAGACTCCCGCAGAAAGTGCCCCGCCCTTCGCCCTTCTCGGGGGCTGTCGGGGGCACGTCAGGGAGGTCAGGGTCACAGCCAGGTCTCACTGTGCCCCCAGCTAAGCACTCCCGCCCCAGCTCTCCCCACTTTCTCTGCGCCTCCATTTCCTCCTCCTCCTGCCTGGCCTCAGCTCTTCCCATGCAGACTGCCCGGAACAAACCTCACTCCTGACAGCTGACCCTGCCTCTCTACCCTTCACCCCTGCCCTGCCCCTAGATCCATCCTGTTCATCTACTCGCCCTCCAGACAAAGCTCTCCCCAGCCCTCTTGCACTGCTCTGTTCTCCCTACCACACGCCCCTTCCTCCAGGAAGCCCTCCCTGACTCTTCTGCATGCCTGTGGTTGGACGAATGACAGAAGCCGTGCCTGACTCACCTTCCCCGAACAAACAATGGTATGCTGTTCCCTCCTGGGTGACCTCCCAGGGCTCAAGGCCCCTGACAAGGCCCTGAGTGCAGGACCCAAGGCCCCCGCCACCGCCACCGGGGACATCCGGGCTTTCACTGCAGTGAGAGTCAGGGCCTCCAGACGGCTAATGCTTGGCTCCTCCCCCCGACGCCTCCACTCCCCAGCCTGGGCAGGCCGGCCCGGGCTCAGGCTGAAGCACAGCAGCTTTCAGCCAAGGGTGGCCATGGGAGAAAGGATGCTGAGAGGGCCGGACTCAGCAATCCACAGGGCTTCCCGGAGGAGGGGGTTCCTCGCCAAGTCAAGGGTGGAGGGAGAGAAGGCCATGAGGGCGTTCCTGCCACAGGCCCAGGCCGGAGCCCCAGCCGAGTGGGCACACACGCGCTGTGGTGCACAGGGGAGGCAGGAAGCGCTGGGGCAGCGGACTGCTCCCCCCCAGACCTTGGGGCAGCGGCAGGTGGTCCGGCTTCAGTTCTCCCACAGGGCGAAGAACGAGGGTGCTGTCGGGAGCACATCGGCCGCAGCAGCAGGGCTTGGAGAGTCCGCCTCGGTCCCTACGGGGCCGTGCCCCCGCCCCCCCAGGATGCCCTCTGCGGTCCCCTCCGCGCAGCCCGCTCCTGCCACGGACACTTCAGGCTGCAGGGGGCACCCCAGATCTCTACCCTGGTGGCGGTTGGGAGGCGGCGCCAGCACCTGCTGGCCACGCGGCCCTAAGCGTGTGGTGTGGCCACTCAGCACCCGTGGAGGCCAGAGAGGCCCCACGCTGGTGCAGGGCTCTGACTCACTGCCCCAAGATTCAGTGTCCCTGTCTCCAAAATGGGGACCCATCCCTCTGCCAATGTGGACAACCCGGGGAGAGCTGCCAGTGAGGACAGTGCGGAGACACCTGCCGCCCACACGGCCCGTGGCCTCCGTGACCACACAGCTCTGGCTCTCTGCCCCGCCTCTGCAGTGGGCAGCCACGGCCACTTCTGTTCCCAGACACAACTTCCCAGACACAACTTCCCAGACACAACTTCCAGCCCAGGGCCACACAAGGCCACCAGCCCTGTTGGGAGGAGGGAGGCCAGCATAGGGATGCCCTACACTGTGGCGCTCCTGGGAAGGGCCCCAAAGCTACCACGGCCCCCCACAAGGAGAGACCACCCAGACCCTCCCTCCTGGTGGGGCCTTCCTGGACCCAGCGGGGGCTTCTGAGAGTGCGGATGGGAGGGGGGCTGAGGCCAAGCCAGGGGCTTCGGGGGCAGGGCACGGGCCCAGAGCAGGAGTAGGGGCTCCCCGTCAGTCCAGCCGCCCAGGACCTAGTGCTGCTCGGGCAGAAACTGGCTGCCTCTGGGGAAGAAAGCCCTGTGATGGCTGTTACCCATCACAGAGTGGAGTGGGGGCAGGGCCCCCAGGTGGAGCTCCATTCCCACGCCAGCAGGGGCCTGGAAGGAGCTGGGGGCCAAGCCGCTGGGAGAGGATGGCCAAGGTGCCCTGAGGCCGGCCGGATCACCCGCGGGTGTGCTCCCAGGGCAGCCACCAGGGGGCAGCCTCCGAGGGCAAGCTGGACGGGCGCCGGCTTCCTCCCCCGGGGCTGAGTGGGGAAGCACACCCAGGCTCCCGGAGGAGTCTTCAAAGGACCTAGCGGGGCTGGCCCAGGAGGGCAGGTTTGGACTGGGCAGGACGATGAGGATGGGGCAAGGCCTACTCGTCTCTGGCCTGGAAAGAGGGAACCGGGCTGGGAGGACCTGGACCAACCCCCACCCCGCCGCCCCACCCAGGGCCTTATCTGAAATGCATGTTCCCCAGCCTTGGTGCAGGGCAGGGGAGGGCCTGGGAATCTGCTCGGTGACCCAAGCCCCAGCGGCTCTGATCCAGCAGGTCTCCTGTCAGTGCCCATGAGAGCCACTGACATTCCCTAAGAGCTGATGATTTCGTAGGCACAGCATGAGGAGGCCTGGCCCCAGAAGCCAGTCCCAAGTCCAAGCAGAAAATTAGGGTCTCAGCTGGGGAGGGGTGTCCAGACCAGGCCTCTTCGAGGCACGAAGGTGGACGAGATGGCCTTGGACCCTGCACCTTGGGAGTCTCTGGGTAACCTGGGAGTGAACATTTGGGCCCATGTGGGATGCTGGAGGGAGCCCCATGTCCTTCTGCCCCCTCTCCTTTCCCTGTGATGCAGCACATTCCCAGGGATGTGGGCCAGGGCCAGCCACAGCCAGGGGGAGGGGGCTGGAGGCCCCCTGCAGCCACCATTCTCACATGCTTGTCCAGGGAAAATCCCCGGGGCCAAGGGAGGCCCAAACAGGAGGCCAGCTAGGCCTCAGTGTGCACCAGACAAATGGGCAGCAGCAGGGACCATGGGAGCTCCTGCTGCAGGTGGAGGGGCGTGCCCAGGCCAGGGGGCCCCCTCCCCCCTCTGCATCAGCAGCCCCATCACCGTCTTCCCTCTCAGTTCCCCAAGGAGTGGGGTCCAGTCTGCGCCACTGCAGCAAAGCCCAGCCCCCCTCGCTGGCAACTGGCCCGATGCCCTGGGTGTGGCTGCCGCATCACTCGCCCAGCACTGGGAGAACGGCCCCTGCCTCACGCCACCCTGCCCCCAGGACGCAGAGACACCCAGGCTCTGGAACCAGACCTCGTGCAGGGACAGACGGATAACAAAGCACCTGGCTCCCATTCAGCAGCCGGACGCATGGGGAGAGGGCAACACCCACCTTCCCCTCCCTCGCCCAGCACTGGGTACTCTGTGACCTGAGCTCTGATCCCACTCGGGCCCCTCACCACGCCCCAGACCTCAGCTCTCCGCCTGCCGTAGCCACCACCTAGCCAGTGACCCAGCCACACAGAGGCCACACTGTGGACCCAGCCCCTCCTGGGACTCTGGACCAAGGCCAATAGCCCTAAGTCCTATTCTGGCCAGGCTGCTCTCCCCCAAGGCAGGGCAGAGGACGAGCCTGGCAGCAGGTCCCCAGGCCAGGTGACCCACAGCCCTCACGCCCCACTCGCACGTGCAGCCCTCCCCACGCGGCCGCCTCTAGGGACAAGACTGCGTCCCAGAGGGCCAGAGCAGGACAGTGGCAGAGGGAGGGACAGGCAAGGAGCGAGGGACAGAGGTGGGGAGCGAGAGTGAGCGGTAGGGATGAGTCAGCGACCCAGAGAGACGGAGTGCGCGGCAAGACGAGAGAGGCAGAGCCAGGTCCGGGCGAGACGCGGCGGAAGGAGGCGGCCCCGCGCAGCCCCGAGGCGCACCCCGCGCGCGACGCCCCGGGCCGGTCCCCAGGCGCCCCACCCCTGCCCGCACTGCGCACCGCGACCCGCCCGGCGCGCGCCCCCGCGCAGAGCCCACCCTCCCGAGGGGCGCGGGCTGCAGGCGGGGAGGAGGCGCACCGCTGCCGGGGGCTCCGGCCCAGGTGGGCAGCACCATGTGGAAACAGTCGCACATCGCGGCGGCCGGGCGGTGCGGGCCGCCGGCGGCCCGTCGCGTCCAGTCGCGGGTCTCGGCTCCGGCGCGCGGGCGGCCGGGGAGCCTCCGCCGGCTCGTGCTGCCGCGGGCCGCCCGCCTCGGACTGCGGACCCCGGGGGCGCACCCGGGACCCCGCCGCCGCCCGGACCCCGCCCCGCCCCGCCCCGCCCGGCCTCATTCAGCCCATTGGCTGCCGCCCGCCCGACCCCGCCCCGGCCCCGCCCCCCGACCCGCCCCCGGCCCGGCCCCCGCTGCAGGCCCGCCCCGCGCCCTCCGCCGGCCTCTCTGGGTCCCCGCGTGTGAGTCTGGGCGGCTGCCGGGGAGGGGTCTCCCGGCCGGACCCGCGCTCCGCGGTCTTACCGCCCAGCCCAGAGACGGACATTTTAGTGACAAGATGGGGTGCGAGGCCCTCTGGGGGCCACAAGGCAGCGCGAGCCCGTGGGGGCGCGGGGCATGTGACCCGACCCCACCGGCCCTGCCCCGCCCCGGGGGCTCCCAGGCTAGAGGCGTGCTCTGCCGGTCCGCGCGGCGCCGCGGTGGGGATGCGTGGGGCGGGGGTCCTGGCAGGCTCCCAGGGGACAGGGTGAGCTGGGACTTCGGGAGTGCGGGAGGGGTGCTGGGTCCAGAGGCCAGCGTGGCGTGCGTGCCCAGGACAGGGTAAGACAGCCCAGGCTGAGGATTAGGGGCAGTGGGGCCAGGGCAGCAAGCATGGGCAGTGGGAACCGAGGAACGACCAGCCCGGTGGTCGGGGGGCGCAGGGTGGTTGTCCCTGGGGGAGTTGCTGGAAGTCAGGAGCCTGCAGAGGGTGGGTGGGGCTGGGCCAGGTCAGCAGTATGAGGAGGGAGCCAAGGACCCAGGATGTTCCAGAAGCCGCCAGAGGCCCTTGGTAAGGACTGCAGTGGGATGGTGGGGGGCCCCTGGGCTCCAGCTTGGGGAGCGTGCAGAGGATGGCGTCCTTGGGGAAAGGGCAAGGAGTGCCCGGCAGAATTGTTTCCACAGAAGCAGGGAGTTAGCTGAAGCCCAGTCTGATGCAGACTTGAGGAAGGGGACCTTGGAGCTGTGGGTCCTGCCGGGGCTGGAGGGGGCGGGCCTGGGCCAGAACCGACCCAGAAAAGCCCAGCTACTGGGGGGGACCATTCCTGGAGGCTTTCTAGGACTGGTGCCAGTGCTGCTGGGACAGACAGAGGGACACACACACCACACGCACCTGTTCCTGGGGCAGAAAGAGGCTGCAAGGGGGCCACTGAGACACACAGACTAGACACAGAGAAGTGCATCGGACGCACACATGACACACACATGGACACACGACGACGCACATACTCACACCGCACACAGACACAGATCGACTTGGATATGTCTCCGTGCACACACACTCCCACACGTACTACGCAGGTGTGTCCGTGTGCCCAGAGATGCACAAGAGGACACAGACACACCCAGGCACACACACCGGCACCCTCTGCTCCCAGGCTTCCGCGGGACGCGCACAGCCAGCCAGGCCCAGGTGAGCCCGCCCGGCAGGATGACTCATGCGTGCCCGTTCCCGTTAGCTGGGCTGCAGCCGGGCACCGGGCCAGCAGCAGGTCGGACAGACACGCACATCAGTGCTCGGAAGATCCTCTGGAGGCCTGTCTCCCACCGCGCCCGTGGCCCAACAGGGCCCAGCCCTCTCCCTCCTGCCCTGCGGTTTTTCTGCGGGCAGCATTGCCCTGGAGATGGAGACCCTGAGCCCCGCTCTGTCCATCTGGGAGTCAGTCGCTCATGGGTGCGGGCAGGGTGCACTCTTTGTGTCCCCGGGTGTGTCCCACATCTGTCCAGATCTGTTGGGATCTTGGCCTGCCTGTCCGTGTATGCGAGTCCGGCAGCGGGGGCCTGGGAACAAGCGTCACTTGTATAATCGGGGACCTTAGGACACAGACCCAGTTCTGTGTCCCCCTGCGCCGTTAGGTGAGTGACCTTGGCCAAGTTGTGTGGACCCTGGCTCCCTGTCCAAGTGAAATGGCCTCATTCCATGTGACCATGGTGCCCCTGGGGCTAGGCTGGCTCCTCCCAGCTCTGTGGGGAGGGGGATGATGGGGTCCTGGGGCGAAGGCCAGGGAGCTGCCCCTCCTGAGCGGAGGTCAGGAGCAGGGGTCTCACACAGCTACTTCAGGAACAGCCCTCAGCCAGCCCCTGTGCGGCTGGGCGGTCCCTGGGACCCCTGGTTGGCCAGGGACCCTCTCTGGGGCCACTCCTGCACTCGGCCTTGCTGAAGGCCGGGTGGGCTTACACTGCCCTGCTGGGGCCTTGCTCCCTCTGCAGCAAGGCGGTCGGCTCGGCATTGGCTCGTGGCCCAGATCAGGACACTCCTGTCCCAGAGACCGTCCCGTCCCCTCTCCTGCCTGCTCTCAGGCAGAAGGCTGGCCTCACCTGTTATGTTCACCCCTACAGCCTTGGGGGTCCCTGGGGGCCCCATTTCATCTCTCAGAGGGCCTGGTGCCTCAGCAGTGTATGCTGTTGTGTATGGGGCGGGGGCGATGGCCCCTACGTCGGCCCTCACCCCTCACCCCCACCAGGGCTAGCCAGACTCAGCCCGGCCTCCTTGTACCCAATCCCTCCCCCGTCCTGCAGGGGTCTTGAAGCCCCAGGATGAACCCAGGGTTACAGGGTCGGCCCCAGGAGAAAAGCTCATGGATGAGACAAGCCCATCCTTGTCCCCCTGCCACTCCCCGCCCGTCCCTACACCCCCAACCACCACCAGTCCCCACCCCCGCACTCCCCACCCATCCTTACCACACCGCCCCCCCCCAACCCCAGCCGAAGCCTGGCTGTGAGCCTGCCGCAGGGCCCTGAGCTGCCAGGAGCTGCCGTCATCACATCCCGCTACAGCCCTGCCCCAGTGGCCCCTCCAGGGACAGACGCCCTGCCGGGAAAGGTGACAGCCGCTGGACATAACCCAGGAGTCACTGTTACCCCAAAAGCCTGACTCACAGCCGCCCCGGCCCGGCCCCTACAAGGCTCGCACCCTCGGAGCGCTGGGCGGGGTGTGGCAGTTCTGCAGTGCCCCACACCCTGTCCCATTGGCACACACAGGCTCGGCCTCCTCCCTGGGACCACCATGCTAGGCCACACGTCAGCCTGGGGTGGGGGGTCTGACTGACGGGCGGGGGTCTCAGGCTCGCCAGCAGCCTCCCAAGACCACGTGCCTGGGAACTGGGGCCCAGGATACGCGACACAGGTGGGGCCAGGATGAGGAGCCGTGGCCGCCCCCTCCACAGGCCGTGGCTCCTCAGCAGGGCCCCCCCCGCCCGGCCGGCCGCTCCCCGGGCCTCTCTAGGCAGCGGGGACACCCAGAGCATCAATGATTGATGTCTCTGTGCAGCAGCCGCTGCACCAGGAGCAAAAATAGCTCCGCGTTGTCCCTGCCCCAGCCCGGCCCGGCCCGAGAATCACAGCGGAGCGGGGGGCCCTGTAGGACCGCATCAGCGGCCCCCTGCCCTCCCCTTTAGCCCTACACGGTGAGGAGGTGGTGGGCTTCGGGTCTGCTGACCCCCGGTCTCTAACTGCTTCTGTCTCCCCCAGGCTGAGGGCCTGCTCCAGCCTGGGGAAGGTGGACTCCCGGACTCAGCCCAGTGGGGTTTGGGTCTGAGAACCCCAGACGAGCAGGGTGCTCCTGGGAGCAAGGACACCGCCCCTTCGCTCACCAGGCAGTGGCTGGGAGGCTCCAGGAGGCTGTGGGGCTCGGGGCTGAGGGGTGGCCCCTTCCTCCTGAGGCTGGCACGGGGGAGGCTTAGCTTGGTGGCAGAGAAGCTGCCTCCCACCCCTGTTGGGTAGAGCCGAGGTCAGGGATGGACTGAGGTGTCCCGATAGGAGCCTGGAGGGGCCACATGGGCTCTTCCTCCTGACTACACTGTGCCCACCCCCTCCATGGCCCCTCGGAGACTCGTGCTTGTGCCCCCTGAATCCCCACCTGAAGGGCGCCATGCTCCCCTCTGACCAGTCTCCCTCAGCAGGTGAGGCCTTTTCAACCTGAACAGGTACCTCCCCCGCACCCCCCACCCGGAGGCCTGACCCTCGGCTGGTGCGTCTCGTGCCCAGTTTGCCCAGTGGCTGGCAGGAGGAGCCGGGGCTGCCCGTCCGGTCCCTAGCTCACACCCCCCACACTGCAGCCGGGGCTGAGCACCCTACGTCAGGTCACCTCGGCCACCTCCTCAGAGTCTCGCCCCCCCCCCCACCCGAGGCAGCACGTTTTCAGTAGCCAGAGGTCATCCAAGTCTGCGTGTTCCCGGTGAGCGCGGTGACATAACCGCAGGGCGGCTCGCCGCGGCGCGCCCACTCCCTTGTGGTTCCGGGCGTCGGTGGGGCTGTTTTCCTCCCGGGGTTTCTGGCCGGGGGTGTGTCCTTGCCCTTTTCAGGGTCTTGGGGGTTCCTGCATCCCTTTGTTGGGAGCCCCGCATCACTGGGGCCTCTGCTTCAGTCTCTCGGGCTCCCCAGACCCTGACCCCTGCTTCCACCTCGTCAGGGCACCGGGCTCAACCGCATAACCCAGGACTTCGACCCTGTCCCAAAAGCCTTAACGTAATCATGTCTGTAAAATGCCTCGTAGGACCGCATAGGGTCCCGTCTTCGCGGGTTCTGGGGACAGGGTGTGGCCGTTTCTGGGCGGCATTACTCAGCCGCCACAGCTAGTGCGACAGGTCAGCCCACCTGCACCCTGAAGGTCACAGGCCGTTGTCCGCTGAGGCCCAGACAGGGTGTGGGGAACCGCGGCGCTCCCAGAGCTGGCTGCAGCCCCAGCAACACTTCTCACTGCGGCCTCTGGGCCTGGGCCTCAGCTTCCCCACCTGCACATGCGGACGGGAAAGGGGTAGGAGCCACAACGGGACTCGGAGGAGGCACAGCGGAGGAGGGGTCCGAGCGCCGGCACTGTCCCTGGGATGACAGCCAGGCGGGAGAGGCGGCGTCCTCCCCGCAGGTCACCCAGGCGTCCGCCCAGAGCCGGGCAGTCGGACTGCGTTGCTTGCGCAGCGCTGCCGGCCGGGGTACCCTCGGGAGGCACAGGAGGGGCAGGGGCCTGCAGTCCAGGGGTCAGGGATGATCTCATCTGGCCACTCTCAAAATTAAGATTTTCGGCAGCTGGGCTGGCGGGGACCAAGGACAGCGGGTGATTCGTGCCCACGGGGCCGGGCCCGAGGAGGTCACAGGGTGGAGAGGTGGGCGCACGCCGGGGCCGGGCGGGTGCGGGGCGGGGTGCGGACCGGGGTTGCGCACGCCTCCCGGGGGGTCCGCGGGCCGGCTGGGGGCGCACGGGGAAGGGTCCGCGGGGGCCGGGAGCGAGCTGGGGGCGGGCCGGCCAGGGGCCTTGCCCCGGGGGGCGGGGGCAGCGGGGGGCGGTCGGGGCTCCAAGGGAACCGGACCCGCCTCGCGGGAGGGGGAGGACGGGGCGGGGGCGGGCACGCAGGCGCACGGCGGGCGGGCCGGCGCGCTGACGTCACGGCGCCGGACGCAGGCGGGCCGGCGCGCTGACGTCACGGCGCCGGACGCGGGACGCGGGGGCCGGCGCGCTCCGTTGCCGGGCAACGGGCGGGCGTGGGGACGGCGGCGTCGGCTGCTCCCGCGAGCCGCGGTGGGTGCGGGCCGGGGGCGCAGGCCGGGCCCTCGCGGGGACCCCCGCCCCGGGCTGCCGTCAGCCCCGCGCCCGCGCCGCGGGCAGCCCCGGGCGGCTCCGACATGCAGGGCCAGCGGCAGCGGGGCGCAGCGGCCGGCCAGGCGCCCCCTCCCCGCGGGAGCCCGAGCGACCCGGCCGCGGGCGCAGGCGACGTCTCCCCGCGCCCCGCTTCTGAAGAGCGCGGCGCGAGCAGGGCGCCCGGGGCGCGGGCAGGGGCAGGCGCGCAGCGGCTCTCCGGGGAGCGCCTCTCCGGGGCGCGCGAGGGCCCTGCCCCCTGCCCGGCCGGCGGCCCGGACCCCGCGGAGCCCGGCAGCGCCTGGGGGGAGTTTGAAGGCTTTCGGGACTCTTCGGCCCCGTCTGAGCGGTTCCCCCCAAACGCTGAGCGCCCGGAGAGACCCCCGCGTCCTCGGCGGCAGACAGTGGCTTCTCCCCGAAAGGAGCGCGGTGCTCGCCAGCCTGCCCAGCGCGGGCCTGGGGCGCCGGGAGCCGCGGGCAGCGCACCTCGTGAGGTATTTCTGCAGCGGACCTCCGCTTCGGTGGGCTGGCCCGGGAGGGGGTCTGCTTCTGCCCCGCCCCGGCCCCTGCCTGTGCGGCCGGCTGTCCTGTCCTCCTGAGCCGGGGAAGGAGGCCGGGCCTCGCGGGGGGCCGCTCAGGAGCCGGTGCTGCTGTGCCCGGCGCTCCCCGCGCCAGCCCACTTTCCCTGCTCCCTTCAGCGCACACTGGGAAGGAGCTTTTGGTCCAAACTGTCACGCTCCTTACTCAGAAAGCCTCACCCTCCAGAGTCCGTCCCAGCCCGTGTGTGACGACCGGGCACCGGAGTTGGCCCGGAGAGCCCAGGCCCCGGCCCTGTCGTCTGTCGTCTCCGCGCTGCCCTTCGTGGCCCGAGTCGCGCACTGAGGCCTCTGAGGCCTCTCTTCTTCCTCTTCCTCCCTCGCCCCTCTTTCTCCGCCCTCTCTTCCCAAGGGCTCACCCCCAAGCCCCCAAACACCACGAGAACAGGAGGAGTCAGAAGAAGGGGTGAGAGAAAAGGGCTCACTGGTTCTAGGGATGAACCGTTTGCTTCCTGAACCGGTCCGTGTTGCCCTGGAGCTCTGGCGGGAGGCACTCTCCACGCCGGCCGCTCCGCGAGCTCGCTTGTTGTGAAAACAGGACTTGTCTCCCCGCGGGACTAACAGATCAGGGAACAATCTGACCATGATGTGAACTTTGCAAGAGACACTAGGTGACGACAGAAAAGAGCCCCACACTGACGTGCATATATGCCGCGCACACACGCGTGCCTCCAGGAGCTCTCGGGGCTCCCCGTCCTCCCAGCTTGCACACCCACCTCCCCTCCCGCCCGCCCCGTGTGCACACCTGTCCTCCCCTCCATCCGCCCAGTGCACACCCGCCCTCCCCTCCTGGTTTGCACTCCTGTCTCTTCCTGCCAGACTTCGGACAGCCCTCACTCCCACACTTCACACTAACTCCCCACCTTCTGACCTCGGGTCTCCGCCCAGGAGAGGCCTCCTTGACTGCCGTGTGGATAGCCTTCCCAGCCGGCTGACACACGGAGAACGCTAATTTTTTCATCGGGTGCTGCTCTCGTGTGTCCCTGCAAAGCTTATGGGTGCTGTGCCCTAAGCCCACCTGCCACGCTCTGGGCTTCCCATCGGAGCGTGCAGAGCAGAGATTTCGGGGAGCGAGTGGGCCATGCTACAGCAGCTGTGAGGGCACGATTGTCTGCACGCGCCATCCGCGCCTTGCCGGCAGCGAGGTGACCTGACGTGCGTTTCTCTCTTCCTCCAGCCTCCGCACAGCTCCGAGGATGTGTTCCCGTTTATTTTTCAGGACACACCAGTCCCCCAGGCAACTGAGGGCGTCTCCCCCTTGAACCACATCTTAGAAGCGCCCGGCTGGGAATCTGGACGGCAGCTGTGGTAATGAACTTGGGTTCTTAGAGCAAGTCTGAGTTTGTACTTCGGTTGACCAAGTGGCCTTTTAGAGAGAGCCTGTCTGTCCCGAGGACCCACAACCTTGGTGTCGTGGGGTCCTCACGGAAGGACCGGGCAGCACGGGTTGATGCTCTGGCCATGGTCGCCCTCAGAGCTGTGTTCACCTGGAACAAGGGAGACCGAGGGCGCCAGCTCCTGGTGTCTCCGTGCGAGTGCTGGTCCCGGGGGACTGGACTGCCTGATCTTCAGCCACAGAGAAACATACCAGTGCCCCCGAGGGACAGTCTGAACCCACAGGGCCAGCCAGCCTGAGTGCATCTGCTGCTGCCGGCGAGGCTGGTGGTCCCCGGGGCTCGTTGTCTGGGAAACCACAGGCGTTCTCCAACGCGCCTTCACTGGGCGCTGGCAGAACAGGTGCAGCTCAGTGGGGGGGCCGGCCCGGTCAGCTTGAGGTTGGCGGGGCCCAGGCCATAGGAGGAAGGGGTGAGCTGGCCTCCCTGACCCGTGTTCTCTTTGTCAGGCAGTTCTGCAGACTGCCCTTCTGGGTCTGGCCTTGGGTCCAGGCAGGGCTACTGCTGGGGTCCAAGCCAGGGAACCCCCCCCCCCCCCGCCAGCAGGGGCCTGGGGGACAGAGGCCTGAACCGCGGAAGGCTGTCACCACCGTGGCCCAGAGGGCTCTCTGGACATGGCGCTTCCCCAAGGTGTGGCCCGGACCAGCAGGCCGGTGGGAGGGCCTCTGGTGGCGGCAGGAGCCTCAGACACTCGGAGACGCAGGTGGTCCCGGCTGTCAGGTCCGGCAGGGCTGGACACTGTGGTGTGATGGGAGGCGGCTGTGACTTCAGGGTGTGAAAACAGGAAGACGACTTGCAAACGCTGTGGGCACTTAGCGTGGCCTCCCCTCCCGTGTGCCACCCTCCCTTCCCTCGTGGGAGCTGCGTTAGCAGCCCTGGTGGCACGTGGCTGGTGGGGGGTGGCTCATAGCATGACGGACACCCAGGGGTCATCCCCGAAGCGTTGCTCCTGGTTTCCGAGTGTCCCCGTGGCCCCCGGTGCAGCTCGTGGTCCCCGAGACCATCAGGAACAAACCCGCAAAGTACCGGGCCTCGGGGAGGGTCTGGCCCCTGGAGGAGCCGCCCAGCCGCTCCAGTGAGCCAGGGGGTGCCCGGGGAGGAGGGCGGGAGTGCCGGGGTACTCGTGGGGCAGCAACACGTGAGCCGGCCTGGAGGGGAGAACTCTGTCCTCACAGCCCCTGGGGCAGGTCCCCTTGGCTTCTGGTTGGGAAGGCTTCCCGCTCAGCTGTTAACGAATGGGTCTCTGTTCAGTTCTGAGTCCCGCAGACTCTGGAGAGCCCTTCAGAGCACAGACAGCGCGTCGGCCTCTCACTGCCTCTGGAGCGGGTCCCGCTGCCAGGAGAACCTGTTCCTCGTTCTTGGAATAGACGCTGCTCGGAAGGTGAGCCGGGCGCCCCTGGGGCTCCACCGAGACTTTGCGGGCACCCCGGGGCCACGGGAGCCGCCTACATGGACCACATTGCGGGAGGGGGGGGCTTGCTGCCAGAAAACGGCAGGTGGGGGGGGCGCACTGGTTTCTGGGCGGGGGGGGGATGAGGCAACGCAGGCAGGGTCTGGTCCGTCCCCCCCCCAACCCGCACAGACGGCCACGTGCGGCGCTGCCCTCTGCGCGGGGGTGAGGGAGGGGCCGAGGCAGCTTGTGGGGCGGGCAGGGCTCCCGGTGGAGGGGAGGGGAGGGAGGAGGAGTGGGCCCTGCGAGGAGCAGCAGGTGCGGGCGGGGGTGTGAGGTCAGCCACCAGGTGGGTCCCCTGCGCTTGGAGGCATCGCTGAGGGGCCTGCCAGGGGTTACAAGAGGAAATGCAAGCCGCCGTCAAGTCGACAAAGACCCTTTTCTGTTTGTTGCTATCATGGAAATTTTCAAACATGGAAAAGCTAAAGGGGCTGGCAGGCCTTCATGATGGCGGGGTCTTGGGATGGCTGCTGCCTGGGCCGAGGGGTCCCCCGGGGCCAGCCGGGAGGGACGTGAGGCGTGGAAGGAGCCAGAGGGGCCTGACGAGGCCGCCCTGCCTCTGCGTCGGTGCCGGGAAAACAGCCGGGAGGAGGGGGAAGGGGACGGGCAGCTTGGACAGGAGGCGGGAGGTGGGCCAGCGCGGCACAGCCAGGCTGGGGAGCGCGGCTCACCCTGAGGTGGGGCCAGACTTGAGGAGGTGGAGGGCCCTGCGGGTCCGGAGGGCCAGGGTGGCCGTGAGCCGGGGGACCGGAGGGCGGGGACCAGCCAGCCGCCCGCCCCTGTGGGCACCGAGTCGCGAGCACATTGCCGTTTAACAGGAGGATGTGCCGGAGGGGTCTGGGTTTATAAAGCAAATGCAGAGAAAGCGGTTCTCTATCTTCCTTCCTGGCGGGTGACAGTGGCTTGTCTCACTAGAACCCTTCTGGAGACCTGGGTCACATTCTGGAATGTTCTGACCTCAAACAGCCTGAAGACCTGGGCGTGCCTACCTTCTCTCCACAGCCCTGCAGAGCCCTGATCCAGACCAAGGTGAGTCATACCCACCCACCCCCGGGAGAGGCCTCGGCTGTGCTGGCCACGCGGGTCTGTGTGCTGACACCCGTTCCCTGAGTCCCACAGACGCAGGAGAAAGGAGCGCTGCCGCCGTCCGGGGCACGCAGGGCACCACCGGGTGCTGGGATGTGAGCCGCTGTCATGGGCCGCCAGTGGGCCCAGCAGGAGGGGCTGCAGGGAAGCAGGCAGGCGGGGTGAGCGGCAGAGAGGCGCACGTGAGGGGCAGGTGTCCCCTTCTGAGGACAGGGCACAGCGTTTCCTAGGAGTGGGGGCACCTGCCCCTCGTGGCCAGGCATTGTGGGGAGCAGTGCCCAGTCTGGAGGGGCCTGTTCTCCCCAGGACCCGGAGCACAGGTGGGGTTCGCTCTGCCTGTACCCCTGCCCCAGGAACATAGTGGCACCGGGGGGCGTCCACCACCAGGGCGTGCTCTGATGGTTGGTGTGGACAGTGGGGGCCCCCTGTCATCCGGCCGGGGCCAGAGCCATCTCCAGGCATGCTGGTCCCTCTGCTCTATGGAAAACCCCAAAGAGCAGGAGGTGGGAACTTCTAGGAGTGCAGGCAGGGACCGTCTTAGAGCAGCAAGACGCTGAGATGTGCGCCGCAGCTGGTAGGTGGGCGTCTGTGGACACTGCAGACGAGAGCAGGGTGGGTCCTGGGACCCCATCTAGGCCCTCAGGCCAGGGTCATAGGGTCACTTAGGGATGGGGAGGCCTGCACGGTCCCGGGCACACGGCACAGCCGTCCTCCCAGCGTGGTGCCCACTTAGTCCAGGGAGAGGCCACAGAGCTGTCTGCTATGTCCCATGCATCTCCGTGTTGACCGCACGACGGTGGGGGGAAGAAGCCGCACGGCCCCGGCAGCGGGGGCAGCTAGCCAGCCTCAGGGGCTGGTGGCCCCCTACTGGCCTCTGGAGGCCCTGACCAGGCCCCTCCTTTCCCTTCAGCTCCCCGGGACGTCTGGCGGCAGACAGGGGGGCCTGCTTGCCTGCAGCCTCTTTCTGAGGAGCCCCTTACCCAGAAACGCGCAGTACATCACAGTCCCCTGGAAAAAGAAGATGTTCAATCCACGTAACCTAAAAATGACCTTGTTTAATAGTGACATTTGCTAAAACAGGAGAACTTTGTATTTTTATGAGGAATTATACGTTTTCTTACCGGCTTGGTTTGGTGCTGGAAACCAGAACTATTCCGTGGGCATGTTTCTGGGGACGCCGTGTGGGAACCCGCGCGTGCCCGCTGGTGCGCCTTGGGCTCTGACCCCTTTAGAAGAGCGGGTCCTTCGGCATAGCCGGTCTCAATAGGAAGGGGGTGCCCCGGGTCCCCAGGAGCTCCGCCCCAGCCTGACGTGAACCAAGGTGGCTCCGGGGGCCTCCGCCCGGCGCGGGAGCTGCTGGTCCCTGTGGCCGCCCGGGGAGGGACCCCAGGCCTGGCTGCCTGTGTGGCCACTGAGGGCACACTGGGATGGCCTGCCCGTCAGCCGGGACTGTCCGCAGGAGGCAGGCGTCCACACGCTCAGGGGTCCAGAGCACGTTACTGTCATGCCTGCGGCGGGGGGCGCCAAGGCCCTGGGAGCTCTTCCCTGCACCAGCACCCATCCGGGGGCCTCTCTCTGTGTCCGGCCCTCCCCTCTGGCTCCCAGCAGGCTTTCTCTGGTTCTGGCGAAGGCACTGATTTTTGTAAAATTTTATTAAATAAAATGGCCTGGACAAGGCCGCGTTCTTGCTGGCTCATCTGTTTCGTGCGGACCATTGTCACAAGCGCAGCGGTCGCAGGCTCCCCGTGCCCGATGCCGCCCCCGCCCCGCCCCGCCTGTCCTGCCTCAGGCCAGCTCCATCCACCCTGGAGTCAGACCCAAACAGTGACCACGGTGGGGACACAGTGACCAGCAGATGTTGCCTGTCACGGGGAGAAGGGCGCCCCGACTCTCCAGGCTGCAGTGGTCTTTGAGGCTTATGGGCAGGGGTGATCACGTTTCTTTTCGTGCTGCAGGTTTGGGAAATCTGCCCTCATTTTTCATTTTCAGCCAGAGAGAAAATTTGGAAACTGCTGTTCTGCTTTCCCCAGAAGGCAGCCTCCACCCGGGGTCTCGGGGTCCCCACCAGCAGAGACCCGCTGGGACGTGCCTTCGTTTCTAGCCTTGGTTAAAGTCAGACTAGAACCCAAAACAAGCTGTTCTGTGCTCTGCCTCCTCCCTCAGATTCCCTCTGGGACGCGCATGGAACTCCCCTGCAGCTGACCCCTCTCCTGACCCCTGGCCAGCCCAGCGCCCCAGCTCTGTTCCCCAAGCCAGAGGCCAGGGCTGTCCCTGTCCCTCAGTCCGTGTCCAAGCAGACATTAAGTCTGGCTCAGATGCTGTGTCCGGTGTCTGGCCAGGGGCTCAAGGAAGGGCCTTCCAAACGGGGAGAGTGAGCGCTGACTGGCCCCCCCCGACTGCCCCCGCCAGAGCGCAGCCCGTCCGCTACGAAGTCGGGGTTCAGAGCCATCTCGGAGCTGGGGAAGGCAAGGAACCCACATGAGTTGAACTCAGTGCCCCCGGGGCAGAGCGGGAGGGGCGGGACCCCAGGGACCCCTCGTCCAGCTCTGGGTCCTCGCTGAGCACTCAGAATGGGCTGTAAGGAGGGAAGGCTGACAGGAAACCCCCAAGTAGAGCCAGCCTCTCTCAGAAGGGGGCTGGCGAAGTGAGAGGCCCCCCACTCTGCTCGGGGGCTCCTGCTGCCCGCTCTAGAGGCTCCACGGGGCAGCAAGGCCCTTGCCCTGGGCGCTCCAGGCCGAGGGCTGGTGCAGGGACCTAGAATGGGGGCAAAGGGAGCCTCCAGTGGCCTACAAACCTGGCGGCCAGGCTCTGCGGGGCGGGCTGATGTCCAGAGCCCGGCCGGTGCTCCCCCAGACGGGGAGGCCTCTGGGAGCAGCAGCGGGACCCAGCCCCAGCCCCACGGGCGGCGGCTACTTAGCGGACAGTGAGACAGTGCAGGGCCACAAAAACGCGAGAACCCCAGGAGCAGAGGCGGAGACGGCCCCAACGGTGCAGGTCCAAGACCGTGAAACGGCGCCGGTAGAGCTGGGGAGGGTCCGGCGGGAAAGCGGCGCACGCGTGCGAGACTCGGAAGTTACACCAAAGAACAGAACGGCAGCACCCGAAGTGGCCGCGCCGCCCCGACTGCGAGCCCTTCTAGAGAAGGGCCCGACGGCAGACCTGGCCGGCAGAGGAGCAGTCCGTGAGCCCGCGGGTCCACGGAAACCATCTGAGCAGGACGCAGACGGACAGACAGAGGCAGCAGACACAGGACAGAGTGCCCAGGACCCGGGGACAGCGCCAGGATCCGTGGGAAGAAGACCCGAGGAGCAGACCTGTGCCCTGACCCCGCGGGAGCCCGGCCTGGCGCGGACACGGGGCGCCCCACATGCCCGGCCGGTTCGGTTCAGACGCAGGGGCCGCCTGCGGGCAGTCTGGCCCCCTGGCGCCTGCAGGCCGGAGGCCTCGTCTGGTGCCCGGCCCTGCCCCGTCGGCAGCCCTGCGGGGAGGACGCGGAGAGGCTGAAGGGACGCAGGCGTCCGGGACACTTAGGAAGCGCGGCACCCACGCGGGGCACCCAGGAGTGAGAGCTGCGGCCTGCGCGGGGAACCAGGCGAGGGAAAGTCCAGGAGCAAGGCTGTCGTCCGCAGGGAAAAGACGTGCAGGTTCAGAGAAGGTAGAAGAGCGCAAGGGGGACGGCAGAAGCCCGCACGGGCGGCGGCCGAAGGCGGGAGCCAGGGCCCCGCGGATGCACGGGGTCCCAAGCCGGCCCACGGCCGCCCGCCCTCCCCATGTAAACGTCACCAGCCAGACCGAGATCCCGCCGCGTGTGGCTCCCCGCTGGCAAAGTCACAGGGAAAGACCGCTAGCGGGGACACGTATGACCGCGCGTCGGCCGGTGGGAAGGAATTAGTGTTCGTTTTCTAACCGCGACACGGGACTGCGGTCCTGAAGTTTCGTGTGTATGTACAGGTGAAATGTCTCCCCATCTCAGACCTGCTTTAAGCTTCTTTAAGGAAAAAACACTGCTTGCAACCGGCCACCACTGGTAACAAGCACAGAGGCCGGGGGCGACTCCCGGAATCCAGGAAAACCTTTCTCTGGGGCTGGAGTGCCCTCCCCGAGAGTCATCGTCCCCCAGCCTGGGCTGGCCTGTGGCAAAGGCACAAGCCCCACGGCTGGGGGGGGGGGCGGTGGGTAGGGTCTCAGCGGGGCCCTTCCCCATCATCAGAGCCCCTCAAAATGGGCCACCAGGTCTGTCTGCAAGGGTGACCTGGGGCTGAACCAGGGCTCTGAGCACCAAGCTCCCGGAGCAGGCGGCTTCCGAAACTCAGATGGCGGGGACCAGGTGCGAGGGGGGCGGCCCACGGGAGGGGGCGGGTGCCGGAGGGGACGCTGTGTCTCAGCAGCCTCTAGCTGCCGGCACAGTGCACCACCACGCAGGAGGCTCAGACCAGCTCCTTCCCACGGTGCTGGAGCCTGGGAGCCCCGTGGGCGTCTCCTGGTTCACTGTGCGCCTACAGGGCAGAGGGCAGCGGGGAAGCAAGCTGTCCCACCTCCTCTGACAGGGGCCCGAGCCCATCACGAGGACACCTCCCAGGGGCCCCCTCCTCACACCAGCACACCTGAAGTCAGGTTCCAGCATGTGGATTTGGGGGACATGAACAGCAGTCCAATAACACACAAGCAAACCCTAAAGCACCCCCAGGAAATCACCCTCTATGTGCCTCGTCCACCAGCCACACACACGTGCACGCACATGTGCACACACGCCAACCAAAGACTCCCGGGGAGCCTTCCCCATCCCGCTGCGTGGGCCCTGCTGCAGAGCCACAGGGCGGGGAGCTCACCTTCATCCCGGTCCTCACTGGGAGGCCTGGGCTTCGGGCCGGCCAGTGCTGGCTGAAGAACCGGGCCAGGCCCTGGCCTTGCCCCACCCCTGGCCCTGGGGCAGGCGGAGCCCGGGACGCAGGCAGAGGCACCCCCAGAACAAGGGTGCAACAGGGCACAGGGCATGGACCAGGTGCCCAGCAGTTGCTCGGGGCCACTGTGGACCCAGGCTCCCCTCCTTGGTTTGCCCTCCCCAGGAGGGGGCTGTCCTGCCTCTGCTGACCTAGTGCTGATGACGCTCTCAGGCCAGTAGCCTAGGAGGGAAAGCAAGATCCCGGCCAGGGACCTCCTGGAGGCTGGCTTCCAGGCCAGAGGCCCCACTGGGGCAGGGGTGGGAAGCACAGCCTGCCCTCTGCCCTGCTCCCAGCCCTGAGCCATCGCCATCCTATAGGTGAGACCACCATGGAGCAGCACCTCCTTGCGCCCAGCGCCTGGCCAGCGGCTGCGGCCTTCCTCAGACCCCGGCCCGGGCTGGGCTCAGCTCAGCGGCGCTCACATGCCCAGCAGGGGCCAGGAGGGCACGGGCGTGGGGACGGTGGCCTCCGTGTAGGCGCGGTGCTCGGACGACGAGGCCTGTGCAGGTAGAGGCCACACTGCTCTGTCGGGCACCGCCCCGGGCCCCACTCCCGCAGCAGGCGGCTCTTGCGCTCCCGTGCGGGGCGGGCCGGCAGCGCGTGTACATCTGGGGGCTTTTCCCCAAGAGACTGCAAACCTGCAAGTACAAAATCAGCCACAAAAGCAGAGCGGAACGAGAGCAGAGGCCGCGTCCGAGAACCGAGGGAGGCGGATGCCACGGGCTCCGGGACGGCCGCGCTCGGGGCCCAGACCGCTGCCCGCCGGCCGCTCCCCTGCGCAGAGCGCGGAGCCGCAGAGCGCCCCGCCCGAGGGGCAGCACCGGGAGGGCAGCGGCCCCGGCGGCGCCGACGCAGGCGCCCGGACGGCGCAGTCCGGCGCGGCCAGGTCAGAGCCATCCCCGGCCGCCGGCCCGCCGCCTCCGGCCCGCCCGAGGCCTCGCCCCGAGGTGTGCGGGGGCGTCGGGTCCGCCCGGCTCGGGCGGCGGCGGGCCCGCGTCCCAGGACGGAGCGCCCGGCACCGAGCGGGCAGCGGTCCGGAGCGGCGGCCCGGCCACCCGCCCCGTTCCCCGGCGGCCGCGAGCCCCGGACTGCGGCAGCACCACGGCCCAGCCCCGGGCGGCCTTCGCCCTGGAAACAAGCCGCCGCGGGGCACGCGCTTCTCCCGGGCACGAGGCCCGCGGGCCGCACGCGCGAGGAGCGGGGACCCGGGGCGGGGCGGGGCGGGGCGGGGCACGGAGAGTCTACTAGAGTGAACGAGGCCCCAAGTACAGAGGCCCCTCATTGGCCGGGCCGTTGCCAGGGCGGGAGGAAACCTTCCTTCCTCCCGCTGGGACGGTGACAGTGTCCACGGGCAGGGGATGTGTCCTCCCGTGGGTCTGCAGTGGTCGGCGAGGGGCGTGGCGTGAGCACTGGCCCCGCCGGCCTCCCGGCCCCGCCCCGGACGAGTCCTCCTCTCACTGGTTTGCGCACCGTCCAGGGCTCTGGCGTGCTGGAGCCCGTGGACCTACTCCCCACGAGAAAGGGCGCTCAGAACCTGAGGAGGCAGGCGGGGCGAGGCGCAGCCTGCCGCGGGCTCCTCCGAGGGCACCGTCCCTCCCTCCAGCCCGGGCCTGGGGCAGGGAGCGAGGGCTGAACGTCGAAGCCAGTGTGGCTGGCAAAATGCCCATCCGACACATGCAAGGGAAACGGAGAAGCCCGCCGCGCTGACCCGGGGAAACAGATGGGCTCGAGGGCCCCGCTGTAGCTGATGACGAACGCGTTTCCCTTTCGTTTGCTGGGTAATTTTTAATAAAGTCATGTGCACGTGGCCCATACGAGAGAAAGGTCTGACGCAGGAAAGGAAACAGGCCGTTTTGGCTAAGGGCTGGGTCAAGAAGCAAAAGCAGGAGGAGCTGGGCAGGGCTGGCGCAGAGCGTGCAGGCTTACTCATAAACCTGTGAAAAAAATCAAAAAGGTGTGGGTGTTCCCAGCATCCAGGGCAGGGCCCCGGGGAGCACGGTAGGTAGCCCAAAGCTCACTTCAGCGGCACTGCTCCGCCAACCCCACCGTCAACCACCCTCAGGATTGAGAAGGCGTATGGGACAAGTGTCCAGATTTAATCCTGGACTTAACCTCTCGGCTCTGTCCCAGCACCAGTGTCACAGGGCAAGTGTGGGCCTTCTCCAGTCCAGCCCTGTCCGCACACACCGGCACAGGGCAGCCTCCGAGCACGCCTGCCCAGTGGCCACGTTAAGCGTTGACCTTTTCACTAGAAAAATGGGTTTATTCAGTGATGACAGAATTGCAACGTGCTAGGGCACACCCACAGGCAAGTCCAACAAACACACGAGAGGAACATTCGTTACAGAGAAAGGAGGAAACGGGAAGGCCTGTTTGGGACGGAAGCCCACTGGAGAGAAGCGGGAGGCCTGGCTGATGAGGGCTTGTCTCGGGCTTGCAGTGATGGGGCCGGAACTTCCTGGTGGGAGACGCAATGTGCACCTTTTCTGGTGGGACCCGAAACTGAGCCTTTCCTGTTAAGGATTCTTCTGCTAGGTCTGTGACTGACAATCCTTGACGTCCAGTGGGACGGAGTGAGGGCCCCCAGTTCAGGCCTCCCCACTCCATTTTAGTGAGGTTTCCCTTGATTAATGTCCATACAAGCCGGGGGCCCTCTACAGCGGTGAGGGACACTGGAGGGCAGCGTCTTCCAGGGAGAGGCCCCTTGTGCTGGGAAAACTACACAAGAGGGGCCCCGAGAGTCAGATCCTCTGAAGGCACCGCCGGAGACACCTGGGGTGGCTGCGATCTTCCGATCTTCCGGTAGACAGGATCTGACCTTCACCTCCAACATATACATATAAATAGGCATAAATAAAACCTTCCAAAATCCCCACGTAACTAACCTTCCAAAATCCCCACGTAACTCTAACGAAGACAGGGCTGGCACAGCGGATCTGGTCATGACACTCAAGAAGAGAAGGTGGGGCCGTGCAAGGTGCCCTGACTGTCACAGGACAGAAGGTTCACACCAACGTCACGTGGAAATTCATGATCTAAGTACACCACATGCAGTGAAGCTTCCTGTAAAAAAAAGTCCTTATTTAAACCTTAAAAAAGAAATACACCAACTGCAACTGTTTAGGTTGTAAGTTTCTAATGTAGCAGCAGAAAATGTGTATAGAAAAAATAGACTTTTAAGAAAATAGCTGAAAAAATCTAAAAAGATAAAAGTATAAAAAGTTTAAAAAATATATCTTACAACAAAATATTGCCCAAAACATATAAAACTTAATTTAAAAAAGTTCACCTATCTAAAGTTAAACCAGGCTAGATACAGAGCCGGTGACTCAAGCCCTCCAGAGCGGCAGCAGGACAGAGGGGGCAGATGCCCAGGGCCAGCGGGAGGTCAGACTGGCCCGGACGACCAGCCTGAAGGAAAACTGCCCAGCCCCCTCGGGGAGAAAGGGGACAGGCCAACCGGATGCTGTTCTGGAACGTTCTCCTCATCACAGACAAGCCAGGCGCTGAGCCGGCAGATGCAGGGCAGCGAGCATCACAGGCCAAGCACTCCGGATGCCTTAGGAATCCATCCATGACGTGTCCCGACAGGGCACAGCTGCCCGCTCAGGTCTCCACCAGGATCTCCACGGCGTGGTCCAGCTCGCCCAGATCCGACCTGCAGCTGGAACCGGGAGGCGAGGTGGCGGCGGAGGCGAAGGCCTGGAGCCCGCTGCCGGGGCCCGACGGGGCGCTGCCCACCATCCCCGTCAGCACGGCGTCCAGGTCGTAGTAGGAGCTGTCCACATCTGCAAACAGCTCTTCCACGGAACCCGAGGTTTTGCTCTCCAGCGTTTCAAAGATCTGATCCAGGGACTTCTGAAAGCCCCCTCTGCTCTCTCGAGAGCCGTCCCCTTCCCAGAGGCTGCTCTGCGGGCTCCTCGGCGCCGGTGCCGCGGGCGCCACGGCCAGTCCCGGAACCAGGCCTGGTTGGCCGTCTCCCACGGCAGGGGCAGGGCGCTCTCCCTCCTGCTCCCGCACGGAGCGGCACAGGATGTCAGTGGAGACGAGGCGGTCCAGCGGCGCCCGCCCTGCTGCCTGCGGTGCCACCACGCGCCAGGTCCCATCCCGGGTCATCTCCTCCTGGATCTGCCGCACTGTGTTGGCTATGAGGACCGAGCGGCAGAGGTTGGGCTCCACCAGCATGTGGCACAACTGCAGTTTGACCAGGGACATGTCCAAGAGTGACTGGCGCTGTAGGCTGTAGGAGGGCGTGGCCTGGGCACCCGCCGGGCAGCCTTCCACATCCTCCGGGTCCTCGGCAGTTTTTCTCTTTAACCCTCGTGCAAACATCGTGCCCTGTGGAAAGCAAGGAGGATGCCATTTAGCACATTCCAGAGTCCCCAGAAGACCCTGTCCCGAGACTCAGTCTGCAACTGTCAAAGACGGGCTTGGGGGAGGGACAATCTGGTCCCAGGGGACATGGGGCCCCAGTTCTGGAGGGAGGGCTCTGATTCACAAGGGAGCTCTAAACCACCACACAACACCCCAACCCCTCCACCCCGTCTCCATCGGAAAAAAATAAATGGGCTACAAATACGGGAAATACACTCGTGATACACCCAAATTCTGGGCATTGGTGCCCATGAGGGAGGAGTGTGTGGGGGAAGCGGGACAGTTGCTGGCCTGCCTGCTGCCACCCACCTGTGCCCCAGCTGAGGATGGTGGGTCCCAGCCACAGGCAGGCCCTGTCCCCTCAGGGCTTCCACAGCCCTGCTGAAATGGGCCCCTTCAGTCCAGAGGACTCAAGCCTTCACAGCCCAGGGCCCTGGCAGCACCCTCAGCTAGAGAGCGCTGGGGGAGGAACGACGCCGGGGCTGATTCCCTGGACAACTGTGTCCGTCCTTCCTCCAAGTACAGCTGGAACTCGGCCTCACTGGACACAGGTGGGGCCTCCAAGGCCAGCCACCATTCCGGCCTGGAGGACCAGACACCTCGGGGCAGGTTAGGACGCACCTAAAGGCTCTGGGCGGGCACCGGTCTCATACCACAGAGCAGGCTCACCAGAACTCTGCTCTCAGAAGCCAAAATATGAGCAAACTGTTCTTCTGAACTGATTCTAGGTTGAGATCTCTGGAGAATCACAAAGCAGAGCAGGAAGGGTCTAGGGCCCCGACTTGGTATCTGCACCACCTGGCCAGGCACCCAGAGGGCTACAGAGCTGGCTCTCAGGGCACACCACCAGCAGCATGTGAGGACCACCCCTTCTAGAACAAAAGTAAGTCATATGCATCGCGTTTCTCTCTTCTCAAGTTCATAAAGTAGCTAAATGTTTTTATTTCAAGTAACTTTCTTTTAGAGATTTTACTTATTTGACACAGAGAGTTAGCACCAGCAGAGGCAGCAGCAGGCAGAGGGAGAAGCAGACTCCCCAACGAGCAGGGAGGCCGATGTGTGACCCCAACCCAGGACCCCGAGATCACGACCTGAGCCAAAGGCAGACGCTTCACTAACTGAGCTACCCAGGTGCCCTTATTTCAAATAATTAATCTGAGTTATTCATAAAGAGGGTTAGGTCTTTCAAATTTGCAAATTTTTAGATTCCCCCCTCCTTTTTTAGAAAAAGCAGTCCAGTGGCTCTCTGTGACCGTTGCAGGGGCTCCCAGAGAACGGGGGTGGGGGGTGCAGGGAGGGCGCCTGTGCTTTCCGCACTCAGGGCCCCAGAGTTCTGCACCCCTGCCAGGAGCCCCTCTGAGGACTCACTCCTGCCAGCCCCTGTCCCCAGGATATCCTTTTGATGTCATAGACCTCACCCCCATACATTTAACTTTTTAAGAAATTTTAAAAATTAAGGGACTTTGGGGGCATTTATCCTAAAGAAATGAAAGCCAACATTCATACCAAAGCCTGCACAAGAATGTTCACAGTTCTAACGACCTGGGGAAACAGCCCAGCACCAGGGAGTGAGTGTCCGACACACGTGGGGCACCAGCCGCACAATGCCACTCAGCGGGAGGGTAGCGTGCCCTAGAGACCCACACCTGGAGGGGTCTTAGAGGAATTATGCTGAGTGAGAAAGCCGATCTCAGCCGATCTTGTACCTGTTGCACAAGGTACACACTACGTTTCTGGAACGTTCTAAGATGACCTAAGGGGACATTGCTAGATCTGACGTGGGTGAGTGGGTCCACGAAGCTACGCATGTGCTGTGACGGCACAGAGCCCCGTATGCACACAGGGTCTCACTCAGCTGTGAGTCGCACAGAGGACGTGTGTGTCTGTGCATCTGACTCACAGGCCAACACCAGGGAGGCACCTGGACTTCCAGACGGTCTCCTTGCGGTGGCCTGTGCATCTGTGAAATCAGTGCCGGAGCTGACCCCCTCCCAGGCGACCTTCCCCAGAACAGCAAACAGGTCTGACTTCGCGACTCTGCAGCCCGAGACCACCGGCCGTTTCTCCCGGGACCTGCCACACACGCATCCACCATTACTGAATAAATAAATGAAAGGGTTTACCACCAAAATAGTGAAAAAGATTTCACTCGCTACTGGTAGAAAGGATTCAAGATTTTTGTTTTGGCTGCAAGTGCAACTTTTCCGGAAGGTTTTTTCTGTCCACGCTCGCGTAAAAGTCCCTTGCTGAGAACCGGTGGTTTACGAGGGTTTCTGTGAGATGACGTCAACCTGGAAGAGACCCCGTGCTGGGGGAAAGTCCGTCTCCAGGGCTCCTCCGTGGCAAGTCCCGTTGCTTCTTGGTCGTTTAGGATCTTTTTCCAACCAAATCTGAAGTTCCAACTCTGGGTGACCAGAGGCCAACCAAGCTCACTCAGACGGCATAAAGAAGCCCGAGCGGCCACCACAAGGTCGCAGAGCCGCCCCCCCGCGAGCCCCCCGCGACCCTCCCTGCGTGGCCAGGACGGTGGTCAGCAGCGCCGGAGCCACTGGGCGCAGCGAGACCGCCATCCCCGGGCCCGGGACGCTGCACCGAGCACGCAGCCCCCGGGGCCCCGCCGCCCCCTCCTCGGAAGGCCCAAGACCCGAGTCCGTGAGTGGCCGGTCCGTGGGGGCCTCCGGCAGCGACGCTGACTCAGGGCCAGCCACGGCCCGCGGAGCCCACGGCCGCGGCGGGACACACCGCGGCAGGACACGCGCAGGGAGGGCCGCCGCGAACGCCCGCCGCGAGGGCCCGAGCGTGCAGGGGACCGGCCAGCGCCCCCGCAGCCACCGGCCACGGCCCGTAACGGAGGCCTCGCCGAGACGGACAAGCTGCGGGGAGCCGGCGGCGCCCACTGCCCGCCACAGGCCCCGCGACCTCCCGCGGGACACCGACGCCCCCGCCCCCGCTCGCTGCGGCTGGGTCCGCCCACGGTCCGGCCGGTCCTGCTGCAGCGAGCACGTCCCGTCCCCCCGCGAATACGCTGCCGGCCACCTCGGCCGCCTCACCCGCCGACCGGCGCTCCGGGGCTAACGCGGCCACCGGCTGCGCGGCTCCGCCCGCGGCTCCGACCACGCCCCCGGTCCCGGCCGCGACGCAGAGGCGGAGCTTGGGGGGGGCGGGCAAGGGGCTTCCGTAAATGCAACGTCCATTGGACTAAACCAGGAGCTCAAAGTACAGAGGCTTCCCATTGGCTGAGCCGAGACTCCTCCCTCTGGCTGGGCCGGGCCGGCCTCTCATTGGCCGGGCTGTTGCCAGGGCAGGAGGAAACCTTCCTTCCTCCCGCTGGGACGGTGACAGTGTCCACCCGCAGGGGATGTGTCTCCCTGGTGGGTCTGCAGTGGTCGGCGAGGGCCGTGGTGTGGGCGCTGCCCCTGCCAGTCTCCTGACGCCGTTCCAAACGAGGAGTCCTTTTACTCATGTTTTACACCTGTTATTCCCAAATCCATTTTTGCGAGTAAAATAACTGACCTTCCCTGTTCAGGTTAACACAGAGCAGGAAGTCAGACTTCTACCCCCATGACAGCCCCAGAAGTCGATGACGTCTGTGACAGTCACCCCCAAGGGACAGGGCCTCAGTAACCAACGGCTACCCTAATATTGGTCCCCACTTCCTAGAAAAATCCAAACGTGCTGCCCAGAAAACCACCAGGGCTGCTCGATCCTCCAGCCCGCAGCCCCCACCGGGGGCCCTGGAAGCCGGTTCCAGTCGGCGGTGCTGCCACTCGCCTGTCCCCAGGTGTCATTCTGCAAGCCAGGAGGTGGCCCACTCTGTGGCTGCAGCTGCTTCCCATAAACAGCCTTTGCTCTTCTCCCGAGGCTGCTTTGTTTCCGCAGCTTCACGGTACATAACTGGGAAGAGCATCAGGAAGTGCAAGACAGAAATCGGCAGGGGCCCCCCGCAGAGGACCGGTGGTGACCAGGTTCTTCCTAGCATCTCCCTAAGCAGGCTCTTTCTTCTCTGTGCACGAGCGCTCGCTGCCAGCTCTGCTTGTCTCACCACACCTCCCAGGACACGCAAGAGCTGACCGTCACTCCCGACAGCCTCGCGGTGACCCTCAGCTATAAAGACACTACAAGGACTGAGCCTCATTCCGCGCACACACACCACTCACGATCTCCCCAGGTACAGTGAGGCTGGCTCCTGACCCTGCGGGCTGATACTGGCAGCACCTGACTCCTTTCTACCAGTTTCGACCAGGGCAGAGGCAGGAGCATCTGTAAGGCAGGTGAGACACAGCAAGCCGCTTTCTAGGAAGGCGCCATCAGCTCACCCTGCACCAGGTCTCTCTGTATGGATTTTTTCACATTTGCTGGGAAGTTCCCGTCCGCGTGAGCCACTACTCCAGTTCCCTGACAGGAACCTGTCTGACCACCCCAGATGTAAACATTATTTTCAGATTCAAAATAAGCAAGTCAAACAGGTAAACTGTGGTGTGTCTGACAGTGGAACACTAGCCAGCAACAAAATCCACACGGACAACACGGACTGAGTACGAAGCAAGAACGAAGAAACAGGTACCACAGGCCTCCATTTACATCCCCTGCTGGAAGAGGTGAAGCTAACCTAAGTCCTAAAATAGCAGAATGTCACCAGCAGAGGAGCAGGGTCGGCGAGAGCTCTCCAGGACGATGGAAATTCACCCATCCCGACAGGAGCACGGTGTTCACAGAGCCACCGGACTGCACCACTACCAAGTGCTCACTGCATCGTACGAGGTGATACCTTCATTTTAAAGAAAAATACATGAAGAAGTTGGTGTAGGGGGGAGGCTACCATACTAGTTTAGGTCTGAACCATTTTAGATATTGCCTCCCACACGCTGCCACGTGCTCGGATCTCATTCAGCACGCCAGGACAAGTATGCGCTCAAAGCCACTCTAATTATTCCCTTCAAATGTTCCTGAGCAACTGTTAATTTTTGCTGCACTTGGTACAAGAAAATGCTGGCACACTTAGGACCTGAGGAGGAGTAGCTCAAGGGCAGCACATCCAATGACACAAGCTGACGAGCTGTCACCAGAGCCACGTCGGGGTGATGGGTCAGGCTGAGGGAGGATCACCAGTGGCCGATGAGGATCACCCTCCTCAGACATTTGTGTTTGGGACAAAGTCAGCACAGAGTTCAGACGGTTCCGAAGGCAGCAGAAGTGGGCACACAGACCCCCCGAAGCACCGCTCCTTGGGCAGCCCAGGACAGTGGCCTGGGCGCTCAACCCTTCGAACACAGCACACAGGACCTCCCACTTCCCAGGCTGTCCTAACTGCAGAGCCTGACTCACCGCTCAGTTCTGGGTAAAGAAAGCGTCAGGCATGACACACCTCCGTCCGCTCCACAGCCAGAAGGGCTGAGCTCAGTCCCATCAGCTCCTCACGGGTCAAGGTACTTTGCTCAAAACCCCCCGATGTCAGTGGACAAGTAGGCCATGCAGTGTTCAGCCCTGGGTCAGAGGCCGGCAGCCTCCGGACCACCGGCTGCCCATACAGAGAAAAGTGGAGAAGACAGAAGGACTGAGGGTCCCACGTGGTGCGTGGAGCCAGGGAAGGGCACTGTGTCCCATCAGGGTGCCCCCAAAACAACGGGGACCCTGGCCTGGCGGACTCCCCGCAGTGCGCGGCAAGCGGCCTCTCCCTCTCCTGCAGCTGCTGTCACAGGCTCTGGCCGGCAGCCCCGACTCCAGCAGAAGAGCTTGAAGAGCGGGAGATGGACTCAGCTCTGAGCTGACCCGTCACCACGATCTTCGGCCGCCACCAAGCATGCTCGGGACAGGTTTTCAGGCAAATCAACGTGAACTCTCGGTTTCTGTCACACGCTCGGACCGTCTTTGAAATACCCCATCGAAGGAAAGCGGGAAGACAGAGCAAGGCTGCCGAAGTCCAGAGGAGGGCTGCTTCGGAGTCCACCGGGGCGGCCTCCTCTTCTGAAATTTTCCTTAAGCGATTACTAAAAAAGTAATTTTGAAAAAGCATTCCAGGTACTTTTGTTACGTGGAATGAAGTACACAAACTTTCTCTGCCTGGAAACCCCTTCCCTCAGGAAGCTGGAAAAAACCTCGTAGCCCTCTTTCCAAGATGAGACCCGGCATTCTTTCCAGAAGGAGGTCATCACGGACTTTTCATCCCGAGTTTGAGCCCCAGCTGTAAAACAGGGCAGAACTCGAAAACGAAGTTCTGCACCGGCCGCGTCTAAGACATTAAGCCTCATTTTGCAGAACTTCTCTTCTCCTCTTCCTCAAGAACAGTTAACGTCCGGTGCAGGCGACGCGAGGGCCGCCAGAGGGACCAGAGCTGGGACCCGCGCCACTTGGACCCGAGCGTCCCCCAGCAAGCTGGGGCCCGGGAGGCCTCTTCCCGGGGACCGTGTGGCTCGGAGAAGTATCCCAGCCTCTCCCCAGACGCCGGGGGCCAGCGGCCGGGAAGCCGGGCCTGGAGAGCCCGGGGGGCACCGCAGAGCGCCCGTAACCTTCCCCTCCGACGCGGCGGAAGCCCCGACACAAAGGGCCGGAGCCAGAGCGAACTCGGGCCCCCCGGGCGCCCGAGCAAGGTGCCCGGGGGGCCACCGCGGAAGGCGTCCGCTGCCGGCTACACCCCGCTTCGCCGAAGCGCCCGGGGCGCAGCCCGCGCCCGACGTCCGGAAGGCAGACCAGGTCCCCGCGGAAGGCAGGGAGGGCGCGGGGGGCAGTGCGGGGCCGTCCGGTCCGCGCCTCACATCCCGGCCGGCGGGGCCGGCGCCGACCCGGGCCGCAGGTGGGGGGGCCGCCCGCAGCCGCGGCCCCGCCCCAAGGAGCCCGCGGCGCGCAGGCAGCCCGGGGCCAGGCCCCGCTGTGCGCTTCCCTCGGCGCCCGGCAGCCCAAGTTCGCCCCGGCCGCCCGAGCACCCGCCGGGCCGGCCGCCCCGCGCCGCGCCCCTCCCCCAACGCGCCCCCGGCCCCCGGCCCCCGCGCGCCCAGGCCGGCCCCGCCGCACAAAGCCCGCCGCGCGCACCGGGGCGCTCACCTGGCCGCCGCCGCCGTCTGCGCCCGCGCCCGCCGCCGAGGGAGGGGCGGGGCCGCGCGGGGCGGGGCGGGGCGGGGCCGCTCCGCGCCCACAAAGGGTCGTCCTGGCGCCGGCCGCCCCGCCCGCCGATTGGCCGAGCGCGGGGGCGGGGCCTCCGGTTCAAACCGCGGGCGGGGCCTGGCGCGCGGTTCCCGCGCGGCCGCGTTGGCCGTTGGGGCCCGCGCCCTGGCTGCCCCGCCCCCTCCCGCTCCCAGGTCTCCGCGCGCGGCTGCAGCGCGCCTGCGCAGGGCCAGGGGGCGGGGCGGGGCGGGGCGGGAGAGGATCGGGCGGGGAGGAGAGAGCGCGGGGACCTCGCAGCCGTGCGCTGGAGGGAGGGGGAGGAAGGAAGGGGAGGGGAGGGGGATGAGAGGAGGGGAGTTGGGGGTGGGGGGCTGGTGGGCTGGAGGGGAGGGGAGGAGAGAGGGACCTTGGGGGGGTGGAAGTGAGCGCTGGGGGAGGGCAGTGGGGGGGGGATCGGACCGGTGGGCTGCAGGGGAGGGGAGGAGGGGCCCGCAGCTCCCGGACAGCCCGCGCTCGGGACAGGGGCGTCCCCGGCTTGCACGCAAGAGACGAAGCCACAGAAGTCCACACAAGTCTTTGTAGGACCGGTGGTTTGAGGGGGCGGGGGGCCGGGGGCGGGGGCGGGGGCCCGGGGGGCGGGGGCGGGGGGCGGCCGGCTCTCCCCCGGGCTGGAAGCGCGAGGCGGGGCTCCGTCCAGGGTCCTGGGATCACGACCCGAGCTGAAGGCAGACGCTCAAGCGGCCGAGCCCCCCGCCGCCGTGTCTCGTCGAACAGTTTCCGGTGGAAGGAGGTGGTCAGCACAATCCCGACTGGGTTCCCTGGGGCGGCGTGGCCCGAGCAAGTAGACCTGCGCCCCAGCCCCGTGGGAAGTGGCGTCAGGAGCCCTCGGGTGAGGCGGGCTACCCGCGCGGACGCCAACGGGAAGGGGCTGAAGACGAGGAGCCCTGGGCCGGGGGAAGGTGACGCGGTGGGAGGGGCGGGCAGGAGCCCACTGGACACTGGGCAGAGGAGCAGCCGGTGCCGAGCGGGGCTTGGAGAGCGGGCGGGGAACAGGTAGGGGTGGAGCGGGGACAAGTAGAAAGTCCCCCTTGGTCCTGCAGTGCTGGGCGTCGGGGCCGGCGCTCTGTTGATGAGGGAGCAGGAGGCCGGCTGAGGACAAAGCAAAAGCTGGCACCTGGCACCCCCTCTCCACCCGCTCCCCTCGGTCATGTGTGTGACATTCCTCAGGCACCCCTGACCGCCGTAGACGAGAAACAAATAGTTAACTTGCAGAGATCGCAATCCTGCAAGACAGGAATCTCCCAGCTACCGTGATGTTAAGGGCGTGCCGAAGGACAACACCGACCAAGCCTCCGGTGTCCCGCACCTCGTAGGCCCCTTTAGCATATGAAAGCTCCGTTGAAACCTCCCCTTTGTTCACCTTCCCCCAACCGCCGGGTACAGAACCTGCATCCCTCACAACCCGGGGCCGCAGCTCTTCTGCCCACGGGGCCTGTCCCCGTGCTTTCATAAACCACCATTTTGCACCAAGGATGTCTCAAGAATTCTTCCTTGGTCATCGGCTCCGGCCCTCAGCCCACCGAACCTCACCCAGGTTCTAGAACTTCATCACTGTGACTCGCACAAATGTCAATGTTTGGGCCACAGACGGTGGAAAAGCTGGGGGGACGGTCGTCCCTAGCCACACGCCACACAAAAGTCTTAGTGCGCAGACAGCCTGCGCGTGACGGCAAGATGAGCGCCCCGGTGGGAGCGGGACACAGGATACTCGGCGGGTTCAGAGCGAAAGGGAGAACAGGCCCTTTCCTGGAAGAAGGGCCTTCATTCCGGGGAGGAGGACCCTGTGTGTCCCAGCTGTGCAGGACGGGGCCTCCCGCTGTCGCACAGCCGGAGTCAGAAATACTGTGTGCGGTCAGCCTTCCGGAGCCGGAGCCGCCCGTCTCCTTCACCCAAAATGTCCAGAAAATGAAAAATCAAGGGCGCCTGGTGCATTGGGATCGAGCCTCGGATCAGGCTCCCTGCTCGGCAGGGAAGCCTGCTTCTCCCTCTCCCTCTGCCTGCTGCTCTGCCTACCTGTGCGCTCTCTCTCTATCTCCCTGTTAAATCAATAAATAAAATCTGAAATAAATAAATAAAAATAAGATCTTAAAAAAAAATTCTCCCGCTGCCCCTGCTTGTGTTCCCTCACTCTCTGTCTCTTGCACTCTGTCATATAAATAACTAATCTCTAAAAACAAAAAAGAAAGAAAAATTAACAGACATACCAGGACATGAAACCTAAAGAAGGGGAAAAAGCAAGCCCCCCCCCCAAAACAGCATACAGATAATGGGCTTATGAGTGATCCTGATATCGGAGTTTTTGGACTTTTAAAAACAGCATTTTATTCATGAAAGTTAATGACAAGGAGAACAGGAATGTATTAAAACGACTCATGGAGGAAATAGCATCGACCTTACACAAAGGTTTTCTGGCTAATAGAGAAGGAACTCTTCTCAACGAAGGGGACGGCATAACCCGTGATGACGGAGGAGTCCCAGGCCGCTGGCCCTTGCCGCCACCCTTGAAACTTCCAAACGGTCTCAGCAACTCAAAGTCCCACGAGGAGCAGAAAAGAAGGCACAACCAGGGCGGGTCGCTCCGGGACACAGAAGGCCGACATTCCAAACCAAACAAATGTTAGCGAAATGAAGGTAGAGCTGGAAATCCCCACAGGTGGGAAGAACCTCTCGATGACACACAACCCCCGTTCACGACAAAGTACTCGGCAAACTGAATGTGCGAGTGTAGGTTAGGGACGGCCCACGACACCCCCCCACCTCTGACACCCACTGCAAGTTTGGGGCCACCACGACCACCTTCGGTTCAATAATTCACTACAAAGACTCACTAAACTTGCCAAAACTCACTCGCAGTCGTGGTTTATAACTGCCAAAGTCCTGCAGGGGCAGGGTTCAGGCGACCCCCCGTTCCCCCTGCCCAAGGCTTCCACACCACACCACACCGACAGCAGTCACCACTGGCAGGCAGGACATCCCAGGGGGCTGGGGGTCCCTTGTCAGGTCCCGGGGGCAGAGACCAGACCACCTTGGGCAAAGTTCGAAGGGACTCCCCTCGCCTGAATGAAGCCTATTTACAAACCACCTACAGGTGACCCTGTGGTGCCGTAGCGAAACCATGAGCCACCTCCCATGACCAGGAATCAGGGGCAGGTTTCTACCCGCATCGAGCGGAGGTCTGGGAGGCAAGCAGGCAGAAGAATTAGAAGGTGCAAGGACCCGAAAGGAACTGGGATCGTCAGTCCCAGAAGATCAGTTTTGGGGTATAGAAAATCCAAAGAATCTTGTCTTAGCCAGCATGGTTGGTCACCCACAGATGGGTTGCCACATAGCAACGGGAGGGGGACACCTTCCATCCCTAGCAAATCTCCACATAAAGAGATCAAATGAATGAAAAATTAGTCATGACCATCAGATGATCCTATGTCCATACACAAGTAACAAGCCAGTATAGAATTTTAAAACCTGTTTTAATGATACTGCTTGCAAAGCGCCGAAGACGTCAGCACCAGCTGCACGTAGCTAGATGCACACGGGCTGTCCCGGGAAGAGCAGGAACCACCGCGGAGAGCAGTCGGGGACTAAGCTGGGGACATGGCAGGCCCCCGGCCGGAAGACCCCGCTGGAAGGACAGCGGTTCTCAAACTTACTTGTAGAGTCAGTGCGATCCCAGCCAAAACCCTAGCTTGTGTTCCTGGAGATTGACAAGTTCATTCTATAATCTGCAGGGAAAGGCCCTGGGCGGGGGGCGAGCGGACACGTCCTGAAGGGCATCCCAGCCCTTGAGCTGGGACAGCCTCCCTGGACAGCCGCAGGGCAGGAGTGCACATGGCCCAGCGGCCAGGGCTGTGCCCAGCAGAGGCACTGACATGTGTTCACAAAAACTCTGGCGCACGAATGTTGATAGAAAGGACCCTTGGGGCACCCAGGGGGCTCAGTGGGTGAAGCATCTGCCTTCTGCTCTGGTCACAATCCCGGGGTCCTGGGAATGAGCCCCACATCAGCGGGAATCCTGCCTCTCCCTCTCCTGCTCCCCCTGCTTGTGCTCTCTCTCCCTCTCTCTGTCAAATAAAATTTAAAAATCTTAAAAAAAAAAAAAAAAAGGCCTCCTCCATTATAGCCCGAAATGGACAAACGGAGAGCAGCCCCGTGCCCCCGCTGGAGAGCGAGCCGGGCCAGATGAGCACGCCCGGCGCCGGCGGAGAGCAGGCCGCAGCCGTGCACGGAGGAAGAAGCCCGTCCCACAGGTGTGAAGGTCTGAGCGGGGGGCGCCGACCTGTGCAAGGGGTACGGTGGGGTGGGGGTGGCCCAGCGAGATTTCTGGGACCCCATGACTGTGCATACTTGATCTCAGGGCAGGGGTTTCGCACTGGGAGCATTCTCTCTCTCGAAGGCGGCGTCCGCAGAAGGCTGACCCCCAGGCCCCCAGTCTCCAGCCATGCACAGTTGCAGACCCTCAGAATTACGGGCCACACGTGTGTATGACCCGGTCCAAGAGTCTAGTCTTTCCTGTAATAAGACCACACTGTGGCTGTCCGGCCTCCCAGCAGAGCCCCTTCCTCGGGGAGCACGTGCCCAGCCCCCTCCAAGCAGGAGGAGGGCAGCCACTGTCCCCGTGTGCTCCGCTGGGCTGACACCTGGGCTCTCCTGGGACCATGCCCTGGAGGTCCACCTGTCTGCCCCAGTCTCATGGGTAGAGGTGAGGTCGTGGGCCCAGGCCCAGGCCCAGAGGAGACTCCGAGGCCATGGGCCAGGTGACCCTGTCCCAGAGATGCTCCAGGCCTGCCTGCTGGCAGGGACCCTTCCAGACCCCAGCCCTGAGACCCTGCCACCCTTCCTGGCATCTCCTGTCATTCCTGGAGGGGATCCCCCTGGGCAGGGGACACGTTTGCTGCCAAAGAAAATAGGTCAGAGGGCCTATGACCTCTCGGCCTATGACCTCACTCATCCAGAGTCCTCCCCGAGTCCTTCGGGTGTGGCCGGAGTCGGAACTGCGCTCTGACGAGCGGCCTCCTCCTTGTTGTGAGCATCCCTGTGTGCCTCGTTTGGGGGAGCTCTCCCCACGACACACCCTTAGGTACCCAGAATCCCGGAAGGTTCCCCATTGGACTCTGTTGTCTACAAAAACCCAAAATGACGCAAAGAGGAGCTTTCCTCTACCTCGTCTGGCATTTGCACGGCAGAGCTCCTGCCACAACGGCCAGAAGCGGCCTCCGCTCGCCGCTGCATCGGGAAGGGCTGCGGGAACGGAAACCCGCCCCGCACCCAGGAAGGGAGGGTGGGTCAGGTCTGGGGGGCAGGGAGTCTGGCCTCCTCCTGGCACCCCCAGGCCCCGCGGGCCTCTGTCTGCACGGCTCCCCTGCCCGGGGCTCTGTCCAGTGGTCCTTCTCCTGTCCGAACCGCCCCCAGCTCCCCGGCTTCTGTGTCCTGCCCAGGTGAACAGCCCAGACCCTCCCGGTGCCCCAAGAAACGCTCTCCCAGGGCCAGTCCCAGCCAAGCAGGGGGCCCCACCCGCCGTGTGGGTCTGGGCCTCAGGGGCAGGCAGAAGGGCACGGCTGGCACCCGGAATCGGCCCATGGCAGCCTTGGGGTGCACAGGGGCCCGTGGTCCCTGAACACACAGACGCCACCAGACCTGGGTGGGCAGCTGAGGGACCGCCCTCGGGGTCCCCTCTGGCCACCCTCCCCACACCTCTGGGACTTGCTTCCCTGCATGACCTCCCAGGGGGAGTCCTGTAGGTGGGTGGCCCGGAGGGCTGGGATGAGATTATATTGAAGGGGCCCGGGCTTCCTTACGCGGGCAGCGGCTAGCGATTTCCACGGTCACCGTCACCATCCGCATCGGCCACTGGGTGGCCCCATGTCCAGACTCCCCGGACGCCTAGGGCCCACCTGCCTGCCCTTCCTCCAGCCCCTCTCGCCGGTTCCTTCTCCTCTGCCTGCAGATGTTGGGGTGCTCCGGGGCCCGGGCCTCAAACCACGTCTGTCCACACCCACTCCCTGGGCTGCCTCACCCAGTCCCCCAGTGAAGCGCCGTCTACCCCACAGCAAAGCGCGGACGGTGCCCGATGGTCCCGTCTCCAGTCACGATCACCCACCACCGGGGCAGACGGGGCTCTACCAGTGGGTCCCCAGGACTCCCTGCACCAACCCAGAACCTGGGACCGTGGCCGTGGCACGTTGCCGGTCTGTGGCTATGTTGTTCTGTGGAAGGGTGACCCACATACCCAGATCTCTGCAAGGGCCTGACCCAGTCACACGAGCCCCCGAAAGAGCCCGGCGGCAGAATGGGAGGCCCCAGAGGCCCAAGCAAGACAAGGACTGGGGCGCCCGCCTCCGCTGGTTTTGAGGAGGGCGGGGCCGCGTGAGAAGGTGTGTGGGCACCCCGCACCGCAGAAGGCAGCCCCCGGCAGGCCGGCAGCTGCAGGAAGTGGGGCTCTCCGCCTGGTGACCCACAACGTCAGGAACGGAGCCCAGCACCCGCTTGAGCGCGCAGGACGCCAGCTTCAGCCGAGGATGCTCGGGCCGCGTGCCTGATCCGTGCCGCACGTCGACCTGCGGACGGACGGCGGCGCCCCCAGAGCCACCCCTCCTGTCTCACTTCCCTCCATGTCTCATGGACGCTGGCAAAGTCACACGCCTGAAACGGAAGTGCCGCGTTTCCATTGCGAGTCCAGTCAGCCACCTGCGGCTCAGCCAAAGACCTTGGGGTCCTCCCAACACCCCTCTTCTGCTCATATCCACCTCCCATCTGCCAGCCTCTCAGCAGAGGAAGAACCAGCCCACTCGTGCCCGTCCACCTGCCGCCGCCTCGCTCGGACCTGCGCCGGGACCGTCCTCCCGCGGCAGAGCCCGCTCCCACATGCCAGCCGGACTGTCGGCCTCACGGGCCAGCGACTCCGGTGGACGCATGACGCAGGCCACTAGCTGGAGGTCCTGGAGAGTAAGGGGCAGTGCTGGGGTGTGACGCTGGGGTGTGTGGCTGCAGGCCGCCGGGACGGGCTCCTCCGTGGGGACAGGCACCGCGGCAGGGACTGGGGAGCAGAGCTCCGCGGGGCCGGAAGGAGGGCTGCTGAGTAACGATGCACTTTCGGCCGCAGGCCGGGACTGGCCGCCAGTTCAGACTCTTAGGAGTGGGCCGAGAACCCGTGAATGTGGAGACACCTGGCGTGGAGCTCTGGGCCATCAAACAGGGCTTGGCCCTGACCCACCCCCACCACCACGGTGCCCGGCCCGCAAGCCAGGCCCACGAGGAAGACGGACCGGCAGCCGCACGCGGGGTGTGTAATTCTCCACGACAATGAAACAGTGCACACCTGCGCGGGGGACGGCTCTCTGGGCTCCTGCGTTCTGCCGTCTCCTGAGCAGAGGCCTTGGCAGCTCTTTCCAGGGTCGCTGTGAGCAGATCACCGGAAGGACAGACGGCATCCACTCTCCCTCGAAGGGGAGGACAGACCTGCTGTCTGGGATCTCGCTGATGCCTCGGCCTGGGGCCAGGATGAGCAGGCTTGCCCCCAGCGCCCTGGGAGCCTGGTGTTGCCCAGACGCAGGCTCCAGTCCTGTGCGCACCACACCCGCCTGGGCCCCAGGGATGCGGCCTGAAAGGGACCCGCTGCGCCGTGCGTGACCAGCTCCCGTGTCCCAGGCCTTCAACTGGGACACGGAGGCGCCCCTGCCACTTGCAAGCAGGTGAGACCTCAGCCCCTTCAGGCTTCACACTCGGCTCCTTTCCCCTCCTTCCCCTTCCCCCCTCGGAAACCAGCCTCCGGCCACCAAGCCAGCAGGTAAATCCCGAGTGCCGAAGGCAAGGGGAAGGGACGCGAGGACAGGCTGATGCCAGGACAGGCCGACGCCAGGTCAGGCCGACGCCAGGTCAGGCCGGGGCCGGAGCGGGGCTGCAGCTGGACGTCACAGAGCACACTCAGTTTCACGCACGCAGACGTGGAGAGATGCGGACGCGCGCGTGTGTGTGTGGAGGCGCACACACACCGTCCGGGCTGCAACCGGCTGCCCGGCCCCGGAGCGCATCCCCAGCCCGGCTCTTGTTCTCTCCCTCTCCGCGGGGAGGAGCCGGGGCTCCTCAGAGGAAAGGCTGAGCCGAGTCAGCTCAGCACCCTGTCCCAGAAGGTCAGGACGCGTCCACACAAAGCGAGATGTGTCAGAAGGACGCAGGAACCTACCGGAAGTTACGGACGGTAGTGCCTCGAGCAAAGCAGCGGTCCAGAACCCGCGCCGACACACATCCAGACGGAAGACGCCAGCCTCATCAAGCCGCTCGCACTCTCTCCCCCCACAAACTGCTTATGAACTACTGAGCGCAGCGGGCTCACCAGCTCCCTCCACGCTGGGGGTGCTGGCAGGTGCCGTCCTACCCCAGCGATGGGCCGCGGCAGGAGCCGTGCTGGGCTCCACGGGCAGTGGGTGATGGGGAGCAGGGGCCTCCCTCCCCGGCGGCCTGCAGACAGGCGGCAGCACAGGAGACGAGCAAGCCGAGGCCGGGGGTGCTCTGCAGAGACCCCAGAGGACGTCACTGAGACAGGGAGCGTGTTGTATCAGTGGCGATTGATTTCCTGACCTTTAAGGTTGCACACAGTCATGCAGGAGAGAGTCCCGTGGCTCCGAAAACACTCTCTCGGGTGTTAAGGGCAACGGGCGTCGTGTCTGCAACTTATTCTCAGACGGCGCGGAAATAATTATACCAAAGAAAATGCGACAATCAGGGAATCTTCAGAAAGAGAGAGAGAACCCAGAGTGTTTTTGTACTAAGTGTACCACTTTTCTATAAATTGGAAATTATTTTGAAATAAAAAGTTGGATAAAAGCCAAACAATTCCACATAGTCTCCGTGGGGGCCTACGTAGGCAAGTAAATGTTTAGGAATAGTCTGGGCAGTTGTGCAAAAGAGCGTAACCTCCGAAGTCAGAGGGGAGCAGGGTTGCAGGCCGCGGTGGGGAGAGCGTCAGCGGGGCCTGCTGTCTGCAAGGAGGAGCGTGGGCAGCTGTGTGAGCAGACGTGGGGGTGGCGGCGGGGAGACACAGCGCGGAGGGCCCGTGGGGGGAGCCGAAGGAGGGGGTGGCTGCGTGGGGGCGGCTGCCCCTCCTGCACGTGGAGCTGGCCCCGGGCTCGGGAGCAGTGGTGGACTGGAGGGGAGCATCCCTAGCCCTGATGAGGCCAAGGAGTGGGATGGGCAGGGCCTCCCCTTGGTGCTTTCTGCTGCGATGGCTTTGCCCACAGTCTCCGAGTGGCTGCTGCAGCTCCGGACCTCGCACCTGGCCTCACCGCTGGTCCCGGGGAAGGGAGAGCCTTTCCTCCAGGAAGCAAACTGAATCCCCAGCCCACCTCTCACTGGCCGGAAGGGGATACGAGCCTTTCTGATGGCACTGGGCTGAGACCAGAGGTTCTCAGTGTGTGGACTCAAGGACCTCCTGGGAACTTGTTACAGATGCAAGTTCTCTGACTCAGAAAGCGTGGGGCTGGGTCCCATCCCTGCTTTACCAGGCCCCCTGGGTGGTCTGGAAGCCGCCCTTGGAGGAGCCACTGGAGCCCACCCCGGCCCACACCCAGGGGTAGAAGGGGCAGGCGGGCAGGGCTGCTCCTCTCCAGGCCAGTCAGGCCTGATTGTGACAGAGGACAGTGACTTCTCCTGAGTCAGCCCTGCTGACCTTCCCAGCTGACCGCCCGGGGCTGAGGCTGCTGGAAAGTGGACCCTCGGCCACCCTGCCCACTCCCCTCCCTGTTGTCTCAAACTGCACGGGGCTGGGCCCGGGCCTCTCCTGGCCTTGGGGGCCGGGTTCTCAGCCCGCCCTCCTTTGAGCCACAGTGGCCCCGGACTGCCCCTTTGGGACATCACCTCCGGAGAGGCCCTGGACGCTGTGGCGGTCACCCCCTCCCCTCCCAGCCCCTGGCAAGCCCTCCTCGGCTCTGTCCTTACAGAGTTCCCGGTTCTGGGGCATTTCACAGAACTGGAACCCCACTGGCTGTGACCTCTCGCGTCTGCTCCCGGCACTCAGTGGTGTTCTCGGTCCCTCCGCGATGCCGCCTGTGTCCCACCGTGGGAAAGGCCACCTGTGTCCAGCCTGTGTCCAGCCTCTGGCCATTGCGAGTGTCCACGTGCTTCCAGCCGCGGGTGGCCTGGGGGGCGGTGCTGCTGGGCAGGGGTGGCTCCTGGGGAGCTGACCGAGAAGCCGCCAAGCTGTTTCCCGAAGCAGCCGCACCCGCTAGGTTACCGCCAGCTCTGGGCGGGAGCTCGGACCTGGCCACACCAACCCCCGTCCCCTGCGACCCGCTCTCGGGAGCAAGGGGGCCCTGCCCTGAAGGAGGCGTGCCAGACGCGTCCTGGGAGGGCGTCCTCGGCCGCCGCTCGCCCGGCCGCCGCCACGCTGCCCTGCCCGGGAGCTGAGTCTCTGCCCCGTGGCCTCCACCCCCTCGCCGCACCCCTGCCCCTGCCCCGTCTCACTGGTGGGGGCGGGGGGGCTGATGTCACTGACAACAATACTGTGGCTGTCCCTTGTCACCAGGGCTCAAGGCCACTCGCCTTTCCTCTTCTCAGACCCAGCTCTGGGCCCAGGGGGCTTTTGGCGTCAGCCCCGAGGTGGCTGGTCTCGGCCTGTCCCGTCTGAGGTCCCCAGGCCTTCCTCCTGGAGGGCCGGCTCGGGCCGCTTCGGCGGTGCTGCCCCCTGGTGTCTGCGCGCTGCACGTCCAGGGCCGCCCCGGAACGCATGGCCTTTGTCAGGAATGGACCTGGCCTCCTCCCCAGACCCCAAGACCAGCGTCTGACTGACTCAGGGCACACCCTCGTGTCAGGCCAGCTTGGGCCAGGGACATGCGTGACCTCAGTGTCCCCAGCAGCCCGGCAGGGGCGTCTCCACAGACTGCCCTGCGGACCCCGCTCCAGCAGGCGCGTGGGGCACCTGCATCTGGCGCCCAGGGTTCTGTCGGGACATCCCATGGCCAGCGCTCCGCCCTCCCTGGGCATCACCCAGGAGGGCCTGCACGTGGGCTGCCCCAAGGCCCTTCCCCGCAGCTCCCTTCTGAGGTCAGAAGGCTTCAGGCTGTGGACTGCAGCCCTCCTAGACCAGCTGCGGACCACGGCCCCCAGAACGCCCAGGCCACGTCCCCCGCTGTTTGGCCTCTCCTGAGAGACGCACCCAGGGTGCCACCAGCAGGGCCAGGAGACAGGTAGGCCTGACCCCGTGCCCGACCAGGTGCTTCTGTCAGGGCAGGAAGCAGGAGGACGTCTGGTCCGTGTGGGTGCTGAAATGTGGGGTGAGCCTGGCTGGGCTCCCGGCCAGCACCGAGCTCGCCCACGCACATGGCCGTCTGTCCCCCACGGTTCCTTGAGGAACAGGAAGGGGACGACGCAGGCACAGGCCCTGTCCCGGGATCCGACGGCAGGATGCTCCCCATCCCGGGGAGCCCACCCCGTCTGGACACACTTGAGGAGAGAGCCCAGGAGGGTAGGGTGTAGGCGTGCACCCCAGGTGGTGGGGGCCATGCTGCGGGGGCCTCTGGGCTCCCACCTCCAGCACTGACCGTGGGACTGCGGGGGGACCTCCCTGCAGCGCCCCAGGGAGCGTTTTGTGGCAGGGACTGATGAGCGCGGGAGGAGCGAGGCCCAGAGTGAGTGTGCGTGAGAGGGAGCGGGTGGGTGGGCGAGTAAAGGTCTCGTGCTCGGATACCTGGTCTGGTCACTAGCACTCGGCAAGCCCACGGCTCACCAGAGAAGTTTCCGTGAACAACACGAGTCAGATGAAAAGGTGAAAGCTCTGCGGTCAGTGAGTGAAGACAAGGCCAGCGCTCGTCATCGAGGAGGGGAGCACGGCCAGGAGGGGGACTGACGCAGGCTGGGCCCTGGCCCCCAGGCCAGCCCTTGCCCACGTCCTCCCCAGCCGCCCCATCCCGCTGGGATTCGGGCCCACTGCCCTCTGCCTGCTGCCCCCAGGACTTGCCCTGGGTGCCCCTGCATCCAGCATGTACCTGACCCGCAGCATCGGGGGCCCCCTAGCAGCCCCCCAGCTAAGGAGGACGCAGCCTGCACACCGTGGACAGAGGATTGGTTGATGTCTGAGTGCCGACACCCGAGCTGGCTGGGCTCTTAGCACAGAGCTTCTCCTTGTGCCCAGTGGTCACTGTCCCTCCTCATACACATTTTCTAATTTCATGCGTCCCACGCGGTCACTGCAGACTACCCCGGAGACGCCCCCAGGGAAGGAGACCCCCCAGGTCACCCCTTCTGACCCTGGACAGGGAAGGAGACCCTCCAGGTCACCCCTTCTGACCCTGGACCGGGAGCCCCGCCTGCCCTGGCGGCAGCCTCCAGGCCCCGCCCTGCCAGGGCCCCGCCCACAGCCGGCCCCGCCCCCATAGCCCCGCCCACGCAGCGGCCGTCCTGGGACCTCTCCATCACCAGGGTGGAGGCCGCCCCTGCGCCACGCGACTGGCCACCTGAGGAGGCGTCCACCGGATCCCTCGCCCAGAGCTGGGGACGCTCGTGCCAGCGAACCCCAGCCCACCTGCTGTCCTTCCGTCCTGTCTTGAAGACGCTGGTCCCAGGGCAGTACCGGGGCTCCAGGACCAGGCGGCTTGTGGCAGCTTCTCAGGCTGAAGCATGGAAGGACCCAGGAAGACCCCCCAGGTGGGACACTCGTGCACCTGCCAGGGGCCCTCAGACAGCCTGGTCACCCTGGTGCCCAAGAGGCAGGCGCTGAGCTCCCCGAGGAAAGAGGACAGCAAGCGGTCGCCCCGGCAGGGCACACGGGACCCGCAGCACCTGTGCGTCCAGATGGCCCCTGGAGCCCACATGTGGCCGTGAGACAGAGAGGAGATGCAGACAGGCTCCCCCAGAAGGCCCCTGTAAGGGAGGCAGAGACCAGAGGAGGGCTGGGGGCGCCGGCACCACGCGAGGCTGAGAGGAGAGCCGGGACAGGTCCTCCCCAGAGCCCGCGGAGGAGCCGGCACCGCCCACGCCTTGACCGTGCACTTCCAGCCCCAGAGCTGGGAGAGAACACGTCCCATTTCGAGCCCCCCGGCCTGTGCTAACTGGTTACAGCAGCCCTTGCAACGCAGCGCACGGCGCACCGTGGAAGGCTCATGGCGCCTGCCGCCGGCACGCAGCTCTCTCCCCAGCGCAGAGCACCCCAGACGGTTCCCGGAAGCCACGGCCCGTCACTCGGAGAGCCCAGGGGCGCACACCCCTCCAAGAGAGCCCTGGAGGAAAGCGTGTGCCCAAAGAGGTAAAGGACGTCATTTCATCAGAAAGGAACTTGGGGGACGCCTGGGTGGCTCAGTGGGTTAAGCCTCTGCCTTTGGCTCGGGTCATGGTCTCAGGGTCTGGGATCGAGCCCCGCATCGGGCTCTCTGCTCGGCGGGAAGCCTGCTTCCCCCTCTCTCTCTGCCTGCCTCTCTGCCTACTTGTGATCTCTGTCTGTCCAATAAATATATAAATAAGAAAGGAACCTGGGACTGGCGTGCATTTTGCATCTTTATTTCCAGGCTTATTTTCTAAATGTATCTGGTCGGTTTCTCTCACAGCAAGGAAGGACAGTGGACAGCTAGCTGCCTTACAGACACGAGAATGTAACTTGGCACCACGGCCCCGTACCTGTGAAGGGCAGGTGCCTGGGGGTGCCTGGGCCCCCCGCGGGTCGTGCGGCTCGCTGGGCTCCCGCTTCAGAGGGCCTGAGCGCAGGTAGTGGGTCAGCCCCCGAAGCTGACTGGCGGGGTAGGTGTCATTGACCCTGTTACAGGCAGGAAAGCTGCGCCGCCCCGTGACCTGGCCGTGACGAGGCTGGCCGGGGCAAGCCGGGACCCGAGTCCGGGCCTCGTGGCGGGCCTGGCTCCGTGCCCCACCCGCACTCCGCACCTTGCCGCGGGGCTGGAGGCCCGGGGCGTCACCTGCTCCCTCCTGATGCCCCTTTCCGAGTCCTCGGCGGCCGCTCCCCTGACAGTGCGGCCAGGAAGCCTCGATGCAGAGGGTTTCCAACTCTTCTCTGAGCCCCTTTGCCGGCCATGTCACCCTCCCTGGGGTGTCCACCAGCATCTCCGACCTGGGCACCCTCCGGGAAATACACTGGCCGCCCTGCTGGAAGCTCACCTGTGGGGTCCACAGCAGCCTGCGGCCTCAGACCGGCTCGGCACAGAGCAGCCTGGGGCCCCCGGGTCTGGGCTGCTGCCCCCCACTCGCAGACCTCGGTGGTCCCCCCACAACCAGGCACTATGCGGAGGGCCCAGCGGGCGTCTTGAGGCAGAACACAAAGGTCCCATGTTGTACGATCAGTCATCCAAGCGGTGCTTGCAGAAGAGCACGGAAGACGAGGGTATCACAGTGCCATACCCGGGGTGTGGCACGGGCCAGCTGCTGGCAGCACCGGCCACGCCTGAGGCCTCTGCCAACGGCCCTGCTGTTTGCTAATAGCCGGGTGAGCCAGCGAGCTTGAGAGCCGAGGAAGAGGCCGTCCTGCCTGCCATGCGCCGCCAGGGTACCCGCGTGCGGCCACCTTCTGCGTGGGGCCCAGTGGGACAGCCTAGGGGTGCCGGGATCCGGAGGGTCAGGGCTTCTGGAGGGCACGGCTCCAGGAGCGAGAAAGCGGCAGCATGTTTTCCCGAGGGAGCTTCACAGCCAGCACTGTGGACCCTGGCCGGCAAGTTCGGTGGGTGGGGAAGCCACACCCCAGACCCCCAGGCTCCCATGCCGGCCGCCCTGCCCTGCAGGACACCGGGCTCAGTGGGACTCTTCATCCAGCCTCTCCAAGGTGTCCAGTGATGAGCCCCATGTGGCCGGCCCAGACTCCAGGGGGTGGACGGCCCCGGGGAACGTGGAGTCATTTGTGGGCAACGTGGGCAGCGACAGCTCCTCTGAGCCCTTCGAACACGTGTGCTTGGGGACGTCGGCGTTTGCGGAGCACTTTTTCCACCCCCTGTGGATTCTGGACACTTCTTGCCGTGAACAGTCCGTGGCCAGCACGTAGATGATGGGGTCGGCCACGCTGTTCACCGTGGACAGGCACAGGAACACCGCGGAGAGCTGGCAGAGCTTGACTTCGAAGTCGTGCGTGACGTCCGGCTGTCCCCTGTAGTAGGAATAAGCCGCGGCTTTGGTGAGGAGCACCAGGTGGTACGGGGTGAAGCAGACCAGGAAGATGGTCACGACCGCGATGGCCGAGTGCTTCACCTTAGTCTTCTGGGCGTCGCTCAGGCCCGCGCTCTGCTTGATGCTCCTGAAGATGCGCCAGTTGGTGAAGGCGATGATGGTGAGCGGGACGGCGAAGCCCAGGGCGAAGCGCAGGTAGTAGTACACGGTGACCTCGGTGTCCATCGGCGCCTCGAAGCACGTCGGCTCCCCTCCCATTCTGAACACCGGGCTGTGGGCGAGCCCGACCAGCACAAAGACGGACACGGACACGAGGACGGCGGTGCGCTGCTGGCGGCGGCCGCGGCTCTCCAGCACGTACACCACCGCCAGGAAGCGGTCGCAGGAGATGCAGCACAGGAACAGGATGCTCACGTACAGGTTGCAGAAGAAGATGTAGCCGGTCACCCTGCAGGCCCAGACGCCCAGGGTCCAGCGGTGCTGGTTCTGGATGTAGACGGCCCAGAGCGGCAGCGTGCCGATATACAGCAGCTCGCACAGCGCCAGGCTGAACAGGTAGACGGCCAGCACGTTGCCCTGTAGCACCTGCAGCAGCGTGAGCCCGGCCGTCACACAGTTGGCCGGCAGCCCCACGGCGAACACTGCGCTGTACACGCCCACCAGGAACACTCTGGTGTCCTCGAAGGACGCGTTACAGCTCGAGGCACCCATGCCAGGAAGCCCGGTCACGGGCACGGGGCTGGTCACTGTGCTGGCGTTTCCTGCGGGATGGAGACAAGTGTGAGGATGGGTGTCCCTGGGAACCCCCCGGGAGAGACGTCGTGGCGCTAAGAAAGGGCGAGACTCGAGCTGGCTCCGGGCTGGACACACCAGGGGCACAGCTCCGAGTGGGCTCCTTAAAAGGCCTCTCCCATCTCTGGTCTCCAACCGGACAGCGTTGTGGACGGATGCACGGGCCGGGGCCGGACCCGGTCCTTGCAGCGCCCCGAGGCCGGTCCTCAAAGGGTGGTGCCCTGCCGAGCGAGGGTTGGCACCCGCACGTTCCCACAGGCGGGACGCTCCGCCCACCCCGCCCCCCGCCCGGGCACGGCACCGTCCTGACCGAAGCCTGCCTCGCCTGCCAGTTACGGAGGAAACGGCGAACCGCCCCGTGGTGCGGACGGCGGGCAGGCCCGCTCCTCCCTGAGGTTCTCGCAAGGGGGGCTCTTTCTGTCGTGACCCATGGGCAAGGGGTCCGTGCCCTGGTTGCGGCTCCAGAGGAATTGACCCCGGGTCGTCGTGTCGTGACGCTCTCCATCTCCACGGCGGGCAGAGTGACCGCCTCCCCCGAGAGGTGCCCATCCTCCACCCGGAGCCCATGAACGGGGTCGCCTCGCCGGCTTCTGTGCTGGTCCGGCTACTCGGCCAACGGGGGTGAGGACGCTGCTGACAGAGCCAGAGGGGGACGGTCTCGGACGACCCGGGGGCCCGAGGTAGGCACGGGGTCCTTGCTTCCAGGAGACGGGTGTGGAGGGATGGGACGGCTCCGGCAGCCACTGGCGGCTCGGAAGAGGGAGGAAGGGGCTGCGAGCCCCGGGATGCGGTGGCTTCTGGAGCCCAAACAGTCAGGGGAGCGGCTCCTCCCCCAGCACCCCTGATGGAGCCCGTCTCCCGTGGCTCACCCCCAGGACAATGACGATAGTGAGTTTGCACTTTTTAGCCTGTAAGCTTGTAGGAATTTGCAGCAGCAACTGTAGGAAGGAGGCCTCATTTCTAATAATGCTGTCAGTGTGAAGTCCGTTACTGCTGGAGATAAACGAGCTCTCCTTGACGGCTGTGCATTTGGGGTGTTTTTTCCCAGGCTTCTACCTCCACATGTCGGCATCCCCACGTTTCAGACGCCACACTTGCGAGAAGCTCCCCGCTGGATTCGGAAACCGGACGGTCTGCGCTCTGTGACGCTGCGGTCGTGCACACCACACGGCTGTGCTCCCCTCGCTGTGTGGCCCCGTCTGCCCTTTCTGTTTCTATTCCCCTTTCTGTCCTCTGCTACCGGCCGGACTGTGCTCCCCACCCCTGGGAAAGACGCGGTGAAGACCTGCTCCCGGCAGCTCAGAGCACCGCCGAGTGTGGAACCAGTCTTTGCAGAGGCCGTCGGGTTACCAGGAGGTCATGCGGGACGGCCCTAAGCTGGGGGCCTTCACGCACAGGGACGCACACCGGGCAGACCCTGGGAGGGACCGGGACAGGGCGGCTGGAACCGAGCCTCTCTTCCGGACCAGCAGGCACACAATCCCTCTGGGTTTGTTCAGGTCTTGAATCCTGACTCCCACCTCTGCTTGTGGGAAATGACCCTTCCGTCTGTCTGTCGTCTCGCAGGGACCAGCGTGGAAACAGACCGTGCACGTTGGCACCGTCTGGAGCTCGTCAGAGCCTGCAGCCTCCCGAGCGTGCGGGAGCCCCGGGCACGGTCCATCCGGCGCCCCGACTGGCCCGCGTGCCCCTCCGGCCCGGGCGTGAAGGCTCCTTAATTTGTAGCCTCTTGCGTGGGCGCCGTTGTCCACCTGCGCAGGACGGGCCACGTGGCGGGGCTCCGCCGGCTCCCTTCGCCCCCTCCGGCCTCAGGACCTCCTCTGCCCGTGGAGAAGGAGCGCAGGACGCCTTCTTCACCCCGTTCCTGCAGCGGGTCCCCAAGGGTGTGCTTTAGCTTCAGCACAAGGACGCCTGTCCTCCAGCCTCTAAGGCCGTGAGGAGCCGTCGCCCACTGGTCTGACTTTGGAGCTGCTGTCGGGGGGCGGCACTAAGGGTCGGGACGTGGCCGTGACTCACACGCTCTCTGGGGACCCACCACGGGGAACAAAGCTGTCGCATCCCAGCCGTCTCCCACTTTTGCCCAGCCTGCCCTCCTGGGCCCCGACCTGCACCCAGAGCCTCCCTGGACCCTCTCCTCCCAGCCTGCCCTCCTCGGGAGCCCATCATGGAGATGAACGTCTGCGGCCTTCGTGCCGACACGTGCTCCCCCGAGTCTGGGCTCCTGGACCCCACCTTTCCCCCCGCAGCGCGCTCATGCTCCTGAGGTCAGCGGGGAGCCGTGGACGGCCGCCAGCCCAACGCCAACGTAGGCCGATGGCTTCTGTGGCTGCGGCAGCCCCCTCCACGGTCTGGCTGGCCTCGGGGACGGTGCAGAAGGTGGCTAGTGCTTCTCTAGCCTGGCGGCCCCAGAGTCACCGCACCGTGGCCTCTCCCTGCAGACATCCAGGCGGTCAGGAAAGCAGCACATCCCAAATGCTGACCTGGCCGTGGGCACCCGGCCGGGGCTCCTGCAGGCTGTGCACACGCCTCGAGGGGCCTCCGCGGCCTGGCCGGGCAGGGCCAGCATTTTCCCTGCTGGGGCTCTGTCCTCAGGCCTCGCACAGCGCACCCCTGAGCGACAGGGTCGGTCAGCCTCCCGGCAGGGCCCCAGAGCCCCGTCCCTCCACTCACTCGTCCCCCCGGTGCTCTTCTTCTGGTGAAGCGCACACGGTGGAAAAGTTACCGTCTTTGCGCTTTCACGCGGGCAGCTCAGGGCCGCCCTGACAGTCCCGTTGCCGCCCCTGCTGTCCCTCCACAGGACGCTTGTCCTCCTCTGAGACCGACGCCCCGTCCCCACGAGGCGGGGGCTCCTCTCTGCCGCGCTGCCGCCTGCCCCCCGCACTCCAGACGTCCCTCACGTGGGTGTTCTTGGGCCCGGATTCTCTCCCTCAGACCACGTCCTCGAGGGCCTCCCACGCCCCAGCTGGCGGCAGACGAGTCACAGCCGCGTGTGGGCTGGAGCCACCCGCTCCCGCGCCGTCCGGAGGGGCACCGGCCCGTCCCCACATCCGTGCTCGGTCCGTCTGTCCTGCTGCCCTGGACGTGGGCGTGGAGCTTCGCCTCGACACCCTGCTTTCACTTCTTTCGGGTAAACACCCAAAAGTGAAATCGCCATATCACAGGGAAGTTCTATTTTCGGTTTTTGAGGAACCACCGAGTGGCCTTCCCCAGCGGCCGCTGGCCCTGCGCTCCCGCCGGCGGCGCTCAGGTTCCAGTTCCCCCCCAGCCTCAGTCGCCGACCTGATGCGGGCGGGGTGGCCGCGCAGCCGACTTCCCTGGGCCCTCCCTGCTAGGGCCCCGGACAGGTGCAGCCGCCCCACGTCCCCACGTGCAGGTGAGGCGCTGGCGCTCGGGGCCGTGACGCGGTCCGGAGCGGCTTGTGACTTCTTCTCCCGAGACTGGGGCGGCGGCGGCCGGCGGGTGGAGGGCGCAGGGAGAAGGCGGCCGCCGCCGCGGTTCTCAGGCCGGAGAGAGAGGGCGCCCCGTCTTTGCTGGGGCTCCCCCGCAGGTCCACACCGGGGACCCTGACCTCGGGGAAAAGAGCTCCCTGGTGGGGGCAGACGAAGCCCCAGGAGACGGGGTGAGACAGCCCTGGGGCTCCGCTCTGCCCCCGAAACGGGCAAGCTAGAAGGCCTCGTGGCCCTCAGTCCTGGTCCTGGTGTGCTCCTGGCACCTCGAGAGAATAAAAACCAGACGCCTCTGGATGTCCCGGCGGAGGGCCTCCCCCTTCCCCGGTTACGAGGTAGCTTTTATTTCAGACCTGTTTTTGCGCGCTACGTTTTGAAGTGAGTATCCCTGTCTGAGGCAAAGCACGGAAACTCTCACGGGCTCCCTCCCGAATGTTTAAAGTCGAAGGAGACGCAAAGGGAGGCTCTCACCTGGCGTGTGTGAGGGTTCCGGGATCATGGTGGCTCCAGCAGGCTCTCTAGTGCCTGTCGTGCATCTCGTCGAGCCTACTGAGAAGTTTGCTCTGAGAGTTCAAAATGATCTGGAGAAAGAGGAGGGAAAATGACTTTGGGAAAATCAGATTAAATCACAAATTAAGTCATTCAACAGATGCTTAGTGAGCAATCACTCTATGCCAAATCTTGTATTTATCCTATGGGATATAACAGCAGGTCCTTAATATGTAAAGAACATTTACAAATCAATAAAAATAGAAAGTTTCAAAGCCAGTAAGCAGATAATTCACAAAAGAAATAAAAATAACTCCAAAAATCCCCCCCCCAAAAATGCTCAACACCACTTATAATCAAAGAAGCATGAACATAGACATCAAAACGGTAATCTTTTCTTGCCTGTGAGGTTGGCAAAAATAAAGAACCTTGATTCTTAGTGTTGGTGAAAGTGAGGAAGTGGGTGCCCTTTCCTGTGTTGACGGGACCATCAACGGGCACAAACATGTTGGAGCACAGTTTTGCAATGTGCTTCCCAAATCCTCAATGTGCTTAACTTTGATCACATAAAATCCTCTCTAGGAATTTTTCCTGGTGACATAATGAGCCAAAACAGGACATGCGTGTGACTTGGAAGCGCGTCAGAGCACATCGCCCGTGGAGCCAGGACCAGGACCCCCAGGACAGCGCCCACGGTGCCCGCAGAGCACGGAGTGGGGGCCGATCTTCAGGCACTGAGGGCCCTGGCGGGTGGGGGCGGCGTCCAGGGTGCCGGCTGCCTTCCCTCCACGGGGTCGTCTCTAAACCAGCTCTGTCTTCGTCAGCCCGAGAGTCCAGCGGGAGGTGCGCACTCTACACCGTTCCTCTGACCGGCCAGAGAGCACATCCAGAGCCCCTGGGCCACTGGCTCCTGCTCTGTTAGCATGGGCTGGGCCCAAGGGGCTCCCGCGCTGGTTTCTCCCCACCCTGGGCCGCCTGCTCACGGGGAGACGCCCATGGGGAACCGACAGCTGCACAGCAAGAGTAGAGGAGCCACCGAGCCCCCCTCGTGCCCGTTTTTGCGGCAACTAGTGTGGCCAGGATGAGTGTCTAAAGCCACAGAAAGCTTGGTGACTTAGCAGGGATTTCAGGTTGTACCTGGAGAATCCAGACAAAGGGAGACTCGAAACAGTTGTTCCCCAGGTGGTCTTAACCTTCTCAGGCTGAAGGTCCCAGATAGGCCGGCAGGACTGGGCCTGGAGGGTCACTGGGCCTTGCCTGTCCCGCCCCAGGTCTCAGATCGGCCCCCAAACCACCTGCACTGGGAAGCAGGGCGGCCCCTGGGGGCTCTCTGCCTGAGGTCTGTGGTCTGGCCCCGGAGGATCACGTGCAGGAGTCTGCCCTTCAAAGAGACGGGCCCGACGCTCCCGGCTGTCAGGCAGCGGCACCTGCGAGGTGCCCGCCCCGGAGCAGAGACCCAGTGGCGGGGGCCACTGAGGAGGGTCCCCCGGGAGGAGTGGCTGGGAGGCACCCGGGGGCTCGTGAGCCCCAGGAGCCTGGGGCGGACATACCAAGCTCGCCCCAGGGCCGGATTTCCTTCCTCAGATCGGTGAGCTGCCTGGGGCAGGGGCGCGGGGAGGTCGGCATGCCCTGCCCCGGGGCTGCGCTGCCCACTCACACGGGAGCAGAGAAGACTTGGTGCCTCTGGAAACCACTTCTGCATGCGGCAGAGGAAGCAGTGGCGCAACAGAAAATGTGTGCTCTCCTCCCGCATGAGGCCCGCAGGCAGACGGGCCCTCTCACGGGCTGCCCGAGGCCCCGGGGCCCGCACTCTGGGGGCACACACAGGTCAGGGCCGACTGGGGCTCCTGGAGGGGATGCGGGGCTCACGTGCCAGGTGCCAGTGTCCCGGTCTGGGGCCAGCCCGCGGGACAGAAGGGACGGGGACGGGGAGGGGCGACCCTGAAAGAGCCTTAGGGCCAGCACCAGGCCCAGGCCGGAACGGCTGGGTGTGGGGGTGGCCCGAGAGAGGGGTCCTAGCCCTGCAGGATGTTCTGACTTCGAGCACCGCTGACCCGCCGCTGCCGCCTGACTGTCTAGCTGCCCGCCCTTGCTCCCCAGGGCCTGTCCTGTTCCCCGCCCGAGGGATGCACAGCTTCTGACCTCCGCCCACGGGCCCCCTTCCTGGACCTATTTCCTGTCTCCCCTGCCCACCGCCCGACTGCCCCTACCTTCTCATACTTTTCTGTGTTCCCCAACTCTCCGAGACAAGCAGGCCCCAGAGCGGCCCAGGGTTAGGGTTAGGGCCCTTGTGCCGTCCTGCGGCTAGAATGCGGGGCAGCCCAGGCCCAGGTGCCGACCTCAGTGCCCAGAGCAGTCGGGGTGGCAGTCCTCTGTTCCTTCCCGGTGTCCCCGCCCCAAAGCAGCTTGGTTCCTCCCTGGGCCAGTCCTGATGGTGAGTCAGGGGACAAGGGCTGTGGGGGGTGGCCCCCTGTGTCGCCCCAGGCCAGTGGCGGGCCATCCTGGGGATCCACAGAGACCGGTCTCCGCGGCAGGGCAGGTAGAATGACAGACCCCGTGGGATGGCCCGACTCAGCGGTTGGCTGCTCCCAAGCCCGGGGCCAAGGGACGGACAAGCCAACCACAGCTGCGACGCCAGCCTGGGCCTGACCCCTGGGGGTCCCCGTGCTCCGTCTGTGCTCGGTCTGTGCTCTGCGGGAACTGCGGTAGCCACAGAGCGAGGGGGTGGGTGGGCCCAGGTCAGCCCGAGGGCTCCCTCCCCCTGCCGCCGGTCCCCTGCCGGCCCTGGACACGCGTGCCTCGACACCCCCAGGAGCCCGTGAACCCTGCGTCCTGCTGGCCAGGCCAGACCACTCTGCCTCCAGCGGCACCAGGTCCCCCTGCCCCGTCTCATCTCGCGGGTCCCGGTGAGCCTCTACCCACGAGCCCACGAGCCCGGGCGGCTCACAATGCTGCTGGATCGGCCCACTGTCCCGGGATAGGAGCCCGGCCTTCGCGGCCTCTGTCCCCCGCGCCGCGCGCCCTGGATTTGCAGCCTGGCCCTCAAGCCTCTCAAGATACATTCGTTACCTTGTGCTGCGCGGCTTTTCAAGCAGAGCCAGAGGCACGGGGTTCTCACGCTGACTCAGCTACTTGACGTTCGTGTCAGCGGCGTCCCCTCCTGACCGTGGTTGAAACCCCCGGGGCCGGGACCGTCTGTACCACAGCGGGACATTCTGGGTTCTTCCAAGTTGCCCACATCCTACGCCCAATCCTTGATTCCTTCCTTCCTTCCTTTCAGGATTTTGTTTGACAGAGAGACGAGCGCAACAGTGGGAGCAGCGGAGGGGGAAGCAGGCCCCGTGCTGAGCGGGGAGCCCGAGGTGGGACTCGATCCCAGGACTCCGGGATCGTGACCCAAGGCAGACGCTTCACCAAGGAGCCCCCAGGTGCCCCCTTGACTCCATGTCTGTGTTCGTGTTTGGGGTAAACGCTGGGGAGGGAGTTGCCGAGTCGCCGGCCGCGAAGGCGCATCGTGCACACGGGCTCCCCCGCTTCTCTTCTTCCCCTTCAGGTAGATATTTCAGTAATCTCTGCGCCCAGCATGGGACTTGATCCCACCGTCAGCCAGACGACCCCGCCCCAGAGATTTCTAAAAGCACAGCTTAAAGTCTCATTTGCGTTTCTTCTGTTGGTAATGAGGCTGACACCCCGCACCCTGTCCGTCCTTACCTGTCCTGTCCCCCCCTGCCTGAGGTGACTCTGCGTCTGCCCTCCACCTGGCCGGTCCCCTAAAACATCACCTCGTCACCCTCCTGAGCACAGACATGCCAGAAAGAACAGTGTAGCCCGACTCTCTGCCCTCGGTGGCCGGCCCGCCTTTCTCGGCAGACCCGGGAACACCCCGCTGGCCCGTGCCCTGCACCAGACAGCGTCCTGAGAGGCCTGCCGGCTGCCCAGCCCCAGGACCATGCCCTGTGACCAGGTTGGTCATCCCCCCGGCAGAGACCTCACTGTCCCTCCTGTCCTTCCTCTTGGCCACGTGCTCTCGGGGCCAGGCAGCCCCTGGAGGCAAGGAAGCCAGGCCTCGTACATCCCCCCCCACCCACCCCGAGAACCAGCCACAACCCCGCCGCGCCCGGAAGGCTCCAGGGACAAACGGGCCCCTGAGCTCTCTCTGGCCCCGTGGGCCACGGCCACGGGGAGCACGTCACGGAGGGGGTCTCGGGCTGGCAGAGACTTCAGGGTGCAGACAGAAGCTGCCGTCCCTGTCACCTCCACTGCCTTCTGCCCACCCCCATCGGTGCACACTGGTGCCCCTGGCTTCTCTCCTGGGAAGGACCCCAGGCTGAGACCCCGACCAAGCCCCCACCTTTACGCCAACCAATCGCCTTTGCTTTTAGACCCCACCTGTCGCCACATTGCCCCCCCACCCCACTGCCCCCCAGCACGTGGAGCCCATGACTTACTCAGGGAGGCAAACCTCACACTCATGCTCTGTAGGCCCCGCTGAGAACTTTCCGGAAGTAGCAGGGTCCTAGTGCTTCCTTTTCAACTCCCCCACCGTAAACCGTCGTGGGTTTGGCCGAGGTGTCATCTAGCTGATGCCTCGGAACTTTCCCGGGGCAGATGCAGGAAACACCGGTCCAGACGCACTTCTCGGGGCTGTGCCGACACGCGGAGACACTCCTCCCAGCTGGGGCGGGACAGACGGGGGCCTGGCTCAAGTGAGCTGCCAGGGCCAAGCCCCCCAGACGTGACGGGGTGGGGCATGGGGAGGGACCCTCGGAGAGGAGCTCCCGTGCGGGCTCTGCTCACAGTGGCCCCACGACAGCTCCTGCCCCAGCACCCCTCCCCGTTCGTCCTGCCCCGGGACAGCCCCAGCCACGTCACGTGGTACCTGCCCTCCCCGCTTCCCGTCCTGGTGTGGGGTCCCACCAGTGGAAAGGGGCCAACACATTCTGTCCTTGGCTCCAGCCCTGGCCCCCTAGAGCTGATCACAGCCGTGCCCAGGGACTCTGCAGGGACTCTGAGGGGGGTTCTCTGGGAGGGGCCGCATGGGCTCCCCGGGACACAGCATCCCTCACCAAGGCACTGCCCAGACCTGGCGGCACGGCTGCTTGTCCCTCCCCCCGGCAAAAGCATCTCGGATCCAAACACCCCACCCCATTCTCCTTAGAAAATGCCCTGGGCTGCAGGCGGCCCCCTGCCTTACCAACCACCCTCTGCCCCGTGAGCTGCTTCTGGGCTTTGGGGAGGCGACGAAACCACGTCTCCCACCACTGGCTCTTGGACCACCCACAGCTCCAAGGTGATCTGTGCCCCACCAGCAGCAGGGACGGTCGGCGGTGGCCCACCCCGGGCACATGCACACCCCCAGGAGGGTGCGCCCCCACTCCGCGCTGTCTCCAAGACACCTCCGGGTCACCGCCCGCGGGGTCCTGCGGCTCTGGGCGGCTCTCCCGCTCAGCCCCGTCCCAAGCAGCGACTTCTCACGGGTGTGGGCGGCTGCCGTGTACCTAGAAAGCTGGGCACAGAGTGGGTATAGGTCTGAGCGTAGGGCTTCCCTCAGCCTTCCAGAAACCCCCGCCCGGGTCTGGCCACTGCCCTCCCTCGGGCCCAGGACAGCTCTTCCTCGAAGGGCGGCAGCCGGCGGAGTGAAGGCTATGGACGGGCCTGAGACCCGCCGTCCCTTGGCAGCAGCCACCAGAGGCCGAGGGACCCGTGGGAGGCAGAGCCTCAGCAGAAGCAGAGCCCACACCAGGCCGGCTGGGCCAGGGGTCTCCAGGGACACTGGGTGTCCGTGCTCGTGGCCCAGGCCCTCCTCTGGGACCTGCTCCCCTTGGGACTCCCGCTCAGGTGTGGAGCACAACCCGGACCAGTGTCCCCTCCGAGCCATGGCTGGGCGGTCAAGGATGGCCACAGATTCAAGTTAGGCCCCCGAACCCTTCCCCGGGCCCCCTCCAGCCCGGGGGTTTGATTATCTCTTCTAGGGCACGAGTTCCTGAGGGGCAAAGGAGGGGTGTGGGAGGAAGGCTCCCGGGGAGGACGCGGCTACAGAGAACCAGGGATGAGCTCGAGGGGCCTGGGCCCCATGCCCGAGGGCTGGCAGGGGCACGGGGGAGCCACAGCCTCCTGAGGACACCCCGGGGCGGGTCACTTACTTCCTGACTTCTGCCGGGCAGGTGCCAAGGAGACCTGGAGAGGCTCTTCATGTATCCCGACTACAATGTCACGCTCCTCCTCTCTCCATTTCAAACGGGTCCTATGGATTTGAATTTCAGAGGGTACGGAAGGGTGGGCGGTGACAGCTCTCCTACCGCCCTGCTCCCGGCTGTCTCGGGGCATCTGCGTACCCAGACGGAGGTGTCCCTTCTCCCAGCTTGTGAAGTCTTCATAATGAGGAGGAGGGCACGGTACAAGCCCTCCTGCAGCCACCGCCTAGACTCAGCCGGTGTGAAGACCGTGGACGGGCCTCACCCAGACACAGCCCCCAAGAGCTGTCCCGTCGACCGGAGGCAGACGACACCCCCAGCTGGCGGGGACGTCCTCCACGGGCAGCTATGGACTTCGAGTCTCTGAGTGTCCTTAAGGACTTAGAGGTTTGGGGTTTTGTTTTGTTCTTTGAGATTCAATTTATTCACCTGAGAGAGCGAGCGAGCACAAGCGGGGGGAGGGGCAGAGAGAGAAGCGGCCTCGTCGTGTGGACAGACCACGTCTCCCCGTCCGTGCTCGTCAGCGGGCCCCGGGCTGTCGTCTCCCGTCGGCTGCTGGGAAGGTGAGGGCACCGGCCTCCAGGCCCTCCGTGGGTCTCAGTGGACCACAGTCATCATTCTGGAAGATACTGACGCTGTCCCACATGGGATCCAGGACCCCCCACCTCTGGGGGGTTGACAGTAGGGTTTGGCTCTCTCGGTGTCTTATGGTACCGGCATTCATCGGCGGCCCTGACTCCTCCCGCCGTCTCCCCGGGGCAGGGTTCTTCAGACTCAGGGGCCCGAGGAGAGGAAGGCAGGGGGCTGCCGGGCTTTCCAGGCGACCCGTGGTCCTCCTAAGAGGGCAGGAGTTCCCCCAGGCACCAGCCCGGAAGGGGTTTTCCGGGCAGTTCCGAAGAGAGCCGCCCTGAGAGGGGAGAGGCTGGGGGCGGAACGGGGCTTTCGAGAGGGACGACCCCGAGCGCTCAGTGATTGCGAAAATCTCTTTCTCCGGCTCTGTTCCTCTGACCCGGGCACCTGCTGAGTGGGAACCGCGGGTCCTCGTTCAGCCCAGGACAGGCCGCGCTCATCACGACCCACAGCCTCCTGCTCTGTGCCTCAGGGGTCGGGAAGGAAGAAAGCGGACAGCGGCACAGCCCCTCTGCTTTGGGGAGACATCCCAGAACTCCCGCCCAGACTCCTGGTCCTGCGACCTCGACCTCGGGAATGCGGGGCTGGGGCCACGCCTGGCTGCGGGGCTGGGGCGGGCGGGACTGGAAAATGTGATCTCTGTTGAGCCCGTCCACGCCGGTGCTCTTCCTTGGCGAGAAGGGGCGTACAGCTTACGGGGCATGGCGTCCCCGGGCACACGGGGTCACCGGCTTTGCTCTGACCTTTGGTTTGGCGAGGACAGGTCCCGGGGGCAGGTGGGTGGCGGGCACATGGCCAGGCCCAAGGATGAAAGCGCCCCCGGATGAGGAAAGGGTCCAGAGGAGCTGGGGAGAGGGGGGCCTGGGGGAGACCCTTGAAGGGCTGATGGATGAGAGGGGGCCCATGGAAACCACAGGAAAGCCCCTGCCGTCGGGCCTCATCCTGGAAGCAAGATGGCTGCGGAGGACTGAAGCCGTCACCGCGTGACTCCAGGCCCACCGTCATGAGCGGCAGCTGCGCCTCTGCGCCCCTGGACAGGACCCCGGCCTCCAGAGGAGGTAGCGATGCCGAAGCTGCTGGAGGAAGAGCCATCTGCTCACGGCGGCAAGTGCCAAGTGACACGCTGGGTGATATTTTGGGGATGCATGTTCACCGGCATCTACTGGGGGCACCCGAGGACCCCAGAGCCCAGCAGAGGGGTCACAGCCACGCCGGGTCCTGCTGGAGTGACCTGCCGCGGGCCCATCTGTCCCTCCCGTCGATGGGCGAGCCGCGCGGGTGGCGGGGTCCACACCCCATTTACGTTGGTGCTCCCGAGCCCACCGTCCTCTGAGCAGACCCCCTCTCAGAAGAGCTCGCGCAGACCCGGCGGCCGGCCGGTCGGGGCCACTGCTGGCGTTTGGGACACAACAAGGGCTCCTCATACACAGGAAGGCCCGCCCGGGGGTCGCGGAGCAGGCGGGAAACAGGACGACAAAGCTACGGAAGAAGGCTGGGGTTTTCACGCTGTGGGTGCCGTCCGGGAGCGGAGGACGGCCGGGGCGGCCGGGGCCAGCGGGCTCTGGAGGGACAGACAGCGGATGAGCACACCCGTGGGCTGCGTGTGAAGCCACAGACCCAGGAAGTTCACGGAAGACGGCTGGAGGACATCTCGGCTGATGGACCTAAGCGTCCCGGAGCACGCAGGCCCCTTCTCCCCAGGCCGCTGCAGGCAGCTCTGTCCGGACGCCCAGCGGAAGGCAGGCAGCCACGGAGACTCCGCGTGGAGCACCGCGTGGCCGGGCAGCCGGCAAGGCTCACAGAACACCGTGCCCCAGCGCACCTCCTTTTCTGGCTCATTCCCCCAGGTCCTCTTGCCAAGGTCAGCAGCCGATGGGAAATGAAAACTGGGTCCTTCCCGCTGGATTCCTTCTGCCTCAGGGAGACCCCCAGCCACCCCCACCCCCTCGCAGCACGGCCAGGCCAGGGCCTCGCCCGGTGGTCCCCGACCAGGGCGATGTCTCCCCCAGGGGCGCATCTGGCCTTTCTGGAGACATTCTTGGGTTTCACAGCTGGGGCGGACGCTCCTGACGTCTGCGGGGATGTCTGCCCATGACCCTACACACCCCGTAAGGCACAGGCCAACCCCTCCCCGCCATGATTCATCGTGCTGGGGGGAACCCTAATGGAGGGTGGGCCCGGGGAGGGCTTGTGATCACTCTGCACTCCCCCCGCCAAGGCAGAGGCTGCAGCCCGGAGCCCCCCACGCTTGGCCTACGTGCCCTGTCCTGGGGAAACCCTGGCGCTGGGGACTGAGGCCTTCAGTGGCGGCGAAAGCCACCAGGGGGCCTGCCCACGGGGCCTGGGTGAGCCCCGGGCTGCGGGGTCTTCACCCCTGGACTGCGGGCCCTCCTCCTGCTGGCTCCTTCTGCAATACAGAAAAAAGCAGAAGTGAACTGGGCAGGGGCGTGCCAGGGTGGGGCCCCCTCCCTCCCGCCTCCCCCCGCCACCCCCCTGCAGGTTGATCCCTCCTAGACAGCAGCCGCTCCTCCGAGAAACACTGGTGGTGCCTGAACCCGCCATTCACAGCGGAAACAATTTGGTTTCCTCTGTAGGGTAACGGGCCTCCAGCTCTCAACAGCCTGGTAACACCCAGGGCGGGGGCCAGGCCGCGGGCCGGGCACTTACAGAGCACCTGCTGTGTGCACCACCCTGGGCAGGTTCTGAAGGGCAGGGGACCTCTGCCGGGCCCTCCGGTAGCCCGCAGCCCGGAGAGGGGCCCCTCACGTCAGCGGGCGCCAGAGAGAGCTCCTGGGGGCTGCCGGGTTGTGCGGGAGGATGGCCACAGTCCGGGAGGGTGACCGGAAGCCCTGCAGGGGGCCGGGGTCTGCAAGGATGTGGGGGCCGAGGGACCCGGAGAGGGGGGCTGGGAGGGGCGGGCGCCCCTGGAGCCTGCGGGGAGGGCAAGAGCGCGGGCCGGGCAGCTCGTCTCCAGGGCTGCCCAGGAGAACCTATCAGTGAAGGGCTGTGAGGTCACGTCCCACACCGCTCTGCCAGGTCAGGGTGAGGACGGGGCCAGAGGCAACGGGGAGGCTGGGCGGTGGCCAGGCCTGAGAACCCAGGGCCAGGAGACAGAGAGGGGGCAGGAGCGGGGCACCCACTGCCCACGGCCCGGAGGGGTAGGGGCTGGGGACTGCCCAGTGGACGGTTACGCGGGGGCGCACAGAGGAGGCTCGGGGCCCAGCAAGGCTGACACTGCCGGTCACCTGCCCACAGTGAGATGGGGGCAGGGCAGAGGGCAAGGGGGGGCCGCTGACCCACCCAAGAGGTTACGCTCGGGGCTGGGGGGTGGAGGGAAGGGGCGCGTGTGGGTGTGAAGCCCTATCTCGCGGGTGTCACCGTCATGGGCTCCGGACGCCCTGCCCCTCCCCCCACAGAATCCAGGTCAGAGGCGGAGCGGCCTCCACTTCCTGCCCCTCACCTGCAGACTCCAGGGCCGCCCGCACCGCCACCTGGGCTGGGGCTTCCTTCCGGGGTGGAGTGGGAACCACCCACTGGACGGGCGCCGGCCCCCTTCCTCCCGCGCCGGCCAGCGCGCCCCTGGAGAGCGAGCCTCGCTCATCTCAGCCCACGCACGCACTGACACGCCCGCGTGCACACGCGCACACACGGGAGCCCTGCACGGGGCGCCAGGTGAGACAGGAGCGTGGGCAGCGCTCGGACTGCTGGGCCCGCCTTCCTGCTCCGGGGCCCCAGCGGGCTGCCCGGCTCCTCCGTGCTGGGCTCCGCTGGGGTGAGAAGCAGGGAGGCAGGCCCCGGGGGCTGTCATCGCCCTTGGGCGGAGCTGCCCCTCTGGGATGGAAGGGCCTGGAGCTCGGGCAGGGGCTGTGCTGAGCGGGGCACCGGCGTCAAGCCGCAGCCCGTCCGCTCCCCGTCTGGCTTCCTCTCCACGCGGCCCTGCGTCCCCTCCCTCGGTCTCTGCTGGCCGCGCTGGGGTGGACGGGAGGCGTCCATCTCCGTGTCAGCGTCGGTTCCCTCGCTATTGGTGTCTCTTGAGACCCCACGGGAATTTTAGGACGACTTTTCTATTTCTGCAAAAAACGTCCCTGGGATTGCAGTGAGCCTGGAGGTGGCTTCGGGCCGGTCTCGCGAGCACCGGCCACGCCTCACGCCGGCTCCGTTTCGTGCCTCGCCCTGGGCGGCTTCGCTGTGCAGAGCTGGTGGGTCCCCGGAGACGTGAGCCCGTGAGCACCTCGTTCTCTTCGATGCCACAGACAAGGAAACGCGCTTCTCGGCTTCCTCCCGGTTTGCTCCCGCGTCCTACGGAGGAGCACGGGGCGTCCCGGGCTGACTCCGAATCCCGCCCCTTCCCCGCCTCCGCTTCTCCTGCTTCTTGGGACAGCGTCGAGTTTTCTGCAGGTGGGACCACGGCACGTGCAGACGCAGGTTTTCTTCTTCCTTCCAGGCTGGACGCCTCCGACGGCCCGCGGCTCCTTCTGTGCAGAGCCCCCCCTGCCCCCCCCACGGGTCCTGCTCACGCGCATGACCCTGCCCAGCAGATTAGCCTCCCAGCCTGATTCTGCAAAACGGCAGCCCTGCTCCCCGGCAAGCTGTGGCTTCTTTGTTGGAGGCTGTGCACCCCTCTCGGAGCCTTGGGGTCCTCGCTGGTTCCTGGCACCACTGTCCAGCCCTGAGGCTTTCCTGCAGGGAGGAGCGATGGCTGTTCTAGAAGACCCAGTCTACTGCCCCCTTCGGCCTCTGCAGAGTCCAGTCTCGCCTGTGGATGTCCCAGCAGGCTGTGATCCAAGTGTCGCTGGCCCCAGGCTGAACCTCAGAAACCCTGGTCAGTATGGTGCGAACGGGGTGGGGGTGGGGGACAGGCTTCCGTCCATAGCTGCAGCCCCGGGTCCTAGCTGTGGTCTGGGCAGGGGCTCTGCCTGACTCCTGTCTGCTATGGGAGCAGAGCGTCCCCAGCAGACACAGTCAGGAGAGCTGACCCTGCGCCAGCTTCGGGACTCTGCACTCTAACGGGGTCACCTCCACATGCTCATCTGCAAAATGGGCCATTTGGGCCCCAAGTGCCCACCCGGGACCTCGTTTAAACATTGCCTTGGGGCGCCTGGGTGTCTCAGTGGGTTAAAGCCTCTGCCTTCAGCTCAGGCCATGATCCCAGGGCCCTGGGATCGAGTCCCACATCGGGCTCTCTGCTCAGCGGGGGGCCTGCTTCTCTCTCTCTCTCTCTCTCTCTCTCTCTCTGCCTGCCTCTCTGCCTACTTGTGATCTCTCTCTGTCAAATAAATAAATAAAATCTTAAAAAAACATTGCCTCAGTTGACCCGCTGGCCATACAACGAGCCAAACTTTCTCCTCTTGGTCTAGCCACGCTCCTGTCCCATCTGCTTCCAGGAACACTGGCCTGCGGGTGTGCCCAGCATTCTCTCGTTAACACTTTTTTGATTGAATTGATTTTTTTGCATTTTAAATTTTTTTAATCTGCACACAGGAGCATTCACTCTGGGACGTTCAGTCCGATGCGTGTCGACAGCTGCCACGGCTGTGTCCCCGGCCCGGAGTTGGCTCCGTCAGCCAAACTCCCTCGTGCCGCCACCCCCACCCCACCCCAGCGACCCCCGCTCTGTGTCCCCTCTCTCCGCTCTGGCCGTTTCCAGAACAGCACGGACGGACTCGCAGGGGCTCGAGAACCCGCCCTGCCCGGCAGGGACTGCCTTGGAGACCCACGCCTGGCTTGTCCGTGAACAGCTCCTTCCTCTTGGCACCGGACGGCGCGCGTGTCGCCGGCCGACAGCCGACTGTCCATCTGCCGGAGGAAGAGCCCCTGGGTTCCTCCAGTTCGGGCAATCGTGAACCCCGCTGCTGTGAAGACTCACGTGGGGGCTTCCGCACGGACATGTGTCTCCATTTCTCTCGAGGGAACTCCTGGAGGTGGAAATCCTGAGTCATCTCAGGGGAGGAACGACCCAGCCCGCGCCCACAGCGGCTGCCCCTGCAGTGTCCTCGGCGGCCGCACGGTTCTGTCCCAGACGGTGCTGCCACCGCCAGTGTCCACGGTCCCCGCCGTCCCGGGGAACCGGGGGACCATGCTGTGGCTCTAATTTGCATTTGCCTGACGACACCGGGTGGGGATCGCTCTCTCGTGTCCCCCTTCCTTGGCGCCGCGGTCAGACCTTTGGCCCATTTTTAAATTGGGTTGTGTCTACACTGTCTACACCGAGGAGTTCCGACAGCTCCCCGGGCCTTCTGCCTGTGTGTCTGGCACCTGCTGGAGGTCTGCAAGCATTGTCCGCCCGCCGCCCGTCTGCGGCTCACAGTCATAATCACTCGCGTCACCTCCGGTGTCTGCTCCTGCCTGTTGGTCCTCCTGCCGGAAGCCGGGCTGCTTCGGTGGGAGACGAGTCTCCGGAAGAACCAACCCTCGTTCTCCCGCCCTTGGCCGTGGCTTGGTCTCCCGTTCGTTGATCTCCAATCTTGTGTTTTATCTCCGCTTTTTAACTTTCTTCGGGCTTGTTCTGTTCCCTGCACCCGCCCCAGCTTTCCTTTTTTATCTGATTTACAAAGCTGGGGCTAACTTAGGCGCGGCGTGTGGTTCGGACTTTTGACAAAGGCATCCGGGTGGGTAACTGCTGACACCACAGGTAGGAAGTATCTTTCTTCCAGCCCCTTCGCAGCGGCTGCCTCCCCCAGGCTGGCCCCCTGGCTTCCTAAGGTGCGGGCCCCGCTGACAAAGCCCGAGGCTCCCTCCTATTCCGAACTGAGCCTTAGTACTGGTTCCCTGAGACGCTGTCCGCCGCCCTCCCCTCGAGTCTGGACACGCAATTTTACTACCCTACGGTTCTGGGTATTTTGAAATTTCCATCACGTCTCGTCCCTAGGCCACGAGATACCCAGCCCTGCGAGTGTACGTCCTACAGCATCTGTCTGTAAAAATTTCCCTGACACCGGGTTGTATTTTCTGACACTCAGCGCGGTTAACAGTGAAACCCCACATGCTCCCCCACACCAGCCCGCAGCTCACGACTTGTCCCGCGGCTCCTTGACACCTCCCTCCGTCCAGCCCCGTCCACCTATCTGCTGGGGGGGAAATATCTCCCTCCACCCTTCAAAGGCTCTTCTAGGTGCTAAGAATAAAATGGACACAGAACAGGTCAACAGAAGAAAAACAAATTAATTTTGTCCGTACAGGGACCCCCGCCCACAGGAGAGTTTCCAAGGCAGAAGGGTGAAAGGAGGCATCGCTGCCGTTCTGAGCCACGGACGGGGCTGGGGCTGGGCCTCACAGGGGAGGACGGCAGTTCACGGGGCCATGACAAGGAGAAGAGACGTTCGCTAATTAGATGCTCGCCCGACCACTCAGACGGGTCACTCACGTCAACTCTCTCTGATGACACCTCTGATTCGGGCAGAGACTCCCGATTTAGGTTCTTCTAGGTATTTAGGGAAGGGAGAAAAGTTTCTCCTGGGCCCACAGGGTCTTAATTACCTCCCGCTCAAAATAGCCTTTATACCAAAATGACATATTTTAGGGAGAGTTGTCCTGAACCCCTTTACATCCATCCACCCATCTACGCCGCATCCCTCCCCATCCCTCCACCATCCACCAAGCATCCACCCCTCCCTCCTGCCAGCCACCCCCTAAATTCCCTTCTCCATCCAACCCTCTGCCCAGCCTCCCGCCGGCCCGTCTCTCTGTCCACTTACTCGACCCCTTCCCTTTCCCCCACAAGCCCCCCTTTCCTCCCTTGGGGGGCTGACTCCGACTGACAGCGCTGCTTCGGGGGCCTGTGCCCTGGCGAGCGGGCACCCAATGGAGAAAGGTCCTGTAGTTGGGTCCCGGGGCTGCCACGGACGGCTGCCGCCCGCCCGCCCCCCTCAAGGCCTGTGCTGCTGCTTCCTGTGCACGGGTTCCCGACCAGCGAAGGGGCAGCGGTCTCCGACCTTCGAGGGCTCCGAGGTCGCCTCCCACGTGCCAGGCCGGGGCCAGACCTTTCTCTGAGCCGTCCGTGCAGGGTGTGGACCACCCAGGCTGAGTTAACCCCACACTGCACAGGCTTAGGCCTGGGTTCTCGGCTGTCGAAACCAGGCACCGTGGGATGTGCGGAGGGAAGAGCTTGGGAAAGCCGGAGGCCTTGACGGCTGGGGCGCAGGGCGGCAGGTGGGCAGGTCCTGGGCCTTGAGGAGAGCGTGAATTCCACCGAAGTGTAGATTTCGGGCTGGATGCCTCCGTTTAAGTTACTTGGTCATAAATACCATTTCTGCTCACCCGGGCTCTGTGACAACGCTCTCCCTGCCATTGGGCGTTTGTGCGTTTCTCAGGGTCAGGAGGCTGTTTGAGTGTGTACCCGGCCCCGTGATGCCCTGGGCTTGGGTCCTTGGGGCTCGGCTTGGGCTGAGGGGCCGTCTGTCTGCTGACCGTGCTCGTTAAGCCTGTCCCGGGGCAGCCGCACCGTGTGGTTTCCAGGGCTCACAGCAAACATCTCAGCCCAAAGTCTGGGTTGGCAAGTAGGGCACAGAGGGGTCAGGGGCAGCCTAGGGGCTCCCTGGGGACACAGACCTGCCCTCTCCCCTCACTTCCCACAGCTGCCAAGCCCTGTCACAGGCAAATGAGGCCCCACATCCCTGCTCCCACCTGGCCCTGGACTCCCCCCCACCGAGAAACACCAGCGGGAGAGGAGAGGAGGGGCGCCCCGGCTCCAGGCACAGGTGCTGCGGCTGCAGCCTGAAGACAGGACCCCCCTGACTCCTGTAATGCCCTTGTGCTGCTTCCGAGGGGCAGCAGGGCTCTAGGGAGTCTGGCCCCACGTGCTCCCACCTCCACGGAGCTGGGCCTTGGTGGGGCGCACGTCTGGGGGAGGGGTCCCTGGGCAGAGGGCCGGCAACATCCACTGGAGGGAGAAGCCCACCCCCGGGTACAGTGCCCTCGGGCTGGTGCCCACAGCGAAGCTTCGATACAGGGTGGGGGGTCCCTGCTGCCGGCTGCCCCCCCACCTCCCAGCTCCCAGCTCCCCAGACAGTAAGTGACTCACGGCTCAGGCTGTGCCGCCTGCTGGGAAGTTTGCTGGGAACTTTTCTTCGTGGCTGGGGGAATCCCCAGCTGCCTTCAGACAGAAAGTCTACAAGATATTTCTACGAAGTGACTGACATTTCCCCAAACCACAGAGCAGGGAGGGGCGCCAGGGTCAGGGTCAGCTGGCCAGAGCACAGAGGTGTGCCCCTCCCCTGCTCTCTCGGAGCTGTGGGGAGCCTCTGGCCCCCAGATCCCTCCCTGCCACCTCCTGGCTAACAGCTTGTCTATGGAGGGACAGGCCACGGTGCCTGGGACAGGAGGGACAACGTGAGGCCAGCCCGCGGCCAGCGGGTCTGGGCGTGCTCCATGGTATCTCCGTCTGTGAGCGGCCAGGCCCTGGGGGAGATGTGCCCTCCCTGCTGCCGGGTCCCAGAGCCCCATGGCTGGGCCCTGACCAAAGCACAGGGTCAGGTCAGGAGCCTCTAGTCCCAGAGGACACTTTGCTGGCGCAGCCACTGCCCTAGTGGAGCCCAGGGCTCACCTTCCCCTCCTGCAGCTCCGCAGGGGTCCGCCCTCCCCAGCACCCGCCCCCCCGCCCCCTTTCTCCTGGGAGCCAGGACGGACACCAGCCTAGGAGCTCCCCTGTCCCTGACCCCACTTCGTAGGGGAAGCAAAAGCACAGGGAGCCCGAGGTCGCCCCATAGAGGCGGGGCTGGGGGAGCCTTAAGTTTCCTTCCCCCAGTGACCCCAGAGAGCCTCCTCCCTGCTGGGCTCCTGCACGGGGACTCCAGGATGAGCTGATGTCCCCGGCGAGCTCCCCGCCTGTGGTCCCACCAGGCAGCTCCCCGGAAGGGGTGCTCAGGCCGGAGACAGCCCACCTAAGGAACTGGGCTCCCGGCTCCAGGCCCCCACCTCCGTCCCTCCCCGCACTGCCCTGCCGCCTGGTGGCCGCCGCCCGCGCTGCGCCTCCGGGCCTGGCTCGGGGGTCACTCCACGCTGGCCACGCAGGGGCCGGCTCACCCCCCAGTCCCAGCCCGGGGCCTCCACGGGGGAGGGGGCCACCCGCTCGGCCCGGGCCCAGAGCTCGCTTCTCCACTCTGGTGCGGCGCAGCCCCCCAGGAGCTCCTGGGGGCTCGCAGCATCCCTGCGCTGGACCCGCTCCCTGCGCTGGACCCGCTCCCTCCAGAGGCGCTGCAGACCTGGGGCCTCAGTTTCCCCGGAAGTGAATGGGGCTGCGGGGCTCAGAGGTGCAGGGAGAGGCGAGGCATCTGCCCCGGGCAGAGCAGGGGTGGGCGGTACCTGCCCCCGCAGCGGATTCAGGGATTCCCGGCTCGCTGCCCTCACCCCTTCAGGGCCGGGAGCCCGCCGGTTCGCGCGCCGCCTCCGGCCCTGCCCCAACCGCCCCAGCCTCGGGTCCCGGCCGGGCTGTCCCTGTGCCCCCTCCCGACCTCCCCCCGCCCAGAGGCCCGGCGGGCAGCCCGGCGGCGGCGCGCACACCCACCCTGGCCGGGCGTGGCGGACCGGAGCGCGCCGGGACCTGGGGGGCGGGGGGCAGAGCCCTGCAGGCCCGGGCAGGGTGGGGCCCTCGGACGTCTCCGGCGAGCCGGGGCTCGAGGCCTGACCCCGCGGGGCCGGCCCGCAAGGCGGTGAGCGTGGGTCCCCCGGAACGTCCCTCCCCAGCGCCCCCACCCAGGGCGCGGAAACGGAGGGGGCTGAGGGAGACCCGCCCCCGCCAGGGCCGCTCTGGGGTGCGGGGCGGACCCCCGACTCCGCCCTAAGCCCGGGGGCCACCCGCCCCCTCGGGAATCCAGCGCTCGGCGCCAAACCACCAGCTGCGGCCCTGGGGGCGCGGCCGAGCGCGCGGACACTCGCGGCTGGAAGTCCCTGGGGAGCCCGCGGCCCGGCAGCCCCGCCAGCCCGACCGCAGGAGGCGATCCGCGACGCCCGCGGGGTGGGCCCCGACCCCTGCTCCTGGCCCCTATCCTCCGACTCCCGGGGCTGCCCCAGGGCCCTGCGCCTGGCTCCCAGCAGCCTGGGACACCTGACCGGGAGGTCTGTGCGTCCGTTTCCCCACTGAGCCAAGGGCGTTGCTCCCACCCAATCCGGGTCGCTGAGGATTCGGGACCGTCTGGAGCTCTGGAGAGGCGCGCCAGGCACCTGCTCCGCCAGGCGGTACTGGGGCAGGTCCGCAAGACAAAGGGGAGCAGGGAGGAGCTGACTTCTCCCGGCCGAACCCTGGGTTCCAGCGCGGGTGCGCTCACCCATGCGTGCCGGTGTGCCCTGTGCTCCCGCATGTGTGAAGGTGCGTGCTGGCGTGAACCCGTGCTCACCAAAGGGGGGCATGTCTGCCCTTGGGAGTGTGTGTGCACACGTGCCCACAGAAGGTGTGTCCGTATGTCTGTGTGTCCACAGGTGTGTGTGTGTGTGTGTTTGCCAATCCCACCCTTTAGGTGGGGACTGTGTAAACATTTCTCAGATGCCAGCCCCTGGAGACGGGGCTCCCTCTCCTCCTCCCCTCCCCTGGCCTGCCCTCACTGGCTCATCTGGGGTTCTGGGGAAGTACACGGCACCCCACGCCAGGGGAAGGCAGGCTGCTGTCCCAAGCACAGATGTGTGGCCAAGGGGTCCTAGGTGACAGCAGGGCCCGGAAAGGAGGGCTCCTCCGATCCACTGTTCCCAGGGAGGAAGTGTCCTGTTAGGGGTGGACAGGGGCAGTCACGGCCAAGACCACAAGCCCCAGAGTGCGGGGAGCCCCTTCCCCAGAGGATGCTGAGAACGCCCCTGGGGTGAGCAGGAAAGTCAGGCGCCCTCCCCAGCAGACCTCACAGCGGCCTCTCCCTCCCCTGTCCCGCACCCCACAGGCCTCACCATGGTGGAGCTGAAGGAGCAGGGGCCACAGGGCTCCAAGCCAAGACTTGTCCCTTTGCCCTGTGCCCAGAGACCAGGCAGGAACTGCCCCCCGCCCCAGCCTGAACCCTCGCTCAGCCTCAGGCCCAAAGGCCAGAGAAGGCCTGGTCTTGCCCACCATGTGCCTACGTGACCATGGTCCCCCCTGCGTGGCTCCTGTCTGCCTCCCTCCCCCCATGCTGTGGGGCCAGTGGATGACCGTGAGTCTCTCCCTGCCCTGGCCCCATCCCTCTCCCCCTGGATTCCTCGGTGTTTGACCAGCCACAGCTCACCGGCTGGCCCCCAGGCTGGGACAAGTGGCGAGCCTGGGCGGACCGGGACCCCCACGTGAGTCTCCTCCTTCGCTTGTTCTCGCAAGTCCCTCCCTTCATCCGCATCGCCAGCGAACACTGACTCCGGGCCTCCCGGGTCGGTGCTGCGGTGACCCCCACGGAGGACAAGATAGGGCCGGGGGGAGGGGTCTGAGTGGGGAGGGGCAAGGGAGGCCTCCCGCGGCCACCTGGCACTTGGGTCTGAGGGAGAGCGAAGGCCATCTCCGAGGAGGCCCTGAGGGCTGGCGTCCACGTCCCCTAGTCTGGTGGCCCCAGGGCGTCACACTGGCCACATCTGAGCACCGTGGGGTCATCTGCCAGGAGCCTCCCCAGTCCTGTAGCTGCGGCCGCCCTCCTCTCGAGGGTGGACCCTGTCCCTGTCCCCATCCCTGCTTCCCCCGCGGCCGTCCTCCGGGACGCAGTGTTCCTCAGTCCCGACGGCCTTCAGCTGCCCTCGGGATCTGCTCCGGGCTCCTGACCTGGCACGTGTGGCCCGCCCAGAGGAGACCCTGGCGGGGGACCTGTTCCCCCCGGACTCTCCATCTCTGCGCGTGGACCGCCCCCCAGGATGCCGCTCCAGCCCCGCAGCCCCTCTGCCTGTGGCCCCCGCAGCTCCTCCCCCCAGGCCTGTCCTCGGCCCTTCCCTTCTTCACGCGCCCCCTGGACCGCCTGGTGAAGGCCACGCCATCACCAGGGGCAGGGGACAGGGCCTCGTGCCATCGGTAGCCACCAGGGGGCGCGTGCCTCGGACGTGGCCTCAGGGCGCACCAGGAGGGCTGAGCGGGCTGCTGGGAGCTTGAGCGGAGGAGACTGGCCCTCCAGCGGCGCCTTCTGCGTTTCTGGAGAGCTCTGCCAGGGGGCCACTGCGAGCTTACTTCCCAGGTGAGGAAACAGGCCAGAGAAGGGGGTGCAGCCCCCACCCCACCCCGGGCGCTCAAGAGCACAAGCTCCAGGTGTGCACCTCGAATCTGCTGTGTTGGCTCTACCTTGCTGTGTGACTTTGGGGAAGTCACCTGATCTCTCTGGGCCTGTTCCCCACCTGGGAGCTGGGGCGGAGGTGGGAGGTGGAAGGGGCCAACTCCTGGGCAGAGCGTGGTGGCTGGCTGGGCTCCCACGGTGGCGGGGTCTGCAGGGCCGAGGGGGCCCGACCCTCCAGGGGAGCTACAGAGCCACAGGCAGGACAGGCGAAGCGGCTTTCCTGCCAGGGAGCTAGCTACCCCAGGCTGTGTGCACACACGTGTGCGCACACGAGTGTGCCAGGATCCTGCTGCTACATGTGACACTTGCCAGGGACGGCCCACCCCACGGGCTCGCCCTGCCCCTTGCCAGCTGGGACAGGGCAGGGTCTGCCAGCCCAGGGTGCCTGGTGGACATAGGGCTGCGTCTCCCCTGGGGAAGCGAGGGGCACTCGGTCCCCATCCTCCGTAGGAATCTCCACCTCCCGGCAATGTGGACCCCTCCTGGGTCCTCCTGAGACCCTCGAGAGAGGGCAGAAGGAGTGATGGCCACAGCCAGGGCCGGGCAGAGGGTGCCCGCCTACCTGGGAGTTGGCAGAGGCACCGTTCCCACGCTCTGTGGTGCCAGTCTCAGCACTCAGCCCTGCCCCACCCTTGCCCTGGGGCGACCAGGGCACCCGGAATGTGGCTGCGGATTCCGTCCCCCGGGGCCACGGATTCCTGTCTCAGTGGGCGAGGGCGGAGGACGGCTTTCCGCCCTTTGATCCCTGCCAACTCCAGGGAGCTGGGCGCGCCCAGGCCTTGCCAGCCGGGCCACAGGGGAAGCTGGGGGAGGGGGCATCCAGGCGGGTGCCCTTGGCGCTCCTGACCCTCCTCTCGCCTGCGGGGGGCGGTCCAGGCTCCTCACCTGTGGACCCAGGTCCGTTCCCCACCTTTCGCCTCCGAGCGGCACGTGGCTCTGCCCCTCTCCCAGCCTGCCCGGGCGGGGGAGGGGGCCGGCCCTGGCTCTCTCTGCCAGAATCTTCCCTACCTGCCAGGCCATGCCCCGATCACCTCCCACCACCCCCGCATTCCCTCTCGAGACCAGTCCGGTGCTGGTCGGGGCGCTGAACCATCCAGTACCAGGAGGGACCCCAGGATGTCCTGGGCCTCTCCCCAGCGTGCCACAGCCCAGCAGGCGGACCTGAAGGCCCCCACCTTCACCCTCAGGTGGACTGGCCTCCGACCCCTCGCAGCCTCTCTGAGCCCGTGACAACTGCCCACTCAGTGTGCCCCGTACTCAAACGCCACCGGGCACCCCTGACCCTGGGACAAGGGGCTGTTCTCTGAGCTGGAGATGGGGGCTGTGCGGGGTGTCATCAGGAGCTCCTGAGAGGCAGAAGCACCCTGGAAGGCAGCTGGGCACTGCTCTGCCTCCTCGGCCAGTCCTGTCAGGGGCTCCCTCACCTGCCGGATGGGAATGACGGCCGTTAGCACCTCGTCCCAGAGGCCTGTCTGGGACCCGCTCCATCCACCCCATGCAGCCAAGGAGAGGGGACTCAAGCCGGGCCCCAGCACTGAGGAAGGGGAGGGCCCAGACCCCGAGCCGGAGCAGCCTGGCCCTCGGGGAGCCCTCTCAAGGTGGCCCCCAGCGAGTCCCAGCAGGACCGGGGTCTACCTTATTCCGCACTGACGTGTGGGCTCCCCCGCCGGGCGGGCCTCCGGCCACAGAACTGCCAGAGACCCGGAGTGCCCTTCTGGGGTGGGGGGGGGCTTCTCTGGGGGTGTGGGGTGGGGGGAGCCAGGCCGGGTGCACGCAGGGCGGGAGCAGGAGGCCTGCGCCCACCCAGCAGCCCGCTTTGCGCCCCTGCGCAGCGGCAGGGCTGGCCCCTCGGGTGCCCGCGATCCCGACGAAGTCTCCGCCCACGTGGAGGCCCCGGGTGCGGCAGGGCCCACGGGGAGTCCGGGGCCTTCCACGCCCCCGCGCGCTCCATCCCAAGCGTGTCGCGGCGAGCCCGGCCCGCTCCGACGCCCGCCCCGGCCCCGTGCGCATTCCTGGGGAGGCCGGGAGCGGCCGGAGGGGCCCGCGGGCCGGGTCTGGGCCGCGCCGCTGAGGGCGGGCGACGGAGGGGCCCCGGGAGGGGTGAAGCCTTCCCGCGGCAGCACCCCAGACGGCGGTGACCCAAGGTCGGGGTTCCTTCTTGGCCGCTGCAGGCGCAGACCCGCGCGCGCTGGGGGAGGCCCCCGCGGGCCCGGGCGGGGGCTGTGACTCGGCTGGGCTGGCCCGGGGCAGGGGGGAAGGGGCGAGGCCGCGGGCCCAGTCCGCGGAGGGGCGGGGTGCCCGGCGGCTGCCGGCGGGGGTGGGCGCGGCGGAGCCCGGCGAGCCGGGAGCAGCGCCCGGAGAAGGGGCGGAGGCGCGAGCGGCCTGTGTGGTCAGAGGGAGGGTTGGCGCTGGAGGAGGCGGGGCTGCGGGGGCAGGTCGGAGCGCGAGCCAGGGTTCCGCGGCCTGCGAGGCTGAGAAGCCCGTGTCTGGGCTGGGTGCCCCTCCCCCCCTCAGCGCTGCCTCCGGGCCTTTAATACAAACCTCTGGGTGCCCGGTCCTGCCGTGAGCTGCACGGGGGCTGCCTTCAAGGGGTTCGGAACCTGAGAGGTCTGCCGTCCGGGAGAGAGGCTGGGGCCCTGAGGGTCAGGGGGGCCCTGCAGGCGGACCGGGCCTGGGGATGGCTGGAGGGCTGGCCGGGGCCGGCGCCCACTGCAGCGCTGCGGGCTGCTGGCTCCCAGGTGCTCAGCTCGCCTGGGCTGACACCCAGGCCCCAGCCCCAGCCCCAGCCCCAGCCGCAGCCCCAGCCCCAGCCTGGGCACTGGACACACCCACATTCCACAGAGCGACCTGACAGCCAAGGGCTGCTGGGGTGAGAGACAGAGGAGAGAGAGGCAGGAAGTGCCCAGAGGGCAAGGGGAGTCTGGGGGGGAGGGGGGTGCTGGACCGGCTCAGGAAGGGGCCCCAAGGAGCACAGCAGACCAGTGAGAAGGGCCTGGTTTCCTGTGCAGAACGGTAGCTGCGGGTGTCAGCGTGGGGCAGGCTGGCGAGAGGAGCCTGGGCGCCAGCGCGGCCATGAGGGCAGCGGGGAGCCGCAGGAGGTGTTTGAGCAACGGGGGGATGGCATCGTCAAATGCGAGCTTTAGAGAGATCACCCCAGCAAGCAGGGAGAAAGCAAGACACGTGGGGTTGTAGAATAAGCCATCCTCAGTCTGGACCAGGATTTACTGAATAAATCTCCTGTGGTTGGATACTGAGGTGGTTTCCAGATAATTCTGCAGTGAAAATCACTGTCCATCACTGTTTGCATTCTGAGCCATTAAGGCCGATTTCCAGAGGGGAGTAAAGGCTCCCCAAGATCATTGCCTGCTAATGGAGCCCTGCCCGCTTGGCACTCGTCCCGCAGCGCCCCTGCAGGCCCACGGGCTCCCTCCAGCCCCGTCCCCCCCCCCCCCCCCCCGCCCAGCCGCCTCCTTCCCTGGGACCTGATGCTCCCCACTTCCTCGTCAACCCCCACGGAGCCCGGATCCCCGATGGGGGCACCAGCTGGCCTCAGGACCCTCTCAGGATCCCACGCCCAGGCCCCATCACTCAACACCCCCTCCCACTCCCTCCTCTGTCCTCCAGCCTCCTAAGCCCCAGTCTTCGGAGGGACAAGCTCTCCTCACCTGTCCTGCTCCGTTTCTGCTCCCCCTTTGGGCCTGGCGGGCCGCCAGGAGACACCCAACAGGACCCTCCCCAGCTAAAGCCTGCAGCAGCTCCCCAGAGCCCCCAGATTACATTCCGGCCCCCGGGAGCCCCTGCCCCGCCCACCGCACCCCCGCTCCGCTCAGCTATCCACAGACCCCCGTGCGGGGTCCGTCCTTCCCTCCCCCGCTGGGACTCAAGTGCGGCCTCTTCTTCAAAGCCTGTCCCGCTGCTGCGCCTCCCCTGTATCCCTCCGTGCCCCCCTGCAGCTCCACACCTCCTCCCTGCCCCTGGCCCAGGCTGCGTCGGAATCGCGGGGCAGCCCTCTGGCTTTCCCAGGCCCGGCAGCCACGTCCCCTGTCAGAGCCCAGGTCAGACACCGAGGGTCCGCAGAATGTCACCCTTGGCCCGAGCCCTTTGCCGGGACGCAGCCTCCCAGAGAGGCTTGGCCACAGGCCACACGCGTCATGCAGCAAGTCCCGGGGCCAGGCGGCGGAAAGGGGCGTCTGCTGGCCCGCCCGCTGCCGATCCCCCTGGAAGTTCAAGCCCCCCAGTTGCCCCCGGTCTTTAGGGTCGGGAGGAGCTGCCTCCGGCTCTCCTGCAGCGGTTGGCGCCAGGCCCCTCACACCCTGCACACGAACGAACACACACACACACACACACACACAGACGCTCGGCTGAGCCAGGCATGGATGGGCGCGCTCTGGCACGTCCTGGCATTCCTGGCCTCACAGGTCGGGAAGAACCCAGTCAGGCCCGGTCAGCATCCGGATGTCTCTCTGCAGAGCGCAAGCCACAAAGGTGCTGAGCAGAGAAGACCGGGGCAGCCCGCCGACCTGTGAGCGACCGTGGCGGGCAGCGCCCAGGGCGCTTGTTCCCGGAGACGCAGAGCCCAGCACAGGAGGGGCGGCGTTGGGGAAGGCCAGGTCCCAGCCCCGCTGCTGGGTGGGCTGGGAGCAGCCCGGGGGGGCTGGCGCTGGGGGCCAGGGCAACCCAAACCTGCCGTGGGCCAGCGGGGATCAAAGGCACACCCAGCGGGGCCACGATGCCGGTGGAGCAGAGAGTCGTTCGACTGCTCAAAGCCTCCTGCGCGCCTCCAAACCCACAGGAATTTGGGCACCGGACCCGGCAAGCACGGCTGAAGCAACACCGGGCCAGGGTAGCCTGGCCTTGCCCTCACAGCCCGGCCTCACCCACAAACCTGGCACGAAGAGATCTTCTTTTCCAGTCTTAATACCTGGAGAGATATTTTAGGTTTTAGGGGTTTGGGGGTTTCCCCCCATAAAGGAATGTGGGTCCTGAATTAATTCTTTTAAAGAGTTTGTTTTTAAGTCATCTCCACCCCCAGCTCAGGGCTTGAACTCACAACCCCAAGGTCGAGAGTTGCTCGCTGCACCGACGGAGCCAGCCAGGCGCCCCATACGTATCTTTTTTAAGTCACGTCTTTCCTGGGTTTGGTTTGGTTTTGTTTCTCCGCAGTGACTTGGGGAAACACTATGGGTGTTTGCATCAAGCAACCCTGTGGAACTCAGACGAGCGCCAGTAGTGAGCCTGTTGATTATTCTGGCATTTCAAAGTAAGTGACCGCGTTCTCTGAAAATACGAGGTGCTACAATTGGGTGTCCCTTCACCTAGTTCCTAAACCACTGGTTTCTTTTTCGTGCCTTATTGCATTGGACGCCTGAGTGGCACCTGTGAGCACGAACACCCCTGCCCGGGGGAACACGTCTGTCTTACAGCTGCGGCTCTGCAGGCGGCGGCACTCGCCACGCTAAGAAATTCCCTCTGGTTTTGTTTTTGAAGCTCGGTTTGTTGGTTTGTTGGTTTTTAAGTCGTGGGTACGTGTTAAGCTTTGTCAAATACTTTAATCTGCACGAGTTCAAGATCTTAATTTCCTTGTTTAGTCTGCTGAGAGGCTGTGTGCGATCTTCTAATTTGAACGATGTTTATGTTCCCGAGATAAACTGTGTGTGACCTTCACACACCGTTGGGTTTTGGTTAGCTAATACTTTAAAAACTCGTGCTTACACGTGAAGCTGGTTTGGACCTCAGTGACCTCGTGCTCCCTCTTCTATTTCTGTCCTGCCCCCCGCACCCCGAGGTGGGCTGGACCACCTTCCCTCTCGCTCTCCTTTCCTGCATCATGTAGGTTACCGGCTCCCAGGGGTCCGGTGGGTCTCACCCGCGATGCCCACCGGCTGAGGGGCTTTGGGAAGCCCACTGGGAGAGAGCTTTGATTACTATTATAACTTTTGAATGAATTTCAGTATATGTAATTGGCCATAAGTCTATGTGTTCGCTGGGTTTTCAGATTTACTGGTGTGTACTTTTTTCAAAATGTCTCCTGCATTTCGAATAACCAAGGCTATAGTTACTCCCCCTTTCGTCCTACACTTTATTTTTTGTGCTGTCAATCAGTCTTAAAACGAGCTTCTCAGAGAGCTGGCTTCCATGCGTTTCCTGTTTGTTGTTGTTCCGTCCTGGTCGGGGCCTTTGTTTTTTCCGTCCTTCTTTATTTCCAACAAAGCGATGACCTCGTCTCTAACACTGCTTTACACACGTCCCACAAACTCTGACTTGCCGAGGGCCCATTATTGTCAAATTCTAAGCATGTTGGGGTTCACTGTATGAACTCCTCCTCGGCCCAAACACTGTTTCGCACTTTAAAAGTTTCCAAATGCCGCATTGTCCTAGCCGTGGCTTAGCTGCTGGTCTCTTCTTTTGGGGTAAAGGAAAAAAATACACAAGAAGGGGTAGGGGCAGGCGGAGAGGCCCGGGGAACCCTGAGCCCCTTCCACGCCCGGCGCAGAGCCCACCGTGGGGTCGACCTCAAGACCCTGAGATCACGACCTGAGCTGGAACCGAGAGTCTGACGCTCAACCCACCGAGCCACCCAAGAGCCCCTTGGAGATTGTGTCAGTACTGACCCCTCGTGTCGGGAACGACCCACTGGGCGTTAGTGCCGAGGACAGGGCAGAACCCTCCTGCCCCGCGGCCCACACCCCGTTTCCCGGGCGGCGCCAGCCAGCATCCCCCCGCCTCGCGCGTGCGTCGGGATCGTCCAGGAGCGGCCGACGTGGCGGCCCAGTCCCAGCCCCCTGGCTCTGCCCTTACCCTCCGCAGAGCCCCCGCGGCCGGCTGGTGGCTCTGCTGCCTGCCCCCACCCTGCGGCTGGAGCCGCGGCTCTGCCCGGGGACGCCAGCGGCACCCTCTGAGAGGAGCAGAGAGGACATCCGCTTCTGCACAAAACGTGGGGCAGCTGCGACGGCCACGGCCGTCGTCTCTCCTCCCCCCCTGCCAGGGGCACCGCTGCGACTGGGCGCCACGGGGCAGGCATCTTGGATGCTGAGTCTATGAGGCCAGGGGAGCCAGGACCAGGCCACGTCCTTGGGGCCTCTTGGGAGGAAGGTAACCCCCATTCGGTGACGTGCCGCAGAATTAGGTTTTCTTTTGCCTGGAGCGGCACCACCTCCAGCACACACCCCAGCTCACGTGACCGAGTCCCCTTCCGCGGCACCTTCTTCGTGCCGCTGTCCGTCTGGGAGCCGGTCCTGTGCCACTGCCTAGACAGCGACCGCGCTCCGTCCCGCTCATGCGGGGACGCCCCCACCGAGCACGTCCCGCGCTTCCCGTCCCCGCCCGCCCGTGGGCCTGTAGAGATGCCGCCAGGGTCCCGCCCTTCCGGACGGAGCCGTGATGACCAGCCCCACGCGTCTCATTCACGCGCGTGAAGTCACATCTGCAGGATGAGCTCCCGGCGCGGGCTCTGTTGTGTCCGGGAGGTGCCGGAACGCGCTGCGCCTCTCACTCCTCTGAGTCCCCGCGCAGCGCTCTGGGGCTGGGGCTCCCCCGCTCGCCGTCTCGGGAGTTTCTTTTTCTTTTTTTTTTTTTTTTAAGGAGCTGTTCAGTTCACAGCTTCAAATTTACTGTGGTACTATTGTTGTAGTAATTTTTTTTAAGATTTTATTTATTTATTTGACAGAGAGAGATCACAAGCAGGCAGAGAGGCAGGCAGAGAGAGAGGAAGGGAAGCAGGCTCCCCGCTGAGCAGAGAGCCCGATGCGGGGCTCGATCCCAGGATCCTGGGACCATGACCTGAGCCGAAGGCAGAGGCTTAACCCGCTGAGCCACCCAGGCGCCCCTGTCTCGGGAGTTTCTTGTTAACTTCGTTCCGCGGCGACCGAGGTGGGGCTGTGGTCGGTGGGATCTTCCCTCTCGTTACCCTTCCTGCAAACAAGCCGGTTTTTGTGTAGACCGAGGCTAAGAGCTGTGCTGGTTTCGTCCCGGCCACAAGGCTGAGAGACTGTTAATCGTATCATCTGTGAAAAGCAAAACTGTACTTCCTTCTGTGTGATTGTAAAAAGATTTTGTTTTGTTTTGTTTTTTTAATTTTATCTTTAGTCATTTCCACACTCAATGCGGGGCTCCCACCTACCACCTCGAGGTCAGGAGTCGCACGGGCCGAACCCCCCAGTGCCCCTGCGGCGTCTACAGCTGCCTCCTCCTCCAGTACTAGGCGCCGGCGACAGCAGAAGACCCGGCCGCTGAGACCCTCCACCGGCGGGCCGTGTCCTGTGCCCCGTGTGGGGGTGGCTGGGTCCTGCGCGACGTACGGTTTCACACTGAGAAGGTCGGATCGCGAACGCGCGGCGGTTGTGGCCTCCGGGCCGCGAGCCGGGCTCGTGCCGACGCTCCCGCCTCGTCACGCGGCGGCTCGCAGGAGCCCGTCCACGGGCAGAGTGAGTCGGCGCCGTCCGGAGAGAGGAGGTGTGTGAGGTGAGCCCCACGGCCGCCCCTTCTCTTCCTCGAGTTCCTCCTGAGCTACGGAGAGACGGAGCCAAAGCGCGGCGGGCGGCCTCCCGGGCTGCGTGGGGCTCAGCGCGGAGCCCGCCCCTCCCTCTGCTCCCCTCCGGCTCGGCCCCCTCTGTCTTTCCAAAAATGGTTTCCCGGGGAGCCCAGTGGCCCCAGCGGGTGGAGCGTGTGACTCTCGATGTGCAGCCGTGAGCTCGAGCCCCAGCGCTGGGCTCGTCAGACGACTTAAAAATCAGACAGTCCACAACAAATAAATACATACGTCAGAAATCGTTTGAAAGCCTTGCGAGAGCGGCCCCTTGGCTGTATGTGACTTCACTTCAGTGAAGAAAATACGGGTTAAATCTCACCAGAGGCCTCTCCAGACACGGGCAGGCGTCTCCTGGCCGCTGTCTTCGGCCTGGTCCACGCGACACCGCGCGCCAGCCCCGCGTGGACCCAGAGCACGAGTCCTTTGTGTGCTCTTTGGTCCCGATCACCAACATTTCGGTGTTGGTGTTCATGAGGCTGGTCTGTGATTTCACATTCTCATGCGGTGTATTTGGAGTGTGGACACCACTATTGTGTAGGAGATATTTTAAACTGGGAAATTTCCCTTAGGTTTCCACCGTCTGTGATACTTTGCACAGTAGTACCGCCGTCCTTTCCTCGAAAGGTAAGGCACTCTCAGGACACCGTAGGACCGATGGCTTTGTTTGAAAAATGGTCTGTGTTACTTGGTGCACTTAGATTTAAAAAAAAAAACAAAAAAACTTTTTTAGGCTCTACACCTGGTGTGGAGCCCAGAAAGGGGCTTGAACTCAGGACCCTGAGATCAGGACCGGAGCCAAGATCTAGTCAAACACTGAACGGACTGAACCAGCCAGGCGCCCGGCGCACTGACATCTCCGTGGGTCTCTGTTACAATTATGATGATTAATTATAGTATTTTCTTAGAAAATCATCTGTTCCAACCTTTATGCATTGGCTTAGTGCGCATCAGAATGGGTTTCTTAACACACAAACCAAGCTCTGTCTCTGTGTTGGTTCTTCTCTTTCCCCTTTCTGTGCATTTTAACTTTCTTCTTTTCTCGATGAGGACTTCTAATTCTTTCTCTACTTCGTTGCGATTTTTGTCCCCAAAGAGTTAGCTCTTAGGGTAATTTCTTGGTTCCAACCATCTTCTCGTGTTCAAATCTGTTTTGTCTTTACTTGTGACTCTTTAAAAGTTTGCCCGTCGTCGGCATCGCAGTCAGCACCCTCCCCAGAGGTCAGCCCCCCGCTCCGCCCCAGGTCGCCAGCGCCTTCGTCCCCTGTGCCCCTCAGGGCCTCGCCGACGGCTGGGAGCTCAGGGTCTTCGTGGGACCCCCATCGGGAGACCAGTGACGTCTTCCTCCCTTAGCTGGGCTCAGGCCCACACCCCGCCTGGCCCTCCAGCCGCACGGCCTCGGCGGGTGGGGGCTGGCTGGGCTCAGGTTGCGCCCACCACCCCGGGAGAAAGCGAGCGCACCTCCCGCTCCTGAGTTCCGAACCTCTTGTAACGCACACGGCTCGCAACAGTCCGTCCTGCCCGTCAGCCTGTTCTCGCCTCGCTGGCGTGGGACCCGCGAAGCCACCTCACACGCCCTAGTCACCTGACAACAGAAGTGACAAATCTTGCAAATCTTTTGATGTGTCAGCCTTCTTTTCCCAAGTTTGCTGTGTAGTCCCGTCCCCCCCCCGCCCCGACAGGCAGGGATCTGATGTTGATTGTAGGTTTGGAAGCAGAGCGGGCGGGATGAAAACCGTCACCTGCTTGCAAAGGAACCGCATCAGGTGAGGTCTGAGAAGTCTTCAGAGGAGGCAGAACCAGACCCATCCGAGGGCAGGGAGGGGCGCGCCGATTCCGCGGTTGTGGCGATCCGAGTCTCCCTCCCCTGTGTCCGCCTCCGGGCTCTGGAGTTCGGCTCCGTCCCGTGAGTGCCCCAGCCTTCCCAGAGAGACGCGGGGAGGTCAGCAGCCCTCCCGGTGAAGGGGCCTCGCGTTTGGGAGCACATCGAAGCGACAGCCTGGAGAGGTCAGGTCCCTGGGGTGCTCATGCTCACGCTTGCTCTCTCACCGTGCCTTGAGCTCGGAATTCAAACACCCTGAAGGCGTCACGTGGCCGTCGTCACCCTGCGGTGCAGCCCTGAGCCCGTCCCCTGGCTCGCATCGCCCACGCACGCCCTTCGTGCCCGTCGCCGGTCCACTACGTGCCTGGACCCCCGATGTCCCACCACCCCGCGTGCCTGGATTCCCACGGCGCAGTCCTGTGGACCGCCCCAGAGGACCCCAAAGGGGTGTCGTCTGCACTCAGGGCAGGCGTCGTCGCCGTGGGAGGCCGGAGGGAGGGGCTGCGACGAGACCCTCAGCCTCCGCAGGCAGAGGGAGGGGATGAAGGGTGCAGGGACCGTGGAGCTTGGCGGCGGCGGTGACCCCGCGACCACAGCCCTCACAGCCCCGCCGTGCAGGAGGGCCCACTCCTGGCGTCGAGACCAGCCTGCAGACTGGCTGTGGCTGACGGGCCGTCGAGGTGGTGTGTGGCATCTGCCCTCACGCTCCTGGGAAGCGGGCACCACGGGCACCAGCCTTAGCCCACCCAGGAGCCCAGAGAAAGAGCCGGACACCCGAGCCCAAGACCCGTCGGCCATCAGGCCCGTGGATGAAGCCGTTAGAGCCGCCAGCCCCCACCGGGCCCACGAGTCCCGCAGATGCCTCCCCGGGAAAGCTGGTCCTGGAGGTGTCCCCTCCAGCGAAGGACACATTCCTGGGTGCCCATGGGGTCCACACGTCCAACCACACCCTCCACGCAGCCAGACACGACAAAGCACACAGTGTCTTGTCCAGCCGCTGGACTCGCGGGTCGCGTTTGCTCCCAACTCTGGAAGGAAGAAAGGGCACGAAGTGAGCAGCCCCCAGGGCCACGGAGAGAAAAGCCAACAGACCCGACAACCTCTGACCACGGAAGAGCCACAGGCACACGCGGAAACGCTCCCTGCCACGCGTACCCGAGGGGATGGACGGGGCTGACCACGTAGGTTGAAAACTTACATTCAGCAAAAGGAACCACAGTCAACCCTGAACCTGCGGAAATATTCACACGTTGCGGAAGAATCAACAGATCTGGGGCGCCTGGGTGGCTCAGTGGGTTGGGGCCTCTGCCTTCGGCTCGGGTCGTGGTCCCGGGCTCCTGGGATCGAGCCCCGCATCGGGCTCTCTGCTCGGCGGGGACTTGCTCCCCCCCGCCTCTGCCTGCCTCTCTGCCTACTTGCGATCTCTGTCTGTCAAGTGAACAAATAAAATTTTTTAAAAAGAATCAACAGATTCAAGCCTCTGTGCCACCCACCCTCCTTGGGAAACGTCACCGTGGGCCACAGACATGCCCCTACCCCTTGGTGCCTGAACTCCTAACTGGCCACCGTCAGCCTCCACGGCTGACCCAGCCCCGGGGGGCTTCACACTGAGTCAGCCCTCTGTGGTCTCTGGGTGTCTCCCGCAGGCAATGTGTATGGAGCACAGAGCCACCAGGACCCTGCAGGGCCAGTGCGCCCGCCACGGCGGCTGCCGCAGCTGGAGCTGGCCCCTCTGCCCCGGCCCTCCAGTCCCACCCGTGTCCCCAGCCTCCCGGCCAGGCCGGAGCCCACTTCCGGGGAAGGGGCTGAGAGCGCGCCCTCAGACGTCTGGTCCCTGTGCTCTGGGGGTGGTCCCGGAGCCACCGTCCCACCTACCCCCGGCCCTCCGGGCAGAAACACCGACGCAGCCCGGGAGAGAAGCGGCCGCCCCAGATGCCCCCACATCAGCTTCTGCGCGGGAGGACAGGCGACCCTAGGGGTTGGACTTCTCTCTGCAGACGCACGGGACTCAGCTCGAGAGCTCCCACGAGCTTGTTTTACAAAAACACCCGGTTGGATGCCTGGGTGGCTCCGTCAGTGAAGCGTCTGCCTTCGGCTCGGGTCACGTTCCTGGGGTCCTGGGGTCGAGTCCCAGGTCGTGCTCCCTGCTCAGCGGGGAGCCTGCTTCTCCCTCTCTCACTCCCCCTGCTTGTGTTCCCTCTCTCTCGCTCGCTGACAAATAAATAAATAAAATCTTTTTTAAAAAACCTGAAAACCCACTTGGTACTGAAATTGAACAAGCACAGAATTGAAGGCATCTGGCGAGCCCTGGTCACCAGACTGGGCTCGGCCCTCCGGCCCAGCAGAGCGGACCACACGACACGCTTTCGTGAAAGAGGGCCTGATATCTGCAGTCATCCAAGACGTCCCGACACACCGGCCGTGTCCCACTATGGGCAGAGCTTGGAGAAGCAGCCGCGGCGCCCGCTGTTCTGGAGCGGGGGCTCAGAGGCCGAGACACCACAGACGATGCAGCTGTGGGTGCCTCGTGGGGCCGGGTGCCGTGGCGGGGCTAAGCAGCGGCAGGGGCAGGAGTGCTGGGGCTGCACAAAAGCCTGAAGGGGGAAGGGAGTTGGCAAGCGCAAAGGCCCTGCGCGGGCTGCGGGCGGTGGCGGCTGCGGCTTCTCGGAGAGGATCAGGGGAGCAGAGGGGGACGTGGGCCGGTTGTGTAAAGCCTGGAAGGGCTTGGGCTGTTCTCGGGATGGCCGAGGGGGACACGAGATCTCTCTCCTGCCTTTTGTAACTTCTTGGGATTTTATAATTATTTCAAAATAAAAAGTCAAAAACCAAAACGCAAACCCAGCAGGCCTGAGAGGGTTTTGGTGGGTTTTCTTGGCAGAAATTGACAAAGTGGTGTTAAAACTCATCTAGAAACACAAAGGCCACAGAACGGCCAAAACGGCTTCGGAAAAGGAGGGCAGAGCGGGACAACGCTGACTTGAGGACTCCTCGATATAAAGCCACAGTAATCTGAAAACTGTAGTTTCGGCGTAAAGGTGGACAAGACGTCCCCTGACTTCTAACAAGGGCGTAAAGGGGAGGCAGCGGAGAGACGCTCGTCTTAGCACGCAGGGGAGTGAGCCTCAGGCAACGAACGTGTGTCCTCGCACGTAGGACAGCGACCCAGATCGGAGCGTGGCGGAGGTAAGGTCTGGCCCCAAACAGGAGACCTTTCTGCCCTGGGGTTAGATGAAGAGTCCTCGGTGACAGCATCAGCAGGATGATTATCTCTGAAGTCCGCCGAGCCGGAGCATCGGCTCTCGGCAGGAACGGGCCTCGCCATTCGCCGCGACGTGGTCGGAGCTGGAGGGGGTCGTCCTAAGAGAAACGCGTCCGTCAGAGAAAGACCCGTGTCCGGTGACCTCCCCCCCCCCGCCACCGTGTGGAATTTAAGAAACAAAACAGATGAGCATAGAGGACGGGAAGGACAAAGAAGATGAGATGAAGCCAGAGAGGGAGACGCCAGCAAACAGGCTGAGCGCGGGCCGTGGGGGCAGGGGCGGGGGCAGGGGCGGGGGCAGGGCACGGGTGAACCACTGACCTCCACTTCTGGAACTAACGATCCTCTCTGTGTTAAAGAATTGAACTTGAATTTTAAAAATTTAAACTTAGGGGCATCTGGGTGGCTCAGCGGGTTAAAGCCTCTGCCTTCGGCTCAGGTCATGGTCTCAGGGTCCTGGGATCGAGCCCCGCGTCGGGCTCCCTGCTCAGCGGGGAGCCTGCTTCCTCCTCTCTCTCTGCCTGCCTCTCTGCCTACTTGTGATCTCTGTCTGCCAAATAAATAAATAAAATATTTTTAAAAAATGAAAATAAGGGGCGCCTGGGTGGCTCAGTGGGTTAAAGCCTCTGCCTTCGGCTCGGGTCATGATCCCAGGGTCCTGGGATCGAGCCCCGCATCGGGCTCTCTGCTCAGCAGGGAGCCTGCATCCTCCCTTCTCTCTCTCTGTCTGCCTTTCTGCCTACTTGTGATCTGTCTGTCAAATAAATAAATAAAATCTTTAAAAAAAAATGAAAATAAAAACAAAAATAAAAGTTTAAACTTAAATAAATAAATGGGTCTCAAGGAGAAAGACCATCCACAGACTGGAAGAAACAACAGCTCGTTGTGTGTCCAATAAAGGGCTTGTATCTCAAATCTCAACAATTAAAAAAAAAAATAAAAAATGGGCAACGATTTGAACGGACATTTCCCCCGAGAAAGCGTGTGGCGGGCGGAAGGCCCACGACGAGATGCGGAGCGCGGTTCGGCCCCGCGGACCTCGCAAGTGTTGGTGAGGACGTGGGGACGCCCGGGCCCTCAGGCCATCGGGGAAGTGTGGCGGTTTCTGTGGAGCCAGAGGCAGAACGCCCGCGTGACCGCGACCCGACAGGCACACTCGCAGGGAGACCCCGAGGGAGGGAGAGACAGACACATCGTCGCGACGGTCGCCCACGGCTGTGGCTGGAGCGTCCACACGGGCGCCAAAGCACACGGCCGCCGCGGGCCGTGAACCCGCTCCCCTCGGCCGCCGTCCACGCGCTGGGACACGGGTCGGGGATGAGAAGGACGAGAGACTGACCCGTGCGACGCAGGTGCGTCTCAAGGCGATCAAAGCTGCGTGAGGGAAGCCGCCTGCGGGGACGGAGGCGCCGGGGAGATCTCTGGGCCCGGGGGCGAGCGCAGCCCCGTGAGGCTGTGTGTCCGAGCGAGGCGTGCCTGGCGGTCCCTGCACGTCATCCACACACGAGCGCATCCTCGTCCCTTCTGGTCCGACGGTTCCCCACCCACGGTGCCGACAGCGGAAGCGTGCGGGACCAAAGCGCTTGCCGTGTTGGTGTCCCCGGACCCGGAGCCTACGCTCCGCCCGTCCTCAACACGGCTGCGTTCTGGGCCACGTCTCCGTCTGGGGCACATCGAGGGAGGAGACCCACCTCCCCGTCCGGCAAGGCCTGCGGAGCCCCCAGCCCCCTCCAGGCCTCGTGAAGGCCCATAGCTGTGGCGGTGCCGGGCCTCGCCGGGCGACCCGGGACACGCCCGCGGCCCCGGCATCCCGCTGCCCACAGCACCCACGGTCATTGGCAGAGGCTCATTCACCTTCTCTCCTAAAGTGAGCACAAAAGAGACGGGAAAATGTGTTCAAACACCCTTTCGGGGGCTGGATTATTTAAGATCTTACACGAGTTCATCACCAGAAATGAAAAGAGAAAAGACACCAGGACTCTGAGAAAGGAAAGGACTGAATGTGGTCTTCTGGGCGGGAGGGTCACCGCCATGCACGACCCGGCGGGGCGAGTGACTTGTCCCACCGCGATACCCCCCTCCTGAAACCAGAGTCACACTGTGTGGGAACGGTCCTGGAATTAGAGTTGTTGAAAGGATGAGCCGCCCTGGGACCCCACATGCCCTGCGGTCCAGCCGCGTAGAACGGAGCTGAGGGCGGCGGGCAGGTCCTCAGAGCTCTGTGACTGCCGCCGCCACCGGTCTCGGACGGTTTCATTCCCCGGAAAGAAATCCTACACCCGTGAGCGGTCGGTCCCCGTCCCTGGTGGCCGCTGCTCCGTCTCCTGGCTCCGTGGACTTGCCCTTCTGGACGTTGCCCGTGAAGAAGCCCCGTGACACGCTGCCCTTTGTGGGTACTTTCTGTCACCGGGCGCCTCTCAGGGTTCGTGCCCGTCACGCCCGTGCGAACCCCGTTCCTTTCTGCGGCGGGAGGAGCGGCCCCGGGCGCTGGGAGAGCGCGTCTGTCGGCCCGTTCTCCGGCCGACGGACGTCTGCGCTGCTCCAGGCGCGGACAACGACGACGAGTCGAGCCGCCATCGACATGTTCATTCAAGCGTTCTGTTTCGTACATGTTTCTGTTTCTCCTGAGGGGACACCAGGGATGGGACCTCCAGGTCACGGGTAACGCCGTGTTCAGCCCTTTGAGAGACAGCCAGACTGTTCCCAGAGCGGCTGCCCCGGGTCCCGTCCCCACCAATGGCGCGCACGGCCCCGTCTCGCCACATCCCCGCCGCCCCTTATTGTTTGTCCTGATGAGCGTGAGTCCACCCCAGTGTGGTTCCGACGCTCACGGCCCAGCGGTGAGGGCTGCTGGCGCCTGCCCGTGTGCTCCCGACCACCGGGACGTCCTCCCTGGGCGACGTCTGCTCAGACCTCGGCCCGTGTTTCAAGGCTGTGCTCTGAGGCGTTCGGCCTCCTCGTCGTCTCCGTCTTCCGCTGATGTCTTCCATCGGTTCTGAGTGAGTCTCTGTCCACGGTGTGAGGTAGGGATCCAACCTCACTCTTGGACGTGCGGACGTCCACTGCCCCGGGACCCTCCCTTCCCCCGCACCCGCCTCGGACCCCGGCGGACGGTAAATGTCAGCATGTGTCGCGGGTGCCCAGCCCCGCGGTCTGTCCTCCCGCCGACACCACACAGTCCTGATAACGATCACCTTGTGGTGAGTCTTGAAATGATTAAGTCTGTCTCCCCACATCATTCTTCTTTCTCAGGCTTGTTCTGGCCGCTTGGGGGTCCCGTGAAAGTCCACATACATTTTGGGATCCGCTGGCCAGTGTCCGAGGGGAAAGCACATCTGGGATTTGGGCAGATTGTGTTGAACCTGCGGGTCCACTCGGGGAGTCTCGTCCCTTCCGAAGCACGAGGCCTTCCCGCTCAGGAGCCCGGAGTGCCTGCCGTGGAGGTCACCTTCAGCTTCTCTCAGGGGACACCGCTCCTCTTACATTGTTAGTTTTCCGTCTTTGAGTCACCTCCAACCCTCTCGTATTTTCTCCCGACCGTTCCCGATTCTGTGGTTTCGTGTCTGCTTCTCTCGAGCTCCTCGACTGTGCGAAAGTCAAAGTCTGTGCGCACTTGAAGCCAGTCTTTCTCCCCGTCCTGGCCAGTCCAACGTCGTCCCCCCTCCCCGGGCCCCCCCACCTTCACCGCGTCATCCCCCGGAACCTGTGTGCCCTCCTCCGTCTTGTCTCCGAGACCGTGAGGTCCCAGCTAACGCACGCGGGTGTGCGTGCCCGTGGGACTCGGGCAGCCACGATTCCTCTCGAATAACCTGGATCGTCTCAGCGTTACTCGTCAGTAGAGAAGGAACCACTTGCCCTCGAGAGGGCGGCCGCTGTCCCAAGAAGACCGAGGGGGAGAGAGAACAATCAGCGTTGATGAGGTCGTGCAGAAATCGGAAACTTATGCTTTGACGACGGAATGTAAAATGGTTCAGCCGCTGTGGTAAGCCAGGACGGGGTCTCCTCAAAAGTACTGGAAATAGAATAACGACGTGTCCCTGGGTATTGATCTAAAAGGTTGTCTGTGTGTCTTGACGCTCTGCCTATCCTCCCACGTTCACAGCAGCGTTGCTCCCGAGAGCCAAGAGCCAACATGCGTCTGGTGGGCGAACACCGTGTGGTGTGTGCGCGTGGGATGGCGCAGCCCACGGGAGGTCTGACCCCTGCGACCACGTGGATGGACCCTGACGACGTCACCCCAAGGACATGAGCCGGTCACGGGAAGACACAGGCTGCGGGATCCCACTTAACAGCCACATCGACAGAAACAGAATGTCGACAGCGGCGGCCGGGGGCCGGGGCTGCGGGGGCGATGGGCGGTGGTTTCGCGGGACAGGGCTGCGGACTCCCAGGAGGAGGCTCTGGAGATCCGCTTCCCAGCGCGGGGAACGTACTTAACACTCCCGACCTGTGCGCTTAAAAGTAATTAAGATGGGAATTTTACATTATGTGGGTTTTTAACCACAACTGAACTGTTTTAAAGAGCGAGTCGGGAGGGCGGCAGGACGGGGGGAGTGTGCTCGCGTCATCGACCCGCCCGCTCAGAAGCGGTTCAGGCGCTCAGTGACGTACGCAGCGCCACGGCGGACAAAGGAGCAGATGAGGTAACGACCTCTTTTCTGAGTCTCTCCACCCGGCCGTCCAGCGGGGGCGTCTCGGCGGGCCTGCTGACCCCAGCGGCGCTGGCGTGGCCCGCAGATGGCGGGGGTGGGGTCGGCTGTGTCCCCACAGGCCACACACGCCCTGGCCTCGGGACCGTCGGCGGAGTGCTCCCACGTGCCTGTCCCGATGGCCTCATGTCCTAGAAACGCCAGCGGACACGAGGGGCTCTCCCCGGAGCCTCGCCTGCCCCCACGTCCTGGCGTCCTCCCCACCCAGCGCCAGCCTCGCCTGCGCCTGCCGTGGGTCTGGTTCTGAGGGATTCAAGGGGCTGCGGCACGGTCACCTAAATCAGCAGGTGTCAGACATGACGCTCTCCCTGCGCCGGGAGCTCCCCACGGTGGCCCGTGACAAAGAGCCACAGTCTCCGTGGCCACAATGTATCCTCCTCCTGGTCCCGAAGGCGCGATCCCAGCACGGGTCCCACCGGGTGACAACGGAGGTGAGGGCAGGCTGTTGCTCCCTGCCGGGGGCTCTGGGGGACCCCGTGTTCGTCACTCTGCCCCCGCTGGAGGCACTGCGTTCTCCTCCTCTGTGTTCCAGGCCGGCAGTGGGGACTTTCCGTCCCCTTTCCTGCTGGCGGTCAGCCCTCGCGCCGTCGTCGCGCTTTCCTGAGTGACGGCCTTCAAAGCCTCCCCTCTTCCTGGCCCGACTCGTGGGTTTGGTGCCCGCACCGTGTGCTCCCTCCGTCCCCCTGCTCCTCGGGAGCTCTGCTTGCCGCCACGCGCCCTGTGAGCAGGGCTTCCCTGCTGTCCTGGGCAGGCCCCACACAGGGGCCCGGGTGCACCCCCTCCGGGCGATGAGCCTGGGGCCCCCATCCTGCTCAGGACCCTGAACGGCCCTTCCCCCGGCCCTGCCTCCAGGCCGCAGCGCCGCTCCCTGCGGCGACCCTTCCGGCTCCCTTCCTGCTGGTGACCGTCCAGCGGCCCTCTCAGCCCTCACTCCCGCCCCAAGCCTGTCCCTCCCTCCAGCGCAGCCAGACAGACGGCCGCAGGAGGAAGAGGGGGTGGCCGGTCCCCTGCCCACTCTTCCTCAGCCTGTCCCCTCCGCCAGGGCCTCTGGGGAAAGCAAGGCCCTTGCTTGGTGCCCTGTGGGGCTCTCCTGACGGTGCCTGCCGGCCACTGCCGCCATGATGGCTCTTGGGGGACACATTTGAGTTCCTTGGAGCTCCTACCCGAGGGATCGCTGACTCAGGCTCTCCATTCTCTCCGCTGGCCCCCGGTCACCGGGACGCAGGGTCCTCCCCCAAAGTCCTCCCCTTCAGGCTGAGTGTCCGTCCATGATGCCTGCCTGCCCCCCCCCCGCCCCATCATCACCCTGTGGGTGTCAGCAGGGCGGGCTACTGCTGCCCTCCCAGCTCCCCCGGCCCGTGGCCCAGCCGCTCCCCCGTGCCTCCCCTGACCCCACACCGTGGGTTCACCCCCTGGGCCCTCTTCCTGTCCCCCCCCCAAGGCTGTGCATGTGGGCCTGTGAGGTCTGCAGCTAGGTCCCAGAGGGTGGGCTCCCCTCCAGATGCCCCCCGCACAGGGCTCCCCGCAGGGGCCTCCCGGGGTGGGGGGAGGGGTCCTCTGTCTGGAGGCCCTCGGCCTCTCTGCAGGCGCAGGACAGGCGGCCGGAGAGAAGAGCCTCCGGCTGCTTCCCGGGCGCCGCGGCTGCCTCTCGGGCTCGGCCCGATGCTCCGTCCCCTCGGCCTGTCTGTCCTTGCGCGGGCATCTCCCTCCCGCCCCCCGCCCGAGTGTGTCCCGTCCACACTGGCAGCAGCCGGGGCCTGGCGGCGGCCCTCCCCTCCCGGGAGCCTGCAGCGCCCGGCGTGGCCGAGTCAGAGAGTGACCGCAGCCGCCCCGCTTGGCTCTCCCGGATCCCTGACCCCGAGAAACGGCGGGAGATGAACAAGGCTCACAATTCAAACCCCTGCGTGTGGGGTCACGTGTCACCCCGCAGCAGGTAGCCAGTGCTGGCGCTAACGACCAGTCTGAGGGTCCCGTGCGTCCACGGGGTGGCTGCCCGCCCCGGGCCTCGGCTGGTGGCCGGTCCCGCTCACCGGGTGCGTCGCGCCAGCCTCAGTGGGGGGACGCGGGGAGCAGACCCGGCCCACAAGGCCTCCGCCCGGCCCACGCCGCTCCCTGTGCTCCTTCACCAGCCACAGCCCCCGCCTCGTAAGGAGCTGCCGGCGAGCCCATGACGCCTCAAAGCCCCTTTTCCTTTATCCCTTTATCAGCCTTGCTCGGCGCCTGATCCCGTAGAGCTCCCCTCCCCCGAGCGCCTGAGAGCATCTGCGGCCGAGCGGCTCCCGTGGACTCGGGCTCTGTGTTCGGGTCACCGCTGCCCCATCCACTCCTCGCGCTCCGGGAGCTCCTGGGGCCCCTCCGCGCTCTCCAGCTCCACCGCGAAATCTGTTTCTCCTCCCTTGTGATTGTGGCGCTGACCACCCGCTCCTGCCGTCCTCGGCCGGACTGCTGGGATATCATGTTTTCACCCCAGAAAGTCACTTTGTGCCACCCTTGGCCGCCTCTGATGCTCTGTCCCTGAGAACCAGCTCTGGGGCCGTGCTCTCCTGTGCCTCTGTCTCGGGGGGCAGGGGCTGGGGGTCCCGCCCGGCCACTTGCTGGCCACAGAGCCAGGCGGCTGTTGTCGGCCTCCTGGCTCCCGGGCCCCGGCGTCCAGAGACCGCAGGCGTGGAGGGCACAGCAGCCTCCCCACTCCCCCTGCCCAGCACTGGAGGGCACCTAGAAGGGCACAGGGAGGCCAGGGCTGGGAGGCAAGGCTGTCGCACCTGCGGGGACACACTCCCACTCTCCGCTCCTGACCCAACCCAGTCTCCTGACCTGGTCCAGAGGCCCGGCGGCCACGCTGGCCCCCTTGCTGGCCTCAAGCCCCTCTGAATGGCCTCTGTGGACAGGGGAGGGGCCAGCCAGGCAGGGTCTTGGGACAGCCTGAGTCGGGCCACCACGAGGCCACCACCACCCACCTGTAGCCCGGCCCACAGGGGTTAATGGGCCCAGCCGCCCCAGGGATGCGTGCGGAACCCCAGCTCCCCACCGCCGACTCCCCAGGGCTGGTTTCTTCGGAGACTAGGCTGTCAGAGCTGTCTCCAGGCAGAGCCAGCTGGTGCGGTCCCCGGGGCCAAGTGCCAAGGACGCCACCGGCGGCACCAGGGCGGCAGGCCCGGGAGGTGCTGGTTCTGGTCTCAAAGCTGCTCACCGCCCAGAGTAGGTCTCCTGCCAGGGCCCTGGGTCAGCCTGCTGGGGTGAGACATGCCCCTCGGTCCAGGCCCTGCTCCCTGCTCAGACCACGTGGGGACGGGAGGAGGAGGGAGAGGACTGTCGGGCCCCAGCCCAGAGGAAGCAGCATCAGCAGGGGAGGTGTGCACAGACGCCGGCTCTGCCCACGCCATGGACCGGCATCCACGACCGCGGTGGACAGGCCACCCTTCAGCCGGTGGGAGCAGTGGGGCTCTCTGGGTCCCCTGCTCTCCGAGAGAGAGCCTGCCACCTGGGGCCGCCCCAGCCTGCACGTCTCTCCCAGCACAGCCTGGCCAGGCACCACCTGGGCCCTCACACCGACCCCGCCCCCCAGTGCACACCTGAAGCCCATCGCCCTCCAGATGCCGCCTGAGTCCCATCACCATTTCCTCTGCACTGCACAGCGTCTGGAACCTAGGCACAAACGAGGGGATACAAGACTCTGCTGGGCCCGTGCAGCTTCCCCTGCCCCTGGCTGGGACCAAGTCCAAAGGGCCTGGCCGGGTTGTCAGCTCGGGGGGGTGGTCATGTCCCCCGTGCCCATGCCTCTGAGCCTTGTGCCCCAAAGTCCACTGTCCACCAGGTCTGGGAAGGCCCAGACCTCTCCTCCGTGACCGGCCCCCCCAGAGACGGTGGCAGCCTTCCCCAGTCGAGCTCTCGGGCAAAGCCTCATGCGTCTCTGCCTGGCTGTCCCAGACCCGGCAGCCGGGAGGGAGAGACCAGCCGCCGGGAGGAGCAGAACTTACAGGCTCATGGGAAGGCAGTGGTGCAGGCGACCTGGTGGCCAGGAGGGCCCCACTGGTCCTGCACTCTGCCTCCTTCCAAGCGGCTGGGCCTCAGCGGCAGGACGGCTGACAGTGCCCGCGGCTGCTCCCTGCTGAGCCGGAGGAGTCCCAGCGCTGGGCGCCTACCTCAGGCCGCGTAACTGCTGTTGCCAGCGGCTGGGGGATCTGGGAGCGCGTTTCCTCTCTGCACACCTCCTAACACAGCGGCTACCCCTCTGGGGGCTGAGCACCCGCCCCCAGGAGAGCACAAGGTACTGGCCGGGACAAGACAGGGAGCCTTAGGGTCTTGGCCTCAGTTCGGTGGCTCTAAGCAGAGAGTGGGGCTGCCAGGGTTACGTGGCGCCCTGGGTGTAGACGTGGCTCTGGGGTCCGCAGGGCGGGTGCGGGCCACATTCTTGGCCACGTTTCCGGCCACACCAAGACCAGGCCTGGAGAGAGGTGCGGAGCCCTGCTGGGCACCAGGTCACCCAGCCAGGCCTAGTGGGGAAGGAAGTAGAGGACCTGGGGTGGGGGGGCGCTCAGGAGGGCTGGTGCACGCCCATGGACACAGATGTGTCTGCGTGACCACTCACTCCTGTGACAGCCGCCTCCCCTGGGCCCGCAGCGTCCCGTGAGCCCCCGAGGTCCCAGGTCAAGCCCGACCCTCAAGGTTCTGGGGGGTCTCCCGCGTCCCCATCTCCTCCGACTGGGCTCTAAGCAGGCTCAGAACAGCCCGCCCGGCCTTCTGCCTCCTGGCCCCGCAGCTGACCCTCTTCCCACCGTCGGTCTCTCCGGACCACATCCCGGGTCCTGGGCCTGTGTTCTGGTTCACGAGCTCTGTCCGCTGCAGGGCTCAGGGCGGCCGTCTGCATCTTCGTCGGGGACGGCGTCATTTCTGGAAGTCCGCGTGCTCTGTTCCAGATCTCCTCGGTGTTTTGGTTTTTTTTTTTCTTTTTTTTTAATGCTGAGAGAGTATCTGTTTCCCTGGGTTCCAAGGAGTCTGGCCCCTAAGCTCAAATACCAGCAGGGAGGCTTGGCCCTCCCGGCCGTGGCCTCTAGAGCAGTGGAGCCCGGGGACCGGGGGCAGGGATGCCCCGGAGCTGGCCACCGCCAAGAACAGCCAAAGGGTAGAAGGAGACGGGAAGTGGGCACCCACCCCGATCCCAGAGGCGCCGCGGCCGGGGTCCCACCACCAGGCTGAAGGGTGGCCCAGCTGGCGTGCGCACCCGTGGGAGACGGGGAGGTCCAGTCCGCCCCAGCGCCCGCTGACCCGTCGGGGGAGGGGCCCAGGCCTGCTTGTGAGGCCAGGTGGCCCGGGGACAGCCGGCGCCGTCAGTCCGCGTGCGTCCTGTGGGGTTTCCAAACTTCCGCACCGGTGCCTGCTTCCCTGGCCGCCGGCCCCTCAGAGGCTGGTGCGGAGGGCTCTGTGCGTCAGGGGCCGGGCCGGCAGCAGCCAGCTAGGAGCTGAGGCGGGGGGCTAGGTCCCGGCCCAGGCTCCAGTCTTGGCACAGGTGCCCATGGTCCTGCGCGGACAGCAGGCAGGGCAGGGACAGGTCCAGCGGCCACAGCCCAACCGTCTCTAGCGCGTGGAGATCGCTGGCACAGTGCCGGCTGGGGGGGGCCGGCGGCAGGCTCTGCCCGCAGCGAAGCACGGCCCATCGGGGCTGGGGAAGGCACCGCTCACGGGGCGGCTGGCTGTGGATGCGCCCCAGCTCCCGCCAGGAGCCATCTGAGGCCACGGGGTGGTGTTGGGACCCAGCGCCTCGGTGGAGGGTGGCCCACTCCTGGCCCTGCCGGCACACACGGCGATGCTGGCTGCTTCCCTTCAACACTCCGCCCGCAGGCCCAGGCCAAGCTTTGTTCCTTTTTCAACCCTGGGAGCACCTGTGACCCCTGCCTGGGCCGACCCCTGGCTGCACCTGACGCGCCAGGCGGGCTACTTCCAACGGCTCTGCTGGCAGTGCCGGGCACCCGGGTGTGGTTTGCGCCGTGGGGCCCGCTCCCTGACCTTGAACTGTGACTTCTGACACATTTAGAGATCTAGGACAAAAGCCACTCACGCTGACTTCGACCAGGCACCGAGGGGCCTGAGTTCCGTGTCTGGAGGGGTCGGGCCAAAGCCAAGCCTTCTCAGAGGCAGACGTCCCACCGGCTCATCCCACCTGATCCACGCAGGACGGGCCCCTGGAGGTAAGTGGGATGAGGCTTGCCACGACCCTGTCCCCTCCGGAGGGCAGGGTCTCCTGCAGACCTGGCCTCGCACGCGGCATAGGGGCGGACGGGCCAACTGGGCGGGCCTTCCGGAGACCGCTCCTCACGTGGCCCCCGGGGAACCGGTGACCGGACGGCTGTGGGACCCGTCCCCGCGCCGCAGGAAACACACGGCCCCTCACAGCCCACTCCCGGGCCGTCCGCAGTCGTGTCCTTCCGCTGCTGACCAACACCGGTCTTGGCTCTGCCCCTCGGTTTAGTGCCCGCCCGCTCCCTCGAGGGACAGCAAACAGCGCGAGCTCGGTGCGCGGCGGCATCCGGGTCAGTCTCCCGCGGCCCGCTGCCACGCCGCCGGCCAGCCACACCGACCCACACCGACGGCGGCCGCCAGCCTCGTGTTTTCATTCTCTCAAGGCTTGACTTGGGAATTTCCTAAAACTTCAAGAGCTTTTAATGCATAAGCAACTTCATATGGTTTTATAAAGCTTTTTCCTTTTTAGCAGTTTTATTGGGACCGCAGAGCACCTCCTCCCCCCGGCTTCCCGGAAAGCTTCCCCCAAGCCCGTGACAACCACACAGGACAGCGATGCGTTCACGTCCTCAGGCACCCGGGGGGACCATCTCCCCACCTGTGGCCGCCACGGCCACGTGGCCCGACGCGCGACCCGGCTCTCCACCCTGCCCACCTCCAGACGAGGACCAGCACCAAAGAGAACAAGGAAGGCCAAACGTTTAAGTTATTAAATCAAATATACAGAGTGATTCATTTAATATGTACATATTTACAAAAACGCACTTTCGCGAGGAGGGGGTCGGGGCCGGCAGGTGGGCAGCGGCCTGGAGCCCACGGACGCTGACAGTTGCGAGGGGAGGGTCTGTGTGAAGGCACTTGTCGCGAGCTTCGATTCTGCCCCCGTCCCGGGGAGAACAGAGCAGTCGGGAAGGGCACTTCCGGAAACACAGTTGAAAGATCTCTACGGCGGGCGCCCCAGGCGGGAGCGGGCCAGGACGGCGGGCGGCAGGGGCCGGCCAGCGAGCCGGCCGGCGTCTGCCCGTGGGCCCCTGCGAGGACCTCAGGCCCCGCTGACCACCGCAGGTGCCGCCGACAGCCACTGGCCGTGCCACACACCGCAGGTCCCACCGACAGCCTCGGGCCACATCGACGACCACAGGCCACACTGTCAACCACCGGTCCCACCAACACCACGGGCCACACCAGTAGCCTTGGGTTGTCCCACCAAACGCCACGGACCACACTGACAGCCACCGATCCCACCAATGCCACGGGCCACGCCAACGACCACAGGCCACTCCATCAGCCACGGGTCCCACCCGTGCCACGGGCCACACTGACAGCCACGGGTCCCAACAACACCACGGGCCACGCCAACAGCCAAGGGTCCCACTGGCTCTTTGGCCTGGAGTCACCGAGAACACCAAATGAGGACTAAGAAGGAAGATTCTGTAAACAGTGCACCACCGCGGGTGACAGACGACCCGGTGGGGACACAGACTCCCTCTGCTCTCTCCTGCCACACAGCGCGTGCGACACACAGAAACGTTACAAAAATAGCAAGTATCCGAGAATACTCCATTGTTCTCCGCCCGACAGTCATCGAATAATTTATACAAGGTTAAAGAAACGTAGAAAATAAACATTTGTTTTTGGTTTTTGGTGTTTTTTTACACAAAATAAAGAAACTATGCACACGGCCTCGGCCTCCTACGGCTGCGGGTGGTCCTGCGCCCCGGACCCGCCGCGGGCCGCCCTACTCCTTGCCGGCGCGGTGCGAGTCACTGACGGCCCTGACCGCTCGGTTGTCCACTTTGGGGCCTGAGGCCCAGCAGGCCGGCCTCGCGGGAGAGCAGCTGGGGTCTTTGGTGAATTTGTGCGAGAGGAACTTCTCGGCCTCCAGGCAGTCGCCCTCGCCGCGCCCGGGCTCCTCGTCCTCCTCCCCGCCGTCCCCGCGGCCCGCGGGCCCGGGCAGCGCTTCACCCGCCCTGCGCGGCGGGGGCGTGACGTTCTTGCACGGATAAAGCACGTCTTTGTGGCCCCCACACAGGCCGCCACCGCCCAGCCGCTCGATGGGGTTGCGGATGGGGTTGAGGGGGGCCCACTGGTTGTTGGCGCTCTCTTCCCGCGGCAGCCGGCTCCTCTCCCGCTCTTTCCTGCGTTTGCGGGTCCACCACACGCAGATGACCACACACGCCAGGCACAGCACGCTGAACACACCGCACAGCACCGGCACCAGCAGGCCTGGGGGGCCACGGACAGGTCGGCCGGGTGCGGGGACCGGGCACACGCCCAGGCCTGGGATGCCCGTCCTTTGGCTCCTGCCTGAGGGGGAGGGACCCAGGGGAGGGGCTGGGACAGCAGGTGCAGGGGGCAGCCCCCGGGAGGGGCAGGGCCCAGGAACTGGCAGCCCCTGGCACCTGCACTCAGCCTGGCCCCGTCCCTCTGAGCCTGAGCCACGTGTGCGGGAATGAGTCCCACTAGACCCAGGCCCCCTCGCTCACCCACGGAAGAGCCGCCCACGACGACCGTCTCCACTTTGACCTCGGTGACCGCCAAGAACAGCGAGCTGTTGCCGCGCTGGGTGATGGCTGCCACGATGGCGTGCGCGGCACTCTGGACCAGGCTGCTGTCGGGCAGGTCCCTCGCGGGGCTGAAGGACTACGGGGGAAGACACCACAGAGAGGCCCCGCTCGCCACAGGCGCCAGCACAGCCTGCCCGCCCCGTGCCCAGGCCGGGGAATGCCAACGCTGGCGGCTGCCAAGAGCGGTGCAGGTGGCTGGGGGCCCCGGGGCTTCTTGTGGGGGGACCGGCCAGAGGACAGGCCTGCAGCAGGCACGGCCCCAACCACACGGCCTCGCCCACCCTTCCTCCGGACCACCTGCACCCGGGACACGCATAGCTGTCCTTCCCAGGCAGGCGACCAGCCCCACTGGCCGCGCCCGAGGGCTCCAGGGTTCTGTCCACACACCCCGGCCCCGGTGCCCGCCTCTGCCTCCGTGGCCCAACAAGCCAACGGCGGCAAGCGGCCGGCGCCCTGAGGAGCCTCTTCTCCCGTCTCCCCCCGCCACGCCCTCCTCCCGTCCACTCTGGACCCCGGACCGTGGTCCTTCTCCGTGCTGCCACGGAGCCTCAACCACAGACCCTGGGGGGCCTCCCACAGCTCCAGAGACCCCCGTCCAGAGCGCTGGCCTCCACGGCCTCAGACCGTGGACAGGACGGGAGCCAAGTCCCGTGTCTCAGTCACCACTCGACCGACATCGCCTCCGAAATCCCCGGCCTGCGAGCCGGCCCTGGGCGGCTCCTGGCACCGGTTCGTGCCGCTGAGCCCGGCCTCCGAGGACCTCCCCTCCCGGTGCCTTCCCCCACACCCGTCACCTGCGGATCAGCTTTCCCTGCTCTCCGCCTGCTGCCCCGGACCTGTCCTTCATCATGACAGACGGGACAGGTGACCTGACCCAGCCCGGCCCCACCAGCCCCCAGTGAGGGCACAGAGTGTCCCGGACCCCCAAGGTACAGGCACACGGGAACAAAGTCCTGGGCCCATGGGTCACCCTTCGCCTCGGACCACCTAGGGACAAGCCTGGCCTGGGCCTTTGTCCCCAGCACCTCCCAAGAACAGAGACAGAACAGGACTCTGGAAAAGGGACGCGGGCAGAAGTGACGAGCCGTTCGCCCAGGACTCACCACAGCCACCTCCACCGTGCTGGCCCCCGAGGACGGCCGGTCACAGAGCAGCACGAGCAGGCGGTCCCGGGCCACTGCCCTTGTGGCTGGCAGGGCGCGGATCCCAGAGCAGATAGCGCCCACGGTGGTGCCCTGGGCGGGGACAAGCAGCACGTGAGTGGGGTCCTGGGGGCACGGACCCGAGGCGGCCCATCCTGCTGCTGGTCCCACAGGCACGTGGCAGGTCACAACTTAGGGCCCATGAGGAGGAGGCCAGGGATCGGGGGTCCAGGAGGGAGCTGACTTCCTAGCCCGCCCAGCAAGCAGACCGCCAGCCCGAGTCAGGGTGGGCGAGGCCTGGCGGTGCCCCACGGCCCCGTCCTCCTTCCCTGCCAGAGTGGGGAGCTACGTGCAGGCCCAAGGTGGGAGGGGTCCTCGCTGGTCCTCAGCCCTCCTCCCCAGACCCCGAGTGCACACGGGGCTCCCCCTCCCTCCTCCGGACCCCACAGGGCCCGACTCCCTGCACGGCCCCTCGGGCCCTCTGAGAAAGGCTGGCGGAGCTGCAGCCGGTCGGTGTGCCCGCCCTCCCAGACCACTCACCTGGGGCACTTGGTCGCGGTTGAAGTGCAGCGTGAGGCGGGCACAGTTGTTGTCCAGGTGGCTGGAGTGCGGCAGGCACAGGGTGCTGGGCAGCAGGGGCTCCTCAGTGCCACACTCCCCCCAGGCTGCACACGGCGGCTGCAGGCACTGGCCTGGGGCCTTCTCTCGGCACCGCTGTCCCGGTGGGCACTGGGCGCTCAAGGTGTCGGGCCGGCCAGCCAGCAGGCAAGGCCTGCGCCCACACCACACCTGGGTCAGGCACGCACACGGGACAGACGCGGGCGCACGCAGACGAAGACCCACGGACACACACGGGTGCCGTGCAGGAGAGAAAGACACGGCCGCGGTCAGCAAGGCCCAGAGCGCCCTGCCCCACCACGGCCTCCCAGGATGCACTCAGAATAAGCACGGGCCAGCCCTGGAGCGGGGTCGCCCCAAGAAGGAGCAGAGCAGGCAGAGCCCCGCGGGCAGCTTTGGGAGCCTCAGCAGGAGCCGTCGCCCCAGCTGCACGAGAGGAAGGGCCGGCTCCGGGGCACTCCTCCCAGCAGGCCCAGCAGAGGGGTGGACGCGGCTCCCGGCAGCCCCCCAGCGGCAGCCCCCGGGGCTCCCAGGCCAGGGGGGCGCTCCCCGTACCTTGCTGCAGTCCCGGCGGCCATCCACACAGCGGCAGCCGTTACAATCCTCCACCCAGGAGCTCCCGTGCGCGAAGGGCACCCCCTGCGACCAGCAGGGCCTCCCAAATCCAATCACTGTGGGGAGAGGGAGCGGGGGCGTCTGCAGGCCGGCCCAGAGGCCAGGTCCTCCCCACGCCCCTGGCAGCACGGTCCCCCTGGGGCCGGTGCCCCCGCCTACCATCCTGGCACCGGGGGCCGGCCCTGCCTGGCGGGCAGCTGCAGTGATAGCCGTCGATCTCGTCCACGCACGTGGCCCCGTAGGCGCAAGGCGAGGACTGGCACTCGTCGATGTCTGCGGAAGAAGTGGCTGGCTCAGGAGGCCGTGGGGGGGGCCGGTGCCCACACGCGGGGCCCAGGAGGACGCTCGGGCCAGGACAGGAGGCCCGTGCAAAGCGGTGGAGACCCTGCTGGCCCCGGTCTTGACCAGTATGTCCCTCGGGGGCTCTGCCACTGGTCAAGGGCGTTGATGAGCACCTGTCCCCGTCCTCCTCCACACGCCTCTGGCACGGGGCGTGCCAGGAGACCCTGGGGACCGCTGCTGTCACAGGGCCACCCCAGCTGAGCAGAGGGAACTGCTGGCAAGGCCCGGACACACGGGTGGGCTGGGCCCCGCGGCACCCCCCTCCCACCCCAGGACCCCCCGGGCCCCCTCACTGATGCGGCAGTCGGGACCCACGGCACCCCCCTCCCCGCCCAGGCCCCCGGGGCCCCTCACTGATGCGGCAGTCAGGACCCGCGAAGCCAGGGGCACACTCGCAGCGAAACCAGTTGATGCCGTCGACGCAGACGCCGCCGTTGTAGCTGCGGGGCAGAGAGCAGGTCTCAGGGAGGCCCCCCCGAAGGCCGAGCTCCCCGGGGTCAGCCGGCCTCCGGGGCTGCCACTCACCAAGGCAGGGGGTTGCAGTCGTTCGTATCTGTGCGCGAGAAGAGAGAGGAAGGTCGGCAACACCTCCACCGGCCCCACACACCCAGGGCCGGGCCTGGGCGCACCGTCTGTGCCAGCCCACTGACGCCGGGCGGGGAGGCTGAGGGTGGTGGGGCCCGGGGCAGCTAGCTCCAGGAGGACGTGTTGCTTTGGCAGACAGGTGCGGGGAGCAGGTCTAGGGGGCCGGGTCGTGAGGCCCGGGCTCCCGCCCCCTGGGCTGTCTCCCACCCCCCAGGGCCTCCCTCTGCAGTCCCCCACCCACAAGCTCACTGTGCGTGCAGGTGCGGCCCTCCCAGCCGTCCCGGCAGATGCAGGAGAACGAGTCCCCGCTGCCCACGCACGTGCCCCCGTTCACGCAGGGGTTGGGCAGGCAGCTGCTATTCTGGGCTGTGAAGGGGAGAGGGGAGGAGAGGGCCTTGTCGTCTGCCCGCGGGCCTGCGTGGGGCCTCTGTTGCAGATCCCGAGGTGCCACGGCAGACGGGACCAGGGGCGGGAGGCCGGCCGGGCGGTCGTGGGGCGCGGGGTGGGGGGAGTGTGGCGCCCGACCCGCCTCCCCCGCCCGTTCACCCACCGACGTTGCAAGTGCTGCCCTTCCAGCCCGGGGGACAGGCGCAGCGGAAGGTGTCCCCGCTGTCGTAGCACGTGCCGCCGTTGCTGCAGGTGTACGCGTCGCACTGGAACTCGCCTGTGGGCACATGGCTGCTCAGTACCCGTGCCCGCGGCGGCGGCGCCCGGTGCGCCAGGGCCCAGGGACACTCACGCGAGTGGCAGGTCTTGCCCTTCCAGCCGTCGTCGCACGCGCAGTAGAAGTCGTTGACCAGGTCGTAGCAGCGGCCGCGGCTGTGGCAGGGATCGGGAAGGCAGTCGTTGGGATCTGGGGGCGAGGACGCCGGTCAGCGGGGGTCGCCGGCGCTCGAGGTAGGGGCTTTGGGGGGGCAGGGGAGAGCAAGTAGGGCGGGGCCGGAGACACCTGCAGGGCCACCCCACACCCCCTGCCAGGTCCCTTTCGGCGCCAACTACCCAGAGCCGGGACCCACGGGGCACGGGACCCACGGGGCACGGGACCCACGGGGCGGCGCAGGCCCACTCACTGGTGTCGCAGAGCTCGCCCTCCCAGCCGCTGGGGCAGAAGCAGCGGAAGGCGTCCACCTCGTCGATGCACGTGCCCCCGTTGCGGCACGGCTGCCCCAGGCAGTCGTCGATGTCTGCGGGGAGGCGGGGTGAGCAGGGGGTCCCGGGCCCGCGCCCCGGCCCCGACCCGGCCCGGCCCGCGGCCACTCACTCTCATGGCAGTAGGCGCCCGTGAAGCCGCTGTCGCACGCGCAGGAGAAGTTGCCCCCGGGCAGGCTCACGCAGCGCCCGTGCGGGCCGCACACGCCGGGGGCCAGGCCGGCCGCCCCGGGCCCCGCCTCCGGCCCGCAGCCGTCAATCACTGCGCACACGGGGCGCGGTCAGGGCGCCCGGGTCGCCCCGCACCTGCCCCGACCCCACCCCAACCGCAGGCTCCGACTGCGGGCGCGCCCCCGCCCACGGCCCCGGCCCCCGGCTGCGGCCCGCCCCGCCCCGCAGGCCCCGCCCCGCCCGCGGGCCCCGCCCACCGCCGCGGGCCCCGCCCGCCTCTGCTGTCCCCGCCCACCGCCGCGGGCCCCGCCCACCTCTGCAGGCCCCGCCCGGGCACGGCTCCCTGGGCACCGAGCAGTTCTTGCCGCCCATGTCGTCGGGGCACGCGCAGTAGTAGTCGCCCTCCAGGCTGTAGCAGCGGGCCCCGTTCTGGCAGGGGCTGGGCTCGCACAAGTCCGCGTCTACCTGTGGGGCGGGGGCGTCCGTGAGGGCCCAGCCCCCCGCCTCGCCTGCGGCCCCTGCGAGGACCCCCGGAGGCCCAGGGCCCCCGCGCCGCCTGCACACCCAGGCCTCTGCCGCCAGAGCCTGCGGGACCGCCCATCCGAGGCTGTCCAGGCCCATCAGCTGGACGGAAACACCTGCAGGTCACCAGGCCCCTCCCACCCCCCTCTGCCGCGCTGGCCCTGCTTCCTCTGGCTCACCAGGCGGCATCCGGCCTTCGCCCTCCTGCTGGCGGGAAGGCCGGCTCCTTACCCCCTCCCCAACCAGCACAGCCGCCCTGGGCCCAGCCTGAGGGGCTTTCCCAAAAGTGTCACCAACCGGCTCCGCGGCTAGGGGAGGAACTTCTACCAAGGGCCCCAGGAAGCCTGTTGGTCAGGAGCCCTGCCCCTGGTGTCCTGTACCCCCCGAGGCCGGGGCAGGTCAGAGAAAGGTGGGGCTGTGAGGCGCCAAGGAGGAGGGACACACACCCCCTCAGGCACCCTGTCCCACCCCAGGGCCCCTCTTGGACGCACTCTAGTGCATCAAAGCCGTTCCGGCCCCCTGGGCAGCCAGCCCACCCCATCAGGAGGCACTTGTCATGACAAGAGGGACCTTGTGACCCTTCCCCTGCCCCCGCCCACCCGGGGCTCTGAGGCCAGGTCTCCATCCAGAAGGGAGCCCAGGATGCTCTGTATGGCCAACCCCAACTGCAGGCTGTCCCACTCACTGGGGTGGCCTGGGGATGACAGTGTGCCCTGCAGCTCCTGGGGCAGCAGCCTGAGCCTCACCTCGCACAGTGGCCCGGAGGTGCCCTTGGGGCAGTGGCAGCGGAAGCCGTCCACCAGGTCCTCGCAGAGGCCTCCATGACAGGGGTCGCTGGCACATGCGTTCAGCCGCACCTCGCAGTGCCGGCCGGCGAAGCCCCGCGGGCACACACACTGGTAGCCGGTGGTCAGGTCCTGGCGCAGGGGGAGGAAAGGCAGGGGATGGGGAAGGGGGCGGGGAGAAGGGGGGTGAGCGTCCAGAGGCCACCCCTCCCACCCCAGGGGCAGCCCCCGCCCCGTGGCCCTCCCCCACGCGGGCAGAGCAGGGGGACTGCGTCTTACCTTGCAGGTGCCACCATGCTGACACTGCCCCCGACAGTCGTTGATGTCTGGGGACAAGGGGCGGGGTCACAAAGGGGTCCTTGCGCCGCCCAGCCCCACCCCCTGCCGCCGGGCCCCCCCCATACTGACTGATATGGCAGTTGACGCCCTTCCAGCCCGGAATGCAATCACAGTAATAGCCACCAATCAGGTTTTTGCAAGAAAAAGCATTAAGGCACGGCTTCCCTTCACATTCATTGGCGTCTGCGGAGGAGACAAGGGGGAGCGATGGGGCTCAGCGCCCCCTGCTCGCACACCTGGCGCCCGCAGCCCCAGCAGCACCAGCAGCAGCCGCCACATGCCCGCAGCACACAGGCCATGCACGCGCCAGCCCCGCGGGACCCTTACCCAGCTGGCAGGTGGCCCCCACCCACTGCTCGGGGCAGACGCACTCGAAGCCGTCCACCTGGTCCACGCAGGTGCCTCCCGCCGCGCAGGGGTTGGAGGCGCACTCGTCGATGTCTGTGCAGGGACAGAGGGAGAGGCGTGGGGGCTGGGCCGCGGGGAAGGCGGCTGCGGGCCTGTCCCTCCTCCCCTGGCTACCAGGCGTCAACCACCCTGCCCCATCCCGGCTCCCAGAGGCCAGTCCGGAGCCCCCCATCTCGTGCGAGGGAGCACTCACCGAGCGCACAGGTGGGCCCGCTCCAGCCTGACGGGCAGCGGCACTCGAACCCGGAGGGCGCCTCGTGACAAGAGCCCCCGTTAGCACATGGGTTGGAGACGCAGGCGTGCTCAGCTGCGTGGGAACCAGAGGCGGGGGTGGGGGTTGGGTGTGTGGCAGCCCCGGCTCCCCACCTTCCCCGAGGCCCCAGGGTGGGGGTCAGGGAGGGCCTCCCACACCAAGAGGCCAGAGGCACGGGGCCCCCCGCCAGGCCGGCCAGCCACCAGCCCAAAGCCAGCGGCCGGCGGCCGACGTACCCCGCTCGCAGTTCTTGCCCGAGTAGCCGTCGGGGCAGGCGCAGTGGTACTGGTCAGGCTCGGCGTTGATGCACGTACCCCCGTTGACACAAGGGTGGTGGCTGCCACAGTAGTTGAGGTCTGGGGGCGAGGCAGGGTCTTCAGAGGCCCGCCCGCCCCCCACCGCCCGCCTTCCCCACGGGGCGCCGTGCTCCGGCTCGGCCGGCCGCCGCTACCTTTGTTACAGAGCAGGCCGCCCCAGTTGGTCTCACAGTTGCACTGCCAGGGGTCCACGCAGCTGCCGTGCACACAGCCGGGGTACGGGACACACTCGTCACAGAACCGCCCCTGCCAGCCGTAGCTGCACCTGCAGGAGGCCGGGAGTGTGAGGCCCGCGGCGGCCGGGGAGGCTCCAGGCTGGCTCCGGACGCGGGCGCAGAGTCTCACGGGCCACCCCCAGGGCTGGCGGCCCCAGCCTTTGAAGCGGAGCCGGCCCCGGGCCAGGCGGGGGTGACGGCACCCTCACGGGCACTTCCCGGCCGCTGGCCTCGGATGGCCGGTCGCAGCTGCCCAGCCACTCCTCCCTGAGCTATTTTGGGCCTCACCCTGGAGCAGGGCCCCAAGAGCGAGCGCCGAGAAAGGCAGGCCCTGCCGGGACCCCAGGAACGGGCGTGCCAGCTCCAGCTCGCCAGGTGCCACTGGCTGGGTCACGCCTGGAGAGGGCTCCGGGCTCAGCCCCCGCTCTGAGACCTCCGGCACCGTGTGCGACCTCACCTGGAACTCAAGGATAGGAACTCTCTCCCCACGGAGCCCTATCAGGGCGCCACCTCACAGATGGGGACACGGAGGCCCATAGCAAGTGCCCCACATGGGGCCGCTCCTGACCCAGGAAGAGCCACCCGTCCCTGGCAAATGGCCTAGAGAGGCTTCTTGGCTCCAAAGCCACGACCCCAAGGCCTGGCCCTGCCTCCAGAGATGGGCCAAGCCTCTCTCTGGGAAGTCCTTCAAGAGGCGAGACAGTCGGCTGGGGCACAAAGGGCACCCAGGCCACTCATGCAGGTCCCACTCCCAGTGGGGCAGGCTTTCCAAGGGCCCAGAGCTCAGCCTGACTCGGGGGCACTGCTGTCCCTCGTCCTGCAGCAGAATCCCCGGGGACCAGGAGGCTGCCCTCCGGGGACAGGGACAGGGCCCCTGGGGACCCCCTTCCTAGAACCAGAAGGTGCTGAGGAAAACAACTCCCCTCTCGCAAAGTCCCTTCCGTGCCGCCACCTGCCGCGCGAGCGTCCTTCTGTGAGCAGGGAGCCAACAGCCCCTTCCTGGGCTGCCCCGAGCCCCACGGCCAAGGGCTGCTGCCAGGCTGGGCAGCAGGCCACAGGGAAGCCCAGACTGGAACACGGGGCTCCAGTCTCCCGCCCAGACGTGCCTGGAGGGCCCGCGAGCACAGGAGCTGCACATCCCCCAGGGAACCCGCCCTCCAGGTGGTGTGAGGAGCCCACGGCTGGGTCACCCACCAGGACGCCATGAGGCCAAGCGCAGCACCCAGGCCCCGGCGGGCCCTGAGGATGTGCTCTCAGCCCTGGGTGGGGCAGCCCGCACCAGCCGCCCCCCCCAGCTTCTCTGGCCGCTCCAGAAGCCCAGGGAGGAGGCGGCAGGAAGGCAGGCCTATCTCCGCAGCGGCATCCGGTGGGGGTGTCCGGTCCTGAAACCTGAGCCCTGAGCCACCGGCGGCAGCTGGGCCTCCCCCACCGAGTGGGCGGGGCACACCTATGGCTCCTGGGGCCCCAGCAGCAGGGGAAGGGGAGCCAGGCGAGCCGCCTCCCTCCCGCCTCCCTCCCGCCTCCCTCCCGCCTCCCTCCCGCCCTGGCTGCTTAGGCCCGGCATGAGGGTGGTGCGGGCACTGGGGCAGCCGGCCACAGTGCGCCGCCGGGGACCCAGCCCCGCAGTGCTCACTGCCCGGGGTCCTGACCCCGTGGCCCCAGCTGCCCAGAGTCCCCAGGCTCATGCCCGTGACACAAATCAGAGAGCGAGGCTGCAAGGTACGGCTCTGTCCCAGGCAGCCAGCCAGTCTGGTACCCTCCTGTGCCAACCAGGATTGACGCCTGGGTGTGCGTGCCCCCCAAGACGAGAAGCAGCCCTGGGCCAGGCTCCCACCCACCAGGGGCCCCCTTACCCCGGCTGTGCTGCCTGCACCACCCAGAGGCCCACTCAACGTGTCTGAGATGCGTACGAAGGACGAGTCGGGGATCCCCTCCCCTCTTCCAACCTCTGCCCTCGCAGGGGAAGCCTGCCTCTGCCTCCCTGCCCCGGGGCTGGCCGGGCGGCTCCTCGTGCCACCTCCCGGGCCAGAGCCACCACAGGACACGCAGAGGGGTCCCCACCCCTCCCTTCCTGTCTCCTGAGCTGGCCAGCTCCCAAACCAGCACGGGCTGCCCCCGGACAAGTTACTTGGGCTCACTGTCCTTGCCGGGAGACACTCAGGACAGCAACCCGCCCCCCAGGGTGAGGTTCCGGGGCCCACGAGCCCGCTGCTGGGGCAGCGCTTCTTTTGCACCCCCCCAGCCCGGCGACAGGTTGCAGCCGCTCCGAAGGACTCGGGGAGAGCCTCCACCCGGAGCCCCGGCCCCCAGGCCATCCTTGTGCATCCCTGGAGCCCACCCTGGCTTCCACGCCGCCCAGCACCTCCAGCTGCCCTGCTCCCCTGTCCCCGACACGGGCAACAAGCTCACCTGCAGCTCCCGTGCCCCCAGCGCCCCCCACCCAGGCCCTGCTCTAGGTCTGCAGTGGTTCCCTGCCTACAGGAGCCATCCAGAGCTCTCCCTGTCCGGGGGCCCTGACCAGCACCCAGTCCAGCTTCCTCATTCCTGGATCCCCACGACCCCCTGCCCGTCCCGTGTCCTCTCCCGGTGACACCATGACTCCCGGCTCATCCTGTGTCCTCTCCCAGTGTCCCTATGACCCCCAGCCAGTCCCTGTCCTCTCCCCATGACCCCACGACCCCCAACCTATCCTGTGTCCTCTCCTGGTGTCCTTATGACCCCCAGCTGGTCCCTATCCTCCCCCCATGACCGTGCGACCCCTGGCCCATCCTGTGTCCTCTCCCCGTGACCCTACGACCCCCGGCCCATCCCGTGTCATCTCCCAGTGACCCCACAACCCCCGTCCTGTCCCATGTCCTCTCCTGGTGACCCTACGACCCCCGACCCGGCCATGTGCTTTGGGTCACACCAATCCTCTTCTTTGTTTCTCCCAGAACCGAAGAGACGTCAGTGACCCCCTCCCCCATATCACCTCCCTTCCTCTGCCCTGCCTGCTCTGCCCGAGGCCAGAGCTCTGCTCTTCAGGGGTCCAGCAGCAGACGTGGGGTCCTTCCTGCCCCAGCTCTCCTTCCCAGCCCTTCTTCAAGCCCACTCCAGGGGGCACCTGGGTGGCTCAGTGGGTTAAGCCTCTGCCTTCAGCTCGGGTCATGATCCCAGGGTCCTGGGATCGAGCCCCACGTCGGGCTCTCTGCTGGGCAGGGAGCCTGCCTCCCCCCTTCTCCGCCTGCCTCTCTGCCTACTTGTGATTTCTGTCTGTCAAATAAATAAATAAAACCTTAAAAAAATCCACTCCAGGATGCCTGTGGGGCCCACCCACCCCCTGTCTCCTGCTGGTCCTCGCCCGCCACCTCCCAGCCCTGCAGCGGCCTCCCACTTGGCTCTTCCCACACAGCAGCTGCCCTGGTCCTTCTATCCAGCCTCGCCCCACCCCAGCCCCCCCAGCGCCCCTCTTCTTTCCCATGTCCCACTCCCACACTCAGCCTCTCTCCATGCCCACCCATGCCCTTGGTGCCTCCTGCGCTCTGGGCACCAGTCCTTGGCCAGCTCCTGGCCCCAGAGTTAGGTGGGATCGCCCCGGCCACCTCCCCGGCCCGCTGTCCCGCAGAAGCGCCCTGCACAGCCGTCCCACTCAGCCATGGGGCCCAGGGTGCGTGCGGGGGTGTGCGGGGGAGCCGGCTGGGGGGCCCCCCGAGGGCAGGAGGGCCACTCACCTGCACTCGCCGGGCACGGCGCAGCCCCCGTGGAGCAGGTCGCAGCCTTGCTTGCACACGGCTGGAACAGAGACGCGCGTGAGGCCGCGGAGCCCCGGGGGCCGGTGCGCCAGCCCCCCTCGCGCCCCCTCGCGCCCCCTCGCGCCCCGGCCCGGCCGCTCACCCTCTCTGCACTCCTTGCCCATCCAGCCGTCCATGCAGGCCTTGTTGCCGTACTGGTCGCAGGTGTAGTGGCCGAAGAAGTCGTTGCGCGGCCGGCAGAACTTGTTGCACGTGGTGCCGTAGTAGTTCTCGTCGCAGCGCACGCGGATGCGCAGCTCCAGGTGGGCCACGTGGCCGCTGAAGTGCAGGCTCTTCCAGCGGTCCTCGGGGTTGATCATGCCCGCGTGCGACACCCGCTCGATCAGCAGCTCCTCTTGGGGGGGCGGCAGAGTCAGCCGGGCCGAGGCCGCCTGCCCGGGGAGCCGGGGGGGCAGCGGGGACACTGGCCGGGCCGCCGGGGGATGGGGCGGGGGGCCGGGGCCGCAGCTCCGTGAGGCTGCCCTCCCTCTCCCTCTGTCCGCAGGGTCGCCCCCAGCAGCGAGCGCGGCTCCCCGGCCCGGGACGAGCCTTCTCTCGTCCTGAGACGCGCGTGGGCCCGGAGCTCGAGCAGCGCGGCCTCGCGGCAGAGGACCCCACCGGGCCCGGGGGGCCGAGCGGGCAGGTTGACCACCCTGGGCACAGTGGCTCGCGAAACCCTGCCCCCAGCCCCGTACCCGTCTGCGCCGTTCCCCGCTCCACGGCCCGGGGACGCCGGGCGTATCAGCCTCCGCAGCTCTAAGCTGGGGACATCGCCCACTCCGGCCTCTCCAGACACGGCCTCATACCCTCTCCCCTCCCCCAGAGCCCGTCTGCCCAAAGTGCCCCGCCAGCCTGTCCCTGTACCCGCCTGGTCCCCTCTGAGCACTGCCCCCAGCTCGGCCCCTCCAGACCCCAGCATCCTCATCGGCGGGGCCCGGGGCTCAGCCTGCCTCGGCACCCTGGTGACACCGCCCTCGACCACGGAGCAGCCACCCCCACAGGGGCCCCTCTGTGCTGCCAGCACCCCCCAACCAAGGTCTAGCCCAGCAGCAAGCCCTGTGCCTCCACGTGGACTCCGCCGTGGCCAGAGGCCCATTCCCCCCGAGGCTGCCCCTGGGCCCAGCACCCCACCACCTGCGGGATTCACAGCCGCGTCCGCACCAGCCTCCATCCCCGGCCTCCAGCGCATCCTGCGTGCAGCAGCCCGAGCCCTCCAGCATCCAGGGAAAAGCCAGCGTCCTCACGGGGGCCCACACGGCCTCCACCCCCTGACCTGGCCTCACTAACCTCACCGCTCCCTCACCGCATGAGCCCATGCTGCTCGCACACACGGCTCGCTGCCCTGCCCCTCCTGCTTTGTCCACGGACACAGCCCCTGCCTTGTCACCGCAGGGCCCAAAGACTCCGTGCGCGGGCTGGCCAGCTAGCACGTGAGCCTCAGGGAGGGGCCCTCAAGCCCCATCCAGGACAGGCAGGCAGAGAAGGGGCCACGGAGGCAGAGCGAGCCTCTCGGGGGCGCTCAGGCCACCACGTGCCTGACGCGGCCTCAGGAGAACATGCTCATCAGGAGAACGGCACGACTGAAACCAAGACAGGGGGAGGACACATGCACAGCTCCGCAGGTCACACACGGCAGAGCTTCCTAGCAGCCAGGGCAAAGGGAAACAGCGCACTAGATCCTTGGGGGTGGGGCAGCCTTCCTGGACCGGGGCCCTTGTTTCCAGCAGGCAAAGGACCAGGAATCTGGCCACAGGCATCTCTCTGGCTAATGGGGCTCAGCCTCCCTGTGCCCTGGGGGGCACCCCACAGGCAGCCACCCGCCCCAGCCACCCAGCTCCCAGCAAACTCACCATCTGGGGTGGTGTCGTTGTCCCAGTCCCAGGCCTCCACAATGAGGGTGAAGGAGCGCTGCACACACGGAACGGGCAGTGAGGAACCAGCCGCCCCCCTGCCCCCCACCCTACCGCATCCCAGCCTTGGCCACCGCCCCTCCCCTGTGCCCCCAAGCCTGTCCCTGGCTTAGTGGGGGTCCGTCCTCTGCACCCACCACCACCTCACCCCTCTGCCTGGAGCAGCAGCCTCGTGCTCTAGCCCAAGAAACCCCAAAATGACCCAGAGGAGGAAGGCTGTGCCTCCAGGTCATGAAGGCTCTGGGGACTTGAGCTCCTGCGATCCCAGCGGCCCACACCCAGCCGGCTGGACCGGCTTGATCGGCATGAGAAAAGGGAGAGGGACCCGGGCAGAGCGGTGGGCTGAGGCCTGGCACAGCCCAAGTGAGTGGCCCCACACCAGGGTCCCCTGGGTCACCCCCCACATCTGGGGGGAACGCCCCCAGGCCCCTCACTGGGGCCTGTCACACATGAGGTCCTACTGCTAGCAGAGGCCCAAGAGGACCAACGGCCTGTCACCACCCCAGCTTCCCCCCACCAGGCCCTGGGGATGGAGGACGGAAGGCACAGCCCCCGCAAAGCCCCCAGGCTAGAGCAGGTGCCCAGTGCAACACACACAGGCCACAAGCCCGCCTCCTCCTAAGGACAGAAGGAGCAGGGAGGGGCCCTGGCTGCACAGATGGGGAAACCGAGGCCCAGGGACTGCCCATGGCTGCCCCCCACACTCCCTCCTCCCAGGATGATGTGGCGGGCTAGTGTCACCCAGCAACCTCAGAACCCACCCGCCCCACAGAGTAACCAGAGCCAGCAAGCGGCCCCACCCTTGTCACCCCGGGCCACAAGCTCCAGCAGGAGGGGAGGCCCAGCTCGCCTGGCCAGGACCTCCCGGGGCTCCCCGACGCGAGCCGCTCCGCACTTCAGCCCAGCCGTGAGCATGCTGGCCACCCCTCCCTCCGGCCCTGATGCCCTGGTTTGGGGGCCCACGGCACAGGGCCACCTCTGTGGTCCCAGGCTGGCTGGCCTCCCCCCAAAAGGGGGGACCGCACCGGCGAGGCCAGCCTCACCCCCGCCCTCGGCACCCCCGTCTCCTGGACCTGCAGAATGGCCGTGCCGGGGAGAACACCCTTCACAGCCAAGCACCGAGGGCTATCCCCCGAGCGCGCGCACCCCAGCCTTTGGGTCCCGCCCTTGGCACACAGCTGCCACAGACAGGCCGCGGCCTCCCTGGACCCCGGCCCCACTCCCACCACCTCCAGGGCCTCAAGCACGGCCCTACCTTAGGGACCCTCTCCTTGACCCCTCCGCAAGCCTGCGACTGTTGCTGCGGCGAGACAGCGCCAGGACACACTGGCCCACCCACAGGGCTGTGTGCCTTATGCACCCTCCTGACCCTGCCCTGAGCACAGCCCCTCAGACGCCCCAGGAAGACCCACAGGACCTCATGCCCACCCCCGAGCACAGACAGGAACCCTTCTAGAACACTCCCTGCCATGTCGGGCTGTCTCCAGGCTCTCAGTCCCCCTTCTTGAGTCTCCCATAAATGCACTCCCCACGGCCACCACCTGGCCAGCTCCCTATAGCCAGTGGGGCCTCCACACCCCTGCCCACAGGAGCCCCGACATCCCCCAGGGCTCTGTGTTTTCCCCAAGGTTCAGAACCCCCTCGGGGCTCCCCATGGCTCCCACCCTCCTTGCAGCCCCCCAGCCCCTGCTGTGCCCGCATCTCAGCCTGCCCACCCTGTCCCAGGGCCTTTGCACACACGGCTCCCTCCGTCTGCCAAGAATGCTACTCTCAGGCCAGCCTTCCCCTGGCCATTCCTAGTCCTGCTGACAGCTGGAAGGCCCGCCCAGCTCCTTCCCAGGCCCCACTCCGTCCACTCACTCGTGGAGCAAGCACCAGGCGTGGCTCTGCCACTAGCAGATGGGTCAGCGGGGACCTGGGGGGGGCGGGGCTGCTCTAAACAGGGGTGGGGCCGGGCCTTGGAGAGGGAGGCCTTGAGATGGGGAAAGCACTCGAAACAGCACCGCAGGCCCGCGGGGCTGGAGGAGCGTGGCACGAGGACAGAAGGAGCGGGCTCGGACGGCGCGTGGTCGCCAAGGCAGAGCTGAGCAGGGGCTGCTGGCGGGTCCGGGAGGCCTGAGACTGGCCCCTGTGCAGAGTGGGCCGCGAGGGCGGGCGTGGAGGGCGCCAGCAAGACAAGCACCTGGGCTCAAGCAGGGCGAGCAGGGAGCGCCTCGCCAGCCACTCAGGTAGGGTTACCACCGCCTCTATCCGCGCCCCGGGGTCCAGTTACCCGTGCCCCCACCCGCCCACCCGAAAGGGCCCAGCGCCCGCCAGCTGGGCTCCCCGCACTCGCAGCGCAGGGAGCCACCCAGAGAGAACCTGAGCCGGCAGGTGCACCTCCCCCCGCGCCGGGCCTCCTCCCCTCCTACAGGCCAGCCCCCAAGACTCAGTGTCCCCAACCGAACAGCGAGCTCTCGTCCCCGTGCCTCCCGACTTGCGACCGCTGGCCAGGACAGGCTTTTGTCAACCCCAAGTTCCCAGAGGGCTGGAGAGGCAATGGGCCTGGGCTGGAGGCCTCCTGGGTGCCCTGAGGCTCCAGGGCTGGGGCAGAGGCAAGGAGAGCCGGGCGGGGACGGCTGAGGACCTCCCCAGCACGCGCACGGAGGAGCCCCAGTCCCCCGCCTCCGCTGGGCCGCCCGCCTGCCCGATGCTGAGCGGCCCACCTGGCGAACTGGCCCGAGTCCCTGGACGCCCGGCCACGCCTCTTCCGGAAGGACTGTCCTGACCCACCCGCACCTCAAGGGCGGACCCCGCAGCCCGACCACCTGACCACCTTCTCCCCAGCCCAGACCCCCCAGGCCAGGTCCGCACACTTCGTCTGATCCTACACAGGAACACGGCGCAGCAGCCCAAAGACACACGAATGGTCCCGGGCGGATCTGGAACCTACGCTGCACGCCCCAGGGCCAAGGAGGCCCAGCACAGCCCCCGGGGCCACCGCCCGAGTCCACGGGCTCCAACCTGGTTTCGTCCCATGGCACCCCACGTCCGCAGCCCAGCCCCCCGCGGGGCAGAGTGCGGTGCCGTGCCGGGCGCCAGGAGCTCTAAGCACAGATACATTTCCTGAAACCTGAGCCTTGGAGAAGCCGGGGCCTCTGCCGCCATTGTCCCCAGGGAGAGGGAGGGGGCCACCTCTCCCCAAGGCTCAGGAGGAGGAAGGGATCACAAGTCCACCCCACACAGGAACCCAGACACCCACACTGCACACCAGAGAGCAGCCAGGGCCTTGCCGGGTGGTCCACCCTCAGCCCAGGGTCTCCCCACGTCTTGTCTCCCCACGCCTCGTCACTGGGCCTCGTAGGACCCCTCGAGCGAAGCCCACGATCTGCTGATACTACACATACCTTCCTTACCCGGAGTGTGCTCGCCCGGGGATCTGGGGATGGGGACCCCAGCTCAACCTGGAGATTAGAGATGCTTGTCACCCGGCCTGGCTCCCTGAGAGCCCCTTCATTGGGCCAGACCGCCCCCCCGGCAACCCCATCTGGGTTACCACAGAACAGCTGACGGAGACCCGGAAAACCACAGTCCGTCCCGCGATGCCCCCGCCACAGACCCTGCAGCAGTGCCGGCCGACTGCAGCCTGCATCCCCAGACCACCCCTAAGCCCAAGGACAAGGCCTCCGGTCCGCAGACAAGCGCTCCCCTGGCTGGGGCCGCCCTCCCAGTTCTGCCCCGCTGTCCCCACACCACAGCCACAAACAAGACTCCTGACTCCAAGCAGGCGACAAGGTGCAGAGCGGGGTGAGGCCGGCTGAGCCTCGGCCAGCCAGGACTCCCGGCCCCTCCCGCGGTGCGGGAAGGACACACGTGGGGGGCCCCGGCGTGCTCCGGGGTCGGGGCTGGGGTGGGGGCCGGGGCCCACCCAGCCCTGTGCTCCTCAGGAGGGGCGGGGAGCACAGGCAGGACGGTGTCTCACACCACCAAGGGCAGCTCAGGCGCCCCCGGCCACAGACGCCAGCCCGGCCCATCTTGGGGGGACACCCGCAGCTGACAAGCGCCCGTGGCCTCCAGCCACAACAGAGTCAGGCCCCATGCTCAGCACCCACCACATCCTCCCTAACTGGCCCACGACCCCACACACAGCCCGGAGCAGGCTGCGGCCCCTCAGGGACGCTGGCCTCCCACGGGGCGCCGGGGGCGAGGAGATGCCGCAGGCCGGGCAGTCAGCCTGCGGGCTCCCCCAAGCCCGAGCCTGCACCCTGCGGCGCGGCTCCCTTCATGAGATCCTCTCACGGCCCCATTTCACAGACAGAAAAGCGGGGCCCCAGAACCTGCTGTGGCCCGAGATCTCAGCTGGCGGCCCTGTCGGGGTCTGTCCACACACGCACAGCCCTCCCCTAGGGCCCACAGTGCACATGACAATGGACACCTAGGGGTGGGGTCCCGGGTACCACGGCCTGGCCCAGGGAGGAAAGGGTGCACCTCCCGCTGGCCCCCCCTCAGGACGGGGCCCCGGCTGCTACAGGACCCCTCCGTCAGCCAGCCCCTCTGAGTTCAGCACCCACAAGGCCCCTCCAGACCTCCACCGGCTACCTACCACACCCAGAGAAAGCACGCACGCGGACACACGCACACAGAGGCGTGCACACGCATGCACACACATGAACACACGCACGTGCACACACACGACCAGACGGGGTCTCCATCCCGTCAACTATCAGCTAGGCACCTGGGCCAATGAGGGGGTCACTGAATCCTGGGGGGCCAGGGGGAGGCACGGGGCATCTGTGAGGCAGGGGAGGAGATGAGCAGGAGCTCTACCCTGACCTCTCCGCACCCCAAACCCGGGGCCCACTCCTCTCCCGACACGGAGCCTGACCCCAGCCCGAAACGAAACACCGAAGACAGCGCAGCCCGTGCAACCCGCTCACGGCGCGGGAGGGTTCAGGACCGGCCAACGGCAACTCGAGGGGCGTGCGGGGGAGCAGAGCCCAGACTAGCTCCCCGGCCTCCTGCCGCCAGGGGCCCAGGCAGGGCGGAAGAGGGGCCACTTCCCACACCCTCCCGCGGTGCCCCCCTTCCCCCTCCGGCCACTATCGAGGCCCTCCTCACACCACCTACTCCCAGGAGCCCCAGAGTGCAAGCTGCTCCCTGGCCGGAGCCCCCCCACCCCCACCCTCCCCAAGGAAGGCCAAACGCGGTTTCCAACGCGCCCCAGCTCACGGGACGGAGCTGGACTTGCAGCAAACCAAGGCCGCGTGGCCGCGGGGAGCGGAAATACCAGGACGCTGGCATCACAGGCCAGCCGGGCACCCAGCAGCCGGGATGCACTGCCGGCGGGCGGCAGAGAGAGAGAAGCTGTCCCCCAAAACAGGCAGCCGCCCCGCCGCCCTGGCCGCCGGAGCCCGAGCCCCCTCCTGGGGAAGCAGCTCACGGCAGGACAAGAAGAGGTCCCAAGGGCGGCTGCCCAGAAGAGCAGGACGACTCCAGGGCTCCCGGGAAGGCGAGGGCCTGCCCTGTCCCGTTCCAAACCAGGCCAGCCCATGGGGCCAAGAGCCGTGAGGGGCATGCGTTGGCCCCGCCGCATTCCTCCCAGGCCTCCCTGCCCCCACCCCGGCCGGTGCCAGCTCGAGCAGAAAACTCATCCTCAGGTAGTGCTCTGGAGTGCGCTGGCTCGGGCCCAAGTGCGGATGACAGGCTGCGGGCTCTGCTCAGACCTGCCTGCCCCGCTGTGAGGACGAGGGGGCTGAGCTTATCGTAACGGCCTGGGGCCCTCCCAGGCCTGCCTCTGCCTCCTCCGTCAGGGACGTCTTTCCCACCCAAGGCCCGGAGGTCAAGGGAGACCCCAGAGGCCAGTCAGACAGGCAGGGGCGCTGCCCTGTCTCGAGGGGGCCCTGGCCATCCTCCCAGAGCTCGGAGCGCCGAGAGGAGCAAGGGTGGGGCAGCGCGCAAGACCACCTGGTCTGAGCTTAGGAAAGAGCATCAGCACAAGACCCAGAGCCCAGGGCAGGGCAGGGGGCCCAGCCCTCCATGGGGTGGGTCCTCCCGGCCCCACCCCGGCCAGCTTGGCCAGCTCAACTCCCCGCCTCTCCTGGGCCCAGGGTACCAGGCGGACACATTCCTGGTGCCCTTCACCAGCCCCTCCAGCCAGAAGTCCTCGCTCAGAAGGCCGGGCGGCCAACCCCCGCAGCACCCTAGTCCAGCCCCCCCTGCTCACAGATCTTCTCCCAAGCCCACCGTAGCTGTCCCTGGCCAGTTCCTGCATCCGGGGGTACCTCTCCGGGTCGTCTGTCATTTCTGCCCCACCCAGGACCGCCGCAGGGACCTCGAGTGGGGGGAGGGGCAGGCTCCGCTTCAGAAAGCTGCCGAGCTCGGGCATGGGTTGAGGTAGGCCCACCCAGCTGCTTGGGCACATCCCCTGCCTGCCCCAGGGCAGTCCAGAGGGCTGGGCCCCATCCCTCCCAGCAGGCCCAAGCCCAGGGTTCCTGCCTGCCCGGTGTGCTCTACCCCCCCGCCCCCACCTCAAAAGAAGGACAAACAAAACCAAAAGCCCACGAACGGATGATGCCACAGAAGATCACACCAGGGCCACCTCCTCCCCGGGGTGCGGCGGGGGGAGGAGGAGGGAGGGTCCCGGGCCAGCAGCAAGGGCTGCGCCAACGCTCCCACGTTGGGTCCTCGGGGCCCAGGTCCCCGGGCGCCAGACCGGGCTGCCCCCCACCTCCACCCTCGGGCATCCAGGAAACGGCAGGGCGGGCGGAGGCTGGCCACGGGCCCGGGGCGGCTCCGCCAGGGCCTGCCCCAGACCAGCCCCAGCACGCGCGGCGCACATGCCTCCGCGGCCTGCCCGGGCCCGGGGCGCCGCGCCGCGCCTCGCCTCCCCCCCGCCCGCCCCAAGACAGACACGCGCAAGGAGACGCAGGCACACGCCGCAGGCCGCCGCGCACGCGGGCCGCGGCCACCCCCCGCCGCCCCGCCCCGCCCCTGCCGCGACCCCCGCGCGCCCACGTGGCCAGGCGCGGACCGAGCCCCGCGGAGCACGCGCCCCGGGCCGGCCCCGCCGCGCGGCGCCCCCTGCCGGCCCCGCCCCGCCCGGGTGCGCGCAGTCGGCACGCAGGGCCGCGCCGCAGGTGCCGAGGGGCGGCGGGCGCCGGGGGAGGGGAGGGGGCACGTACCGGCCAGGCGAACTGGAAGGGGATGACGACGAGGCCGGGGTCCTGGTCGCCTCCGGCCCGGGCCCGCGCCCGCGCCCGGTCCCCCGCGGCGCCCGCCGGCGGCAGGTAGAAGGAGTTGCCGCCCAGCACGGGCGTGGCGCCGTGGCCGTAGCTGCAGGGCCCCGTGGGCGTCACCTTGGCCTGGTACTCCTTGAGGCACACGCGCACGTACGTGTCGCACTCGTCGTGGCCGCAGCCCCCCGCGCGCGCCGTCCGGCCGTCGCCGTCACAGCAGGCGCCGCTCAGCAGCTCCCCGTTCGCGTTCCGCAGCGCGCTCAGCTGCAGCTCGAAATAGCCCATGGGCCGCGCCGCCTAAAAATAAGGCAGAGCGAGAGCGCGTGGAGGCGCGGGCCGGGGTCGGGCGGCCGGGCGCGGGCGCGGGCGCGGGCGCGGGCGCGGGGGGACCCGCCCGAGCCCCCGCCGCGGCGCGCAGCCTCGAGGGCCGCGAGCGGCGGCGCCCGCGGCGGCGCTGCCCGGCCCCGAGGGGCGGCCCGGTGCGCCCCGTCCGCGCCCCCCGCTCACCTGCACGCAGAGCGCCAGCAGCAGCAGCAGCCTCCGGGGCGGGCGCCCCCGGCCCCGCGCCCGCATCGCCGCCCCGGCCCGCGCCGGCTCCCCCAGCGCCCGCCCGCCCGCCCTCCGAGCGCCGGCAGCGGCGGCAGCGGCGGCGGCGGCGGCGGCAGAGGCGGCGGCGGCGGCGGCGGGCGGGGTCGGGCGGCGATGCGGGCGCCGGCCTGGACGCGGGCCTGGGCGGCGGGCGCGCGGGGCGGCGGCGGCTCGGGCGCGCAGGCGGCCGCTCTCCGGCCCGGCTCGCTCCCTCGCGGCGGCGGCGGCGGCACCGGCGGCGGCGGCGGCGGCGGCGGCGGCGGCGGGTCCCGGCCTCGGCTCTGCGCGCCCGCGCTCCCGGCGCCCGCAGCCAACAAGTTCGGGACGAGACTGACAGCTCGCTCGCCCATTCGTCACCCGCGTACCTGCATATGCATGAGGGGGCGGGGCCGCGCCGCGGGGTGGGGCCGCGGGCCGGGGGCGCCGGGCTTTAAAGGCGGCGGAGGGCGCTCCTGCCCGCGCCCGGACCCGGCGCGCGCTCCGCCGGGGCCCCGGGCGGCGGGGGTTCCGCCACGCCCCCGCCCCGGCCAGCGTGCGGGGGCCGGCGCGGCCGAGCGGCCTCCCCTCGCGCGCGCCCCGCCGGGTGTCGGCGGCCGGGGGTGGGGCGCCCCTGAGGTCACCGCCGAGGTCCCCTCCCATCAGTGCGCCGCCGCCGCCGCCGCCGCTCCCCGCCGTCCCGGGGGAGAAGCCGCCTCCGGCACAGATCAGGGCCGTGCCCCGACGCGGGGTGGGCGCGGCCTGGACCCCTCCCGGGGGAAGCCCCCCCCGCGCCGCCCCCCCGCCTCCGCGCCGGCCGCAGGGGGCGCTGCTCGGCGCCCACACCCCTGCCCGCCCGCCGCAGGGCCCGCGAGTCGGGCCGCCCGGCAACAGATGCTCCGCGGCGCGAGCTGGGTGCCCGGGTCGGGCCGGGCGCGGGGCTGAGCAGGCCACGCTCTCGCGGAACGCCCGGGCCGGAGACGGGGCTTGGGCGGGGACGCGGGGGAGCGAGCGGGGAATAAAAGGCGGCGGTGCACGCTCAAGGGACGAGGTGGGAGCTCCCCAAAGAGGCTCCTCCCGCTGTCCCGGTCACCGGGTCCCCACGCCCCCCCCATCACCGTGCTGCCCTCTGCCGGGGTGACCTCGCGCCGCCCCCCACCCCCACCCGGGGTCAACTCCAAGGGCTCCTCGTCTGCAAACATCAGCTCCCCGCCCCCCCCCCCAGCGAGCAGGGTCCCTTTGGGGCAGGCGGGTCGCATGGGCACTTAGGGATCCGAGGTCCGCAGGGGTCCGACCCCACCCCCACAATAACTGGGCGAGTCTGTCGTGGGCCCCTTGGCTGGGGACTGGGTGCTGGGAGGGCAGTCCCTGCCTGGAGCTAGGAGCTGCCTTGGCTGGCAGCAGCGGGGGGCAGGGGGAGGCAGGGAAGGCTTCCTGGGAGAAGCGGCTCCGAAGAAGGGGGTAGGAGCGCAAGCGCAGCCCTCTTTCTCACCAGGCTGTGCGGCCAAGGCGCCAAGGGGCCCGGATGCCCTGAGCGCGCCACCCCCACACGGGCTGTAGGCCGCTCCTGGAAAGCCGTGCCCCCAGGATCCAGGCACCGGGGGGCCCCTGAGGGCCACGAAGGGATGGGCCCGGCTCTGTTCCCGCTGCCCGTCCCTCCCTGCCTGAGCCCCTGTCTGCTGGGGTGAGGGGGCAGGACGCCAGCCAACCCCGCCAAATAAGGGAGGACAAGCTGTGTTCAGAGCCTTCCAGATGCGGCCACGGCTGCGGGGGTCACTGTGGGGATGCCTCCTTCTCGCTGCCCCCGCCCAGAAGCAGGCACCCATGTACTCCAGGCCCCAAGTGAGGAGACCCCCAACACACACACACATACAGAGCTTCAGGGGATCGGGGCTCCATCCCTGTCCATGCCCACTGCCCCACTATCCAGGGAAGCCCTGGGTGCCTCTGCCCCGCATTCAGCCTAATGGTGAACCCCTGAGGGGCCCCCAGTCCAAGGGTGAACAGAGCTAGAACGACAAACTGTAAGGGTGAGGAAGGCAGGGCAAACCGCACAGGGGGCCGGCTAAGACCCAAAGGCAGGGGAGGGTCAGCGGGGTGAGGAGCTGGGAACGGCCCATGCAAAGGCCCCGGGGTGAGGAGGCCTGACTCCCGTGAAGGCCTGTAGAAACACAGTGGCAGAGGCCGAGCAGGGGAGGGGTAGGCCTAGGCGAGGCTAAGTGGGAATGAGTGCGGGGCCGCACTGGGCCTCTCCATGGGTCTTCATGCTAAAACCAAGGGAAGCACAGAGAGCCACTGAGCTGGGTTGGGCTGCACAGCAGTGACCTACATTTTCCCAGAGCTCCCTGGCTGCAGGGAGAGGGGCAGCAGAAGGTGAGGTCAGGGCAGGGAAGCCACAGGTCACCACAGTGCAAGGGAGAGGGGCCAGTGACCCAGCCAGGGCCCGGCAGCGGAGGGACCTGGGACTGAGCAGGGGCAGTTCCTAGAGAAGTGAGAGGTGGGGTCCAGAGAACAATTCCCCGTGGGCCCCTCCCTCAACCACCCCCGAAGCTTCCTGCCCGTGGCCAGCTGTGGGCGGGAAGGACAGCCCAGAGACCGGCTGCGCGGCGGGTTGCAGAAGCTGTCGTGTTTCAGCAGCGGCTCTCCGCCTGCTCGGAGCGGTCTCGGCCTGGAGGCAGCAGTGAGGGATGCTCACTCCATCTCAGGATTCAAGCTCAGCCTGTCCAAGGAGGCAGCCTGCCCCCGGGCCCTTCCTGCTGGCCAGCCCCGCTTGGGGGTACAGAGCGCCCCCACCTGCCCTGCAAAGCTAGGGAGACAGTGGCCTGGCCCCATCTGCTTCCCTGCGGGCCTTCTGGGAGCAGGATCTGGGTCTCCCTGGCCCAGAGCAGCTGGGTCCTCCCCTTTGGGGCCCCCCCATAGGGAATTCTGCAGCTCTCGGGCTGGAGGGCTGGGGATCTGATGGGGGCTCGGGCTCCTCCTTCTGCCCGTGCTGGGCCAGGCTGCTCTGCCTCTTACAGGAAGAACCCCGTCCCTGCTCTGGGGCCCGCGGATCCCAACACGGGTCTCCCACCCAGGTCCACCCGCCCCCTAGCCTGGGGGCTCCCTCTCTGAGTTCCCCAGCAAGAGGGGCTCCCAGGATGTTCCGAGCTGGGCGCTTGACAAGGCCGCGATGGGGTGGAGGCCCCCAAGCTGGCGGGGCCCTTCAGGACCAGGCTGGGGTGCTGGCTGCCTGGAGTTTGGACAGAGCTGGCTTGGCTCTGGAATGAGCTGTGCTTCCGCCCGCCTGCGATCTGTGGTGCTAAATATAGCGGCCAGGGAGGGGAGTTTCCGGTTACAACCCCCCCCCCCCAGCCCCCAGTGCCGGGAAATCAATGCCAGCTCCATTAGGCCCAGCAGCAGTGCCTGCGGACCTGCCCCATCGGACTGCAGAGCAGAATGACGGGGCTGGACCGCACCCCGGGCCGGGCGCTCTGTCCCGCACCCCCCACCCTGCCGGCTCGGCGCCTCCAGCTTGCTCCCCACGGCACACAGAGCCACCGGCGCCACCCATACCTGCCAGAGGCCGCTCTGAGGCCGTGGGCAATGCCTGCAGGTCGGCCAGGAAGGACAGAGCTCTAGAGGCGGGCACCAGGCAGGCCGCAAGCAGGGGAGGCGGGGTGGCGTGGTTCTAGGCTGGGCGGAGTCCCGGCCCTATGACTTGGTCTCCGGATGGCTCTGGACAGGGTGGGGCAGGGCTGCTCGGGACCCCGCCACAGCCCAGCCCTGGCAGCCCCTTGGGCACAGGCCGCAGGCCCGAGGGCCCCTCCTCGGTGGCACGTCCCTCACGTGGCCGGGCTCCCAGGAGGCCCCACCTGGGTCCCAGCCAGCATTTGCATACAGGTGGTGCTGCTTGAGTGCACCCCTTGGGCACCGCCTCTGTGGGCAGCCTCCACCGCCAGGCCCGGGGCGGTCTGCACTGTGCTAGTCCCAACCTGCCTGAGCCCCAAGCCCTCCCCAGGCCAGCAGGAAGGGAGGGACGCCCCCCCCAACCCCCAGCGTGCTCAGGAGCAGACACCTGCCTGCATGGGGTCAGCCTGAGGGCAGAGCAGGGGGATTCCAGGGAGGCGAGTAGACCTCAGCCCAAGTGAGGTGCCTGCACTTGACGATGGGGTCTCAGTGAGAGCCAAAGGCATGGCCCTGCCCAGCATTTGCCTCGATGCCGGACTGAGGCCCGGTCCCAGGGGACACGGCAGCTCAGGGCACTAAGTGGGGTTTGCAGCAAAGCTCCTGGTCACTCCCGTCCCCACCTATGACAGCAACGGGCCCGGACACCTTGCCCTCTCCAAGCCGCCACGACTCATCACCCACAGCATCGCCCACGGGTCTAGCGGAGGGCTTGGAGGGCCAGGGGACAGGTTGGAGGGCCAGGGGACGGGTCAGGCCCTCCCTCCGGGAGCTTCCCCAGCCGTCAGGCCGGGCCCGCATCCTGCAAATGCCCAAGGTCACCGCACCCCCTCCGCAACGGGTTCCAACCCACCCACTGCCTATGGAGGCCTTACTGGGTGTGGAGCTGAGTGGGCGCCAAGCACTCCTGTGACCCCAAGTGTTTAAGGGTCACAGAAGCAGCTCCCGTAGTGCCTGACCCGCAAGACAGGCTGGCGTGCATGGCGGGGGTCCTTCGGACTCACAGGCCCACACTGGTTGGCAAGCAGAGCGATATCCCGGCACAAACTCCCAACAGTCCAGGGCATGCCAGGGCTGCTGGGGGCACGAGACCCAGATCCAGAGTGGCTCTGGCTCTGGGCTCCCGGAGAAGGAACCCAGCCCAGCCCCGGAGCCGGGAGCGTGCACCTCAAGAACGCACAGCCTGCACTTCCGTCCCTCCTCCTGAGGGCCGGCCCAGCCACCACCCCCACAGCCGTACGGCTGCCCCGTGGCCCAGCACACAGTCCTGCCTGAGCCCTTGGCCCGGCTGAGACCCCAGCCCCACCTCTCCTGCCCCAGCAGGTAGCCTGGCCAGGCACCATCCTCCCTGTCTCTCCCCGGGACCCCGCCTAAGGCCTGACCTTAGCTCCCTGCCCGCCACCAGCCGCCCACAGCCGTCCCTGCCCCGCCTGCGGCCAGAGGCTTCTCCGTGGAATGAGAGGCTCTCGTGGAGAGCACACCCTCCCCCAGGACCCATCTGGGAAAGCCTCACTGTCCCTCCGCCCCCCACCCCCAGCCCACCCCGGTCACAGCTCAGAGCCAGCAGACACAGGCTAGAGCCACACAAGCCTTTATTTTCGTCTGCAGGCCAAGTGGCCAGAACTAGCCTTGGTCTCGGGCCCCTGGAGTCTCACTGGGGACGCAGGCCAGGGGCCACATGGCTGAAGAACCACGAGATGCCGAAGATGACGCCGAGGGTCTTGGGGACATCTGGGTCATCCGCGAAGGAGCGGGCACCGTCCAGGGGCAGGTGCACGACCTCAATGAGCTCACCCTCCTCCGCCAGACCCCCGCCTGGGCCGTCCCGCTGGGCATCTGTCACCTCTGCGTAGAACATAGTCTGGCTGGAGCCAGTGAGTCCCACACCGGACCTGTGGGTTGAGACGGCCTCTACGGAACCAGCCACACAGGCCTCACGGGCCGCCCTGGCCCTTCCGGCCATCCTTCTAGCCACTCCTGCCCAGGAGACCCATCTGATAGGCAGAGCTCCAGGATATGCCCCCCCCGCACCCCCAAGGATGGCAGAACCCTGGCCTCATGGTGGCTCTCACTTCTGTGGCTCTGTCCTGTGGCGAAGGTGGAAAGACTCTGCCCGTGTAACTGAGGGCTTTAATCAGCTGACTTCCAGCTTGAGAGATTACCCTGGTGGGCCTGACCTAATTAGGTGAGCTCGTCAGTGAAGGCTTAGTCGTCAGAGACACTGTCCTGCGGGCCTTGTAGACCAAGCAAGCTGCCACGTGAGGGGGCCCCGTGGTCCAGGCCTGCAGGTGGCCTCAGGGAGCAGACCACGGTCCCCGGCCAACAACCAGCAGGGAAAGGGGGCCCTCACTCAGCCCCACAGCGACGAGGGGCTGGATTCTGCCACAATCACATGAGCTGAGAAGGGGACCCTGAGCCCCAGATGAGCCCACGGCCCCGGCCGACACCGTGACCACAGTGTGGCCAGCACCTGAGCACCAGGCCCCATTCCCAGGAAGCAGAACAGCGGACCCACGGCAGCTGTGAGGTTTTAAATGAGGGTCAACAGGAGCCAGACATCTCTGCGGTGTGGGTCTGCAGCTCCCTCGTGCAGGGCCTCCCTTCCCAGCACAGACCCCAGTTGGCACCCAGGGCCCCGGGCTGGCTGGAAGCAAGGACCCACGTGGCAACCGTGTGGCCCAGGCTCAGAGAGCCCCCAACGCCAGCCCCGCCAGGATGCCAGTTCCAGGCCGGGGAGGGCTCCTCCTGAGGCGGCAGGGGTGTGGAGGGGTGAGAGGGAGCCCCTCCCTAGGTGGCTGGTGGCCAGAGGGGGCTGCCAGCCACCGGGAGGGGGACAGGCACCCAGGTGCAGCGCCGTGGCAGGCACCGTGGGCAGCCGGGAGGGGACAGGCCATTCTGCAGCCCAGGACCGCAGAGGAGTCAAGCGTGAGTGCACGTCGGGAGACGGGGACCCGAGTGTGTCTGGGGCCACCCAGAGACATGCAGGGTGGGGGCTGCTCTCGGTGGCGGCCCAGCACACAGGGGGGCTTCCGTGCCCCACTGCCCAGGAGGGGGCACCCCCGCCAGTCGGGCCTCCCCCCACTGACACAGTCCCTCCTGATGGCCGGTTTCCGGCGGGGGCCGCGGCCTGCACCTTGGACAGAAGCGCCAGTCTGGGGGGCTTCCAGGCCCAGCTGCCGCCGCTCGTGCAGGAGATGGTACAGACGCCGACCCAGGGCGAGAAGAACATGCCCAGCCCCACCCTCCACTGGGCGATGGCAGAGGAATGCCTGGGCCTTGTCACCTGTGACGGGCAGGGGCGCCCCGGGCTCTCCATCGCTCTGAGAGGAAGCATCTGCTGTCTGTCCTGCCCCCAGGGACACCTGCCCCGACCTCTACTCCAGCCCCTTCAGCCCGACCCCCCAGAGCCACACCTTGTCTGCACAGTGCAAGTCTTCCCAGGTTGCTTGCTGCCCAGCGTCCTCCTGGGCTCCCCAGCACCCTTGGGATCAGGCTAGAGCCCCGAGACCCTGCTTGAGGAACCGCTGCGGGGGGACGCTGCTCCTCCACGGGTCCCCCACCCTCCAGGCTGCCTCCTGCCAGCCCCCCCCCCGCCAGCCCCGGGAGCACCCTCCCGTGCTCCTGGCCACCAGCAGCGAGGACACCCGCGGACAGCAGGCCTGCCCCTCAGACCACGATGCTCAACCACTCGGCAGCCAGGGGTACACGTGGGGGCTCCGAGCCCTGGCTCCGTCCCTTCCTTGGCCTGGAGGCCGGCCCCAGCCCCCCAGCCCCCAGCCCAGGGAGCCACCCTGACAAAGCCCTTGGGCAGCTGAGGCACAGGGCCTGGACCCAGCACTGAGCGACCCCCGCGCCAGGCTGTGAAGCAGAGCTGCCCACCGGCCCCTCCCCGGGGGAGCAGGCCCCTGCCCCTGCAAAGGCTGCGGCGGGGGGGGGGGGGGCGTGCTCAGGGCCGTGCGGGGGGCTGGCCTCCTGCTTCCACGTTTTACCAGGCTCAGGGACCCGTGAGGGCTTTCAAGGGGCAGCACATGGACAGGCTTCACCCTAACGTCTCGTCCTGAAACACGGTGGGGGACACCTGGGCTTTGGTGGGGAGGGGCCTGCAGTCTCAGCTCCAGGCCACATCCCTTCCCCGCCCCCGCCATGCCAGAGCCCCTGCCCCCCAGCCTCATTCCCGAGCCGCTGACAGCAGATCTGTGACTCCGCCTCCCACCACCCCCCACCGGCGCCCGGTGCCTAATCCCACCACAGGAAGTAGAGGCGTCTGTCGGCAGCAGCTGCCACCCGGGGCTGGCCCCATGTGGCTAGGGGCCGAAGGGTGGGGGCTCACGTGCCCCAGAGCTGCCCCCATGAGCCCTGGGTTCCGGCCTGGATCCCAACCTGAGGGCCTTCTCTGTCCAACCTTCCCCGACTCCATGTTGAAACACAAGGAGGAAGAACCCTGCCTGCCCCCGGGGCTGGGGCACTCGCTGCCTCCCGGCTCATCTCAGCCCCCGGCGGTGCCGACCAGATGCCCCAGCCCACTCACTTGTAGGTGGCGACCCGGCGCAGGTCGGAGGGAGACAGGCGGTAGCCACACTCCTCCCAAGCCTCCGCGCAGGCCACTTCCTCCAGAGACAGCCCCGGCTGGTCCACGAGGCCCGCACACAGCTCATGCGTGACCCCCGCCGAGCCAGGCAGCGTCACCTGCAGCTCCCGGGCTCCGTCCCGGTCCACGGCCGCCAGGGACCCCGGGAAGTGGCGTTCGACCTCGCTCGCGTACACGGCTGGGTGGGGAAGGCCGGGCCACGGTCACAGCTGTGTAGTGGATGCTAGACCCCCACTGGGCTTCAGTTTGCCCCTCCCCCCACCTACATTCTGACCCTAGGGCCCCAGCGGCCTCTCCCCTCCCCCCAGAGCCCACTCCCGCATGCCTCACCTGGCCGGAACTGCTTCACCAACACCAGGCTCTGCTGGGAAGAGTTGAACATGAGAATGGCCACACTGTTGGGGGGGAGGGACGATACTCAACACAGAAGCAACACCCTCACCTCGCCTCCCCGGGCCCCTGGCTCCCAGCCCCGTTCCCAGCATGCCCAGCCCACCTCCTCTCCCCAGCAGTCTGGGGAAATTGGTCCCTTACTCAGATGGGAACACTGAGGCCCAGGCAGGGCCAGAGCATGCCCAGGCCCCACAGTCAGGCCAGGACACAGGCCTACTGTATTCCGACAGGCAGAAGAGGGGCTCGGGGTGCAGAAGGACATGCTGGGCAGCTGGGCAGGTTGGGGTGGCGGCAGCTGAGGCCGGCTGACTGACGGGACATGTGGCCCCCGCTGGCTGGCTGCCTACCGGCCACACTCCTCGTGCCTCCCTGCCATCCAGCCCACAGCCTGCCGCTCAGGGGAGGACGAGGGCACCCAGACGGCCTCTTCCAGGTCCAAGAGGGCCCGGCTGCCACGACGGTCCAGGCAGCCTGAGCCAGGAGCCAGAAGGGGACATCCAGAGAGCATGAGTGCATCAGGAACACGGGTGCACCCAGAGGGATGCGGCAAGGCAGGGGCGGGGGCACTCCCGGCCCCTGAGCCCCAGTGTCCCAGTGGGCGTCAGCCTAGGGTTTCCCCGGCAGCCGGGCCAGGCTGGGCTCTCACCTGTCATGTGTCTTCATGAAGTCCCATGACTTCTGAGTGCCATTCTGAAAGATGCAGGGTGGTGGTCAAGGGTGGCCAGAGGGCTTCTAGCGTGTGTGCAAGTGCCCTGCGAAGCGCAGACCCACTGCACCAGTCCCTACCCGGGCAGCCCACCAAGGCTTGAGCCCATCAGGAGCGGGGAGCTGCAGCAGGTTGGGGAGGGAGGTCACAGACAGCCTGATCCCCTCCAGGGGTGGGGCAGAAAACCACAGCACAGGGTAGAAAGGCATCCAAGGCCCAGTGTGAGCTGCCACCTGGGGCAGGCTGGACTCAAGGAGCTGCAAGAGATGTACGCTGTCACCAAGTGCGGGCAGCACCGTGTGGGGCACGGGGAGGGGCAGGACGGGGGGTGGGGGTGGGGAGGGGAGCAGAGATGAGGTTTTCAATGCTGAAGCTTCCTCAGGCCAGTGGAGACAGACAAGAAGGCAGGAGAGGTCAGGCCAGCCTCCTGAGTACACCAGCACCAGGAGCGGCTGGAGTGGGAGTGCCCCAGCCAGGCGGGGGGGATCGCCCTGCCGGACATGGTGATGCAGTGATGGTGACTGGACAGGGGATGACCCCGCCCCCGCCCAGCTTCTGTCTGGGGCTGTCTCTCGTGCATCCTGTCGGCCTGTTGTCCTGTCGCTCGTCTCCATCATCCCACTCCCCAAGCCCGGGCACCACCCCCCGATGGGCTCCCAGGGCTCCCGACAGCAACCAGGGAATAGAGGAGGCGGTGCGGGGCAGGGGCTGGGCCAGGCCCACCGGGGGAGCCGGGAGGGGCATCTGTGGGGTTCCAACAGGCACGGTGTGTGAGAAGCCTAGAATCCTGCCAGCTGGACACCACTAGACGGGGTGGGCTCCCATCCTTGGGGCTGGAGTGGACATGATCAGTGGTCATTCCACCTGGTCCTGCCTCCTCCCCAAGGGGTCTCTGCCAGCGGGGCTGGACCCAGGGCCCTGGGGACCTGCCCTGTGGCCGCCCATCGCCAGCACCCTTAGGCCATCTGCTCTCAGCCACTGGGTCAGCCCTAAGACCCCGGAGAACTGCAGGCCCCGCCCTTGGGGCTCTGTGCAGGCCTTGAAGTGGACATGGACCTGAGCGCCAGACACACAGAACGTGCACCCGGGGCCGCAGAAGAGAGAGGATTTCCTGGAAGAGGCAACACTGTACCAGCCACACAGGCCCCCGAGGGAAGGGCATTCCAAGCAGAGGGGCTTCACGGCCAGAGGCCCACGTGCTGGTCCAAGGGGCGCTGGGCAAATGAGTCTGAGCTCTGCGGGAAGCAGAAGGCCCTGGAGGACTGGCGGGGGCCTTTGTTTCCAAGGGGAAGGTCGGGCTGCCTGGGAGGCCGTTGGGAGGCACCAACCCCAGGAGGCAAGCCTGGGCCTGCCTGCAGTCTGGCCACGGCAGGGCCGGCCACCCACCCAGGACGCGCTCCAGAGAAGGCCTGCCCCCCCCCCCCGCCCCTGAGCCTGCCAAGTGCCTGCTGTGCCTCCTGCCTCCTTCAGGATAAGTGTCACCTCCTGCAAGTCTCGGGGACTCTCCCAGCTCAAGTTCAAAATGTCTGTCAGACCCTTCGGTCTGGCCAAGGCAGGATGCTAAGGGACGGGCCAGAGAGGCCCAGTGAGGCCCAGCCAGACCTACCCCCAGGAGCCCCAGACCAGCTAGTTGGGTCCTAGGCCTGGTTAACCTTCTTGGGGAGGGGGGCGGCAGTGACCTGCCTCCGGTCTGTCTGGCTACCATGCCTCCCCCGGCCAAGGATGGCTGCAGGTGTCCCTAAGCATCATGCACGGCCCAGCCCTGTGTCCTACAGGCCCTGAAGGAATACTGCCTGGGCTCCCCAAGCCCGGGGCCCACCACTGCCTCCTGTCTGCCCCGGCTCTCTTCGGCTACCACCACCCACTGGTGAAGCCGCACTGACAGGCTACCGCACTTGAGCTCGGGGAGAGAGGATGGCAGCCACGTGCCACGTGGCAGCTGTGTGCCCCGACCCCCTGTGCCCACCCACTGCCCCCAGCCCAGCCCCAGCCCCCTGGGGGCTGCACAGCCATCATCAGACATCGCCACCCAAAGTCAATGCCAAGGAGAAGGGCAGCGATCTCAATCGTCCCTCAGCTGACCCCTTGCTTCTGTCCCAGGCCAGCACTGCCAACCTGGGCCCATCCCAGGGACATGAATTCCCTGTCCCCCTGGAGCCAACAGGGCTACAAGGACGGAGCAAGTGAGAGCTGTGAGAGGAAGGGCCGTGGAGTGGACAGGGCGCCGCCAGCCCAGGGGCGGCCGGGAAGCGGAGCATCGGACACCTGGACCGCAAGTGCTGTCAGCGAGGCGGGAGGGCAGTCTCATCCGGAAGGCCGGGGGATACTCCGACACCCGGCAATGCGCTGGGCGCAGCCAGGACGCTGAGCAGAAGGTGAGGGGCCCAAACCACGGAGCTGGTTCTCACCGGCCCAACAGACATTCCTCGTGAGCTTGCTCTATGCAGGGTGCCCAGGGAGTCACGTGGTCCTGCTCTCGCTGGTGGCCGGGGATGGGCGGGAGGAGAGGTTTTGGGGGGGGGGCGCAGCCTGCCTGCGTGCTGGGCAGCGCAGGGGCCCCCGGAAGGAAGCCCCCCTAGGGAGGCTCCCCAGTGCTCTGCCGGATCCCGCGGCTGCCTCCTCACGCCACAACCCTACCTCCGCTGCCAAGAATGAAGACCACCGCCTCCAGGAAGCTTTCCCTGACCCCGGGGCGCCCCGTGCGTCCCGCTGCAAAAAGTGCTGGGGCCGCGCACAGCCTCCTCGGAGGGATGGGTCGTCCCCAGAGGTGTCCCGACGGACTCGAACCACACCCGCCCGCTGAGCTGGGGCGCTCCACAGGGGGCGGGGCGGGGCCGGGCCGCGGGCGGGGGCGGGGCTCCGCGGGGCCGGGGGCGGGGCTCCGCGGGCGGGGGCGGGGCTCCGCGGGGCCGGGGGCGGGGCTCCGCGGGGCCGGGGGCGGGGCTCCGCGGGCGGGGGCGGGGCTCCGCGGGGCCGGGGGCGGGGCTCCGCGGGGCCGGGCGGCGGGGAGCGCGGAAGGCGCGCGGGCGGGCGGCTCACCTGGCGGTAGCGCAGCGTGAACGGCCGCAGGTAGGGCGAGGCTGCGCAGTGGCCCACGGCCGCCCCCTCGATGCGCTGCATGCCAGCGCGCGGGGCAGCCCGGCCACGGGCAGAGTCCGTGCAGGCCTCGGGCTGCCGGGCGCGTGACCCGGCCCTGGGCATGCTCAGTGCGCGCGGGGCGGGGCGGGAGGGCGCGGGGCGGGGCGGGAGCGCGCGGGGCGGGGCGGGGCGGGGCGGGGCGGGAGCGCGCGGGGCGGGGCGGGCAGCACCTGCCGGGTCGGCGCGCAGGTGGGGCGCGCCCGGCCGTGGGAGGCGGGTGCGGGGCTAGCGCGTGGAGCCGGCTGCCGGGCGGCGTCCGGCGGGGTGTGCGGGCTGGCGGCCGCGAGCGTGGCTGGAGGGGACCCACCGGACACGCGATCGCCCGTGCTCGGGGGACTTGGGACTTGGTGGGGCAGCCCTGGCGGGAGGAGCCGAGCGGCTGTCCCACCCCACACGCGATGACCGCGGCCCTGAGACTGGGTGATGCGGGGGCGAGGTCAGGCCCCAGGGGAGGAGAGCTGGGCCCTGCGCTCGCGGCTGCCCGGTGGAGCCTGCGAGAGGAGGAAGGACGGGGTCGGCGGGCGGCTGCATGCAGGACCACTGAGCGGGCGGCGGTGGGAGACCGTGTAGACCCTTCTGGGGAGCCTGGTGGCCAGGAGGACAGCAGCTCGGAAGAAAGGCGAGGCCCGGGAAGGGGGCGGGACCAGGGCCGAGGCAGACCCAGGCCCTCCGCTCACCTGCGCTGCTGGGAGGAGCGGAGCCTCCTTCCCCTCCGGGGCCCAGGGCTATCGCCACCCTCAGGAAGGCCTGCCCGCCATGCTCCTCCCAAGCTGTGAAAAGGCCCCGGCAGCTGGACTCCTCTCTTGGGGGTGGATCTGGGGACCCCTTCCAAAGGCAGCCGCTGCCTCCCCAGGGGCCGCTAAGAATGGTGAGGCAGGGGGCTGAGCCCCGCTCCTGCTCTCTGACTGTGGCCCCACAGCTAATAGCCAGGGGCACTGGCCACATGGCCTTGAAGCTGATGCCCTTGTCTTCTTATCTGTTGCTGAGTAGTGAGACACAGGGCCTCAGAATGTCGTGGCTGGAAGCACCGATCTGTCCCTCACTGTCTCGGTGCACGGATGACTCTGGCTCAGCCCGGCAGCTCTGCCATGGGCTTTCTCTGCATGTGTGGTCAGGGGACAGCCGGCACGGGCACCTTCAGGAGGCTCAGCGGGCTTGCACATGCAGATGGCTCCGCTGAGCCGCCAGATGCAGGGCAATGCGTCTGGCAGCTCAGCTGGGCGGCCGGAGCAGCGGGGGCGGGCCGGCCGCCTCCCCACGTGGGTCCTTTCTGTGCGGCATGGCGGTCTCAGAGCCATGGGGTCCCCCTGCGACAGCAGCTCCCCCAGCACAGGGTCACCGGACCAGGCTTGCTGCAGCCCAGCTCCCACATCAGGCAGCGCTCCTTCACGGCATCCCGTGCCAGCAGGAAGGTTCACAGGGTTCTGGAGCCGCGGGAAAGCACGGTTCCTGGGGGCTGTTGTCAGAGAGTCACCATCACCTCCCATAAACCTAGGGGTTTGTGCTTCCCAGCCTTCCTGGCTACCCCATGTCGTGCGCACTGGAGAGACGCGCACCAGGGCCAGCCCTGCCCGGCAGCCCTGGCCCGGGCAGAGGAGGAGCGGCAGGGAGCCAGGAGCATCTGGGAAGAAGAGGCAGCCTCTGCTCCCAGCATGGGTGTTGCCGTGGAGGGAAGGGAAGTTTTCCTGAGGCCAGCAGAGGTGGTTGGTCGTGGAGACGGCAGAACTGAGGTCTCTCCAGCCGTGAGGTGCTGCCCCTCGGGGAACAGTCTGGCTGTTCTGCAAAGGGGAGCCATCAAGTCCCCGGGAGACCCATCAGTACACTCCTGGGGGTGGGCTCGGCCAACCCCCGCCCTGGCCGCCCTACGGACAGCAGCTGGGAGGGCAGCCGCGCTGCCACCAGCAGGCGAGCGGGTCCACCATGCAGCTGACCATAAGACAGAGTATTACTCAGCCCCAGAAAGGAACAAAATTCAGATGATTCGAAGACGGGAATGTTTCGCGCTAACCATGGCCAACCAGCCCATCTCCCCCCATTCCCCTCTGTCCAGGATGTGGCCGGCGCAGCCTCACCGTGGACCTGGGGTCAGGATCCCCGGGGTGTGGGCGAGTCTCTCGGGTGAGCTGTGAGTATGGCCACCGCACGGCAGGCGGCCTGGAACTGGGTCCCAGTAAGAGGGACGAGGATCCCACGCTCAGGCTGTAGGGTGGTCTAGCCAAGGACCCACCGTCCCAGAGCCCTGGAGGAAAAGGGAGGGCCGGAGCCAGTGGGCTGGGCTGCTGTGAGCCCCCATGTCCGCCCCCCGCACCTACAACCACGGGTGTGACGGCCTGGGACGGCTCAGACTCAGCATCCTGCCGCTCCGGAGTCTGACACCAGCCTCCCCGGGCCAGGGCCCAGCTGGCAGCCGCGCGGCGTCCCTTCTGAAGGCTTCGGGGCGGAAGCCGTCCCGGCCTTTTCCAGCTCCCGCGGGCACCCCCACGCCAGGGCTCGCTCCCTGACGCCGCTCCCATCGTTGCCTGTCATTCTCCTCCTCCTCCTCCGAGGACGCTTGTGGGGGCCTCGGGCCCCCCCAGGAATCCAGGCTTGTCTCCCCATCTCACGTCTGCGTCTGTGAGGTTCCACAGCGGCAGGCCTGGGGGTCAGGGCGGAGCCCTGGGGGCACCACAGCCAGGCAGGAGCCTGTGTCGGGAGGGCCCCAGGACCGCTCGGTGCCTCCAAAGCGTGGCAGAGACCTACTTCTCCACGGTAGGCGGGCGCTGGCGGGACCCCTGGGTGGCTTCTGCCGACTGCCGCCTCCCTTCTCTGGGTCGGAGCTGGGGCTCACCTGCTGAGGCCAGGACTGGAGGGAGGGCGGCTGCGCGCCCATCCCCGCGGGGCAGGGGGCTGGGAGCCCTGGTGGCCCGGCTGGCAGGGCTTCCCCATGGTCCGGGCTGGAGGGCACGCTCGAGCAGTGCCCAGCAGCCTGGGCGGAGAGATGGGGCCCCCGCTTCCCCCAGGGCTCAGCCTCCTCCCGGGGGGGGGGGCAGTGGGCAGCCACGGGTCCAAAGAGGTGAGGGCACGGGTCGGGGGTCCTGCTCTGAGAGACTCCAGGGATGGAGGGTGGTGCCCGCAGGGAGGGCCAGAGGCAGCGGCCACAGCAGTGGTGACATCAGGGCTGGACATACAAAGCAGCTGCAGAACCCACGCCTGCACCTGACGTTTCTGCCCCCACCCCCGTGGCTGTGCTCACAGGGCTGTCCCTTGGTTATGGTTATGTCCCTTGAAGGCATCTTCCTCTGGCCTTGCAAGGCCTTGGCCGGGGCAGCCGGGAGCGACCCCGCCGGAGCTCACACAGCATGTGGCTGAGCATGTGGCCCAAGCAGCCTGGGAGGAGGAGGCCCCAGAGCCCTCCCCTGAGCCCTCCCCACGCACAGCAGGTCAGCCCCGCTCACCCTCACGGTCACAGGGTGGCTCCCGTGGCCCGGGCATTGCCTACAGACCCAGGGGCAGCAGGGAAGGGGCGCGGTTTTGCAACTGGGAGGAAACCCTTGCCCAGAAGGCCCCACTGGGAGGACGGGGGACCGTTCCCTGGAAGGTGTAGGCCCGGGCGCGCGCTGCCCTCCCCGAGCGAGCCCAGACACGGATGGTGAGGAGGAGCCGAGGTGGCCTGGAGGGGGTCCAGCCCCTCTGCTCCGCGGCCTGGAGAGCTCCGCGGTGGTCGGCCTCCCGCGTGCACACGCACGCTCCCTCAGCCTCTCCCAGGGGGTGCGGCTCAGGGCCCCTGCTCCGTCTGTGCTGGGTGTGGGGTGCCTTCGTGGCACACTGAGAAGCACACCCACCTGCATTTCTTTCCACACCTAACCCTCTGGTTTCGTCATCGTGTCTTTTTCCTCCTTCCGTGACGGCTCGCTTTCCCCGTCCACGTGGCTGGGCCGCGGGCGCCCAGGGGTTTGGTGGAACGTGACTCCAGTGTTTCCGGATGAGACGGGGGCTGGAGTCTGTGAACCGAGTCGAGCAGATGCCGGCGCGGTGTGGGTGGGCCCCGTCCGATCAGTTGGGGTGCACACGGGACCTCGGGCAGAGAGAATCCGCTCCCCGTGCCGTCCCGCTGGGACGCGGGTCTGCTCGGCCTGGGGGCTCCGAGTGGAGCCCACGGCGGGCTCTGCTGGGTCTGCCGCTCGCCGCCCGCTGGTCGTGGCCTCGCAGCCTGCACTGGGTGACCGGTCCCCTAGAGAGACTCCCATCCCCGCAGGTGTGTGTCTGTCTCCTTCTCTGGACAACACAGGTCATCGTGCCTGGGTGTCGTCTGATGGGTCTTGGGCAGTGACCGCCCTGCACCGGTGCCTCTTCTCCAGGACCTGGGGGCCCTCCTCTTCCGTCCCAGCATCACTGACCCATTCCCTTTGTCTTTGTCATCCCATGGCTTGTCCCCATTTTGCTGGCCTTCCTCCTTCGAGAGCTGTCTCGTGAAAGCTGACTGCTTTGGACCCTCCCCGGCCCCTGTCTGACCAGGCGGCCCTTCCTGGCTTGACCACGGGGCTGCCCGTTCCTTCTGGTGTCATGGTAACAGCTGGGCCAGGCCCTGACCCTTTGTGGGGGCCTGTGTTCCTCTGGCTGTGCCTGGGTCCTGAAATACCACCATGTCCCATCTTGGCTGGGTTTCTGTACCCTCAGCCAGTGACCCTTTCAGTCCCTGTGTCCCTGTGTCTGGTATCTCCCCCTTCCCCTTCTGGTGTCTCCAAGGTGGTCCACATGCCCCGTCCTGTTCCCTTTAACGCAGGGCCGTGGGGGCCCCATGTGCATCAGGGCAGGTGTGTCCTTCGTAGGGGGCACAGTACAGCTGTCCGGCCAGCCTCTGGGGGCCCAGATTTTGGTATCGGGGACACCCCTGGCCGCTGGCCCGAGCTGCACTATCGGAGCCTGCTTGTGGCTCTCCGCTCAGGTTAACCCTGGAGCTGCCGAGGGCCGGGCCGCCCCGGCTTCCTCTCCTGCCTCTGCGACTCCTGTTCCGACAGCCCCCGCTGTCCCCACTGCTCTTGGACACACGTCCTCGTATCTGGATGTACGGATCCCTCTCTTTGCTGTTTTTTCCTCATCCTTCCAAAAGTGACCTCTTAACCATTAACCTCACTGCTCCTTACACAAGTTAGAGCGACTGTGGTGAAAGCACCCACAGAGATTTGGATGGGAGCGGGCTGGGTCTGCCGCTCCGGCTCCCCGGGAGGACCTCAGGCCGCGGAGGCCCACACTCCCATCTGCTGGCCTCCGGGTCTCCTCCGGAGGAGCCGCGCGCCTCTCTGCGGGCAGGCCCCCCGCATCGTGTGTCGTCGCCCCTGCCACCGTGGGCGCCCCCCAACTCCGCACCCGGCCGCAGGAGCGCCACGGGAAGGCGACCGCCGCTTTCCAGACGGTCCCGTGTGCCGTGTGCTGTGCCCGCAGAAGAGCAGAAAAGACCAGTTTGAAGAAAACAGGGGCCGGTTAAGAAAGCACGTTTTAGGCAGCCTGGTTGCCGCTGGGGGACTGCCCCCGGCTCGCCTCTCTGGACACAGGACCGTTCCCACCTTTAGCGGCTGGTGTGTGTCCCCAAGCTGCACCCTCTTCTGTTTTGACAAAGTGCTCGGCTGACGGTCCCGGGAGAAGAGAGGCTGTGGGGCCTCAGGGCCCGGGTCTGGCCTCAGCCTCCCGGGGAGGTCAGAAGCCGCTGGCGCCGCCAGTGGGCGCAGACACGGGGGATCTAGGGACACCAGGCCCCAACCATCAGGGCATCAGGCAGGACCCGGAGGATGGGCTGCCCTGTGCTTCTGCTTCCAGCCCCGTTGGGGTCCCCTCAGCCTCCCATATAGGTCAGGTGCGTGTCAGAGCTGGTGCTCCTGGGAACCCACGTCCTCCGCTGTCTGACCCGGCGGGCCAGGCCTCACGGGGCACAGCTGTCCTGCACACCTCTGCCCCCACTCCCCCGGGAGCTCCCTTCCCCCGGCTCCCTGGCTCGGTTCTCGCTCTCGTTGTAACGGAGCAGGTCCTCCGGGAGCCTGAGACGGTGCTGGCGGGCGGCGTGAGGCCCCTGGCGCGTCTGAAGGCCTCTTCCTCTCCCTTCGCGCCCCGGGGCGGCTGGGCTGCGCCTGGAGCTCCATCAGAGCCGCTTTCTGCAGTGCGGGGTCGGGGGGCAGCGCGGGGTCGGGGGGCAGCGCGGGGTCGGGGGGCATGGCTTCGCCGCCTGCCTGCCTTCCCCGTGGCCACTTCCACTTCTGAAGGCGTCCTGAGGCCCCTTTGGGGACCCAAAACATGTTGATTTGGAGAACGCCCCGTGTACTAGAAAACAGTGTGCCTCTCCCGACCGCATTATCCAAGCTGCTCACGTCTTTGCTGGTGGATGCCGCAGCCGTCTGTGTGCAGAGACGAGCTGGAGCGGGTCACGGGTCATCTGTGGCTTTCGTGTCCTGAAGCTGTTTTTTGTTGCGTCCGTGTCCGAGGTTTCTGATCTGCTCGTCATCTCCCAAGTACTGGCATTCCTCTGTCCTTCGTGACGCTATTACTTTAAAATGGTTAAAACGGGCAGCCGGATGTTAGGTATGTTTTGCTGCCGTGAAAAAATACAGTAAGACAAGACCCGGAGACCGTGCACCTCCCAGCGGGAGAACACGCTGCTGAGCGACGCCGCCACGCGGACCCAGCCCGCCGTGGACAGCTGCCCTGTGGCAGACGCGGGTGGCCGTGGCGGGTGGGCACGACAGTCGGGTTTCTTCCAGCAGGACGGAGAACTGAGGCCGCGGAGGTTCGAGACGCACGCCAAGCGGTTACGGCGCGTGGGCCGTGTGCGGGCCCTCGTCGGGCCGGCCGTCCCAGAGCCTGGAGCCCCGACCGGGCGCCCGGGGGCCGGTGGCGTTTGCGCTTTCTGGGCAACAGTCTGAAGCGACACAGACGGAAGTGTGAAGCTGCGCCCAGGGTTTGCGGCAGAGCAAGAGGGTGGAGGAGGGGCGGGGGGGTGAGAAGGAAGGGTCGGGCCGGAGGCAGGAAGGGAGGAGTGGGGTCTGCGCGACCCACGATGGCAAGAGAGAGGGGGTGCGCGGGGACACATCACCGGACACCATCCCCGCTGCCGCCTGTGCCCCCCGAAGACCCTCTCCACCCGAGTCCTGCGTCTGTAATTTGTCTCCCTCTCTCGTCTGTCCTTCCGGGGAAACTCCGTCCTGCTGTCCCTCCTCCCCGGCTACCCTGACAGGGCCGCCAGCTCCACACCCCTCCCTGTTCCAGGAGAAGCCTCGCATGACCTTTCCTGATTCCTTGTCCTCTGGGGACGGTCCCCAGCCCCATGTTTCGGCGTCATTCGGGGATCCATGCCTCCGCTGGGTTCTGTCTGAGCCTTGAGCTCCCGCCTCTGGCTTCCCGTGCCCCCGTCTCTGGTCTCTCAGTGCCCACTGCCCAGAACCTCGGCGCCACGGTGCTCCTTTCCTCTCCCAAGCCGGGCTCCCCCTTGGCCTGGCCACCCTGGCCCCACCACGGAGTTCGCCCAGCGGGGACCCTCGTGCTCAGGGCCAGGGGCTGGGGCGTCTTCCTCCTCACACGGAGGCTGTGCCCCCACCCTCCCTGAGGCCCCGACACACACCCCGGGCCTGCCCTCCTGGCTGCAGGGCTCCCTCCAGCCTGAGACCCTGCCCACCTCCCACGGCTCCCACCTCTCCGCCGGGGCTCCTGCAGGCCCTGCCCGGTGCTTCTCAGCATGAGCCCCTCACCTGGCCCTGAGATGAGCTGCAGCGTGAGCCCCACACCCACTCCTGTACCGCCCGGCACCCCAGGTGCCCCTCGTGGGGCTTGATGGCAGCCCGAGGGCAGCAGCGGGGCAGAGTGGCAGTGTTGAAGTCATGGGAGGGCGGCCTGCTGCACCACTGCCCCCAGGGGCCTGGCCCGACCCTGGACCCCAGCCATGGCAGGGTCTCCCCAGGACCATGGGGCTCATGCGGGCCAGAGCCACGCTGGCCTGGGGACAGTGGGACAGCAGGCCCCAGCCAGGTCTCAAAGGCTGCGGGGGGCAGGCAGGGTTTGGGGGTGGCCTTCTTGGGGCGAGGGAAGCAGGCTTGGCCTGGAGCCCAGGCAGGACCCCAAGGCCTACAAGCGGGGTGTGTGCGGAACCCCGGCCCCGACCTCACTTGGGCCCCAACACTGTGCGGACCCGGACTCCTGGGTCACACGCTGCCTCATGGGTACGCCCGCGTCTCCCCAGGGCTGACAGCTACGCCCCACATTCCCAGCCTCCAGGCACCCCTGGGTCTCAAAGGGAAACAGTTGGGCCTGGAGCCCCCAAAACGCGTGAGCCGCAGGGCAGCCCGAGCCCACCCGGAAGACGCGACCCGGGGAACAATGCCCTTCGTGCGACAGACTTTCCCTCCACGGAGAAAATAGAGTCTAACAGAATGGCGACTTCCTGCATTTGTGCCCGAGGGGTGACTCACGCAGAGACCTCCCACAAAGAGGAGCCTCTGGCCAAGTCCGCCGGGCTGGGTGCTGCCACAGCCCTGCACCCCCCGAGCCCCCCAAGGCAGGCAGGGCCCGCCAGCCGTCTGTCCTGCGGGCCTCAGCACACCCCCCCAGCTTGGCCGCGGAGAGGGGCTGGAGCGAGTTAGGCATCCACGGGGCTGGGGGATGCCATGAGGGGCTTCCCGGAGGAGGGAGACCCGGCCAGAGGACACCGGGGGCATGAGGAGAGCTTCTCGGGGGACAGCGGATCCCTGCTCCGGAGAAGCGAGGGTCGGGAAGCCTGCGGGCTGTAGTGAGGGCGGGCCACGAGCACTGGGCTGAGCAGGGCAGGGTCGAGGGAGGCATGGGGACGGGGCTGCCTGGGCCTCCTTCTGCATTCTGGGTGAGGGGGTGAGGTGGCCGGGGGGACAGCCCTGGATACGAGGAGGGTGGGCAGTGACGGCCAGCAAGGCCCGCCATGCAGGGGCTGAAGCTGACGACACACAGAGGCCTGGGCAGTGTGCCGTCCAGAGCGGCCCAGGCAGTCAGACCCGGACCCTAGGGGAGGACGGACCGGCCTGCGGGGTGGGGACAGCCCCTCGTGGTAGCAGGAGGATCCTGAGGGCCCCCCTGGGGCCTTTCCCTTACGGAGAAGAGGTGTGAGGGCAGGACCTTGGGGCAGGAGATGCGACCCTTGTACCCCTGTGGGAGGAGGGGTGTGGACCCGGCGGCCGGGACGGGCTCTGGGCCAGGCTCACGCTGAACTGCAACACGGTAAGGATGCTGACCTCCATTCTCCTCTACCCTGGACAGAGGCCGCAAGCTCTTCCGAGAGTCCTTCCCTGCGACCTCCCAGCGCTGATGTGCTCTGAAGGGGCTCAGCCTGTCGGGCCATCTCCTGACCACACGCTACTGTTAAAGGACGTGTTTATTTTTGGAGAGAAAGTGCACAGGGGGTGGGGAGGGGCAGAGGCAGAGGGAGAGAGAGGATCTCAGGCAGACGCCCTGCGGAGGGCCGGGCCGGACACGGGGCTGCACCCCGTGACCCCGAGATCATCACCTGAGCCAGAATCCGGAGTCAGACGCTCAACCAGCTACGCTACCCAGGTGCCCCGACTCTGTTTTACCCTTTCTGTAGTCCCCAGGGCCAAAGGCCCCATGTGACCTCAAGGAGCCCTGCCACTACCCCAGCCCACCATCCCTCCTGTGCACGCACGCGTCTCGGTCTTTCTGGGCGCGGCCCTGGAAAACCACCCTCCTGCCTTCTGAGGCTTTTGCCAGGCCCACACCCAACCCCCTGGTGGCCCGACCGCGGCTCCCCTGCAGTGCTGCGGTCCTGCCCCGACACCCCTTTCTTCGGTGCCCTGCTCCTCCCCTTCGGGCTCCCCACGGTAGAGACAGTAGGACTGACCGCCTTGTTTGGGGTGACATGCAATCCTTCTCCTTGAGCATCCCTGGCACCTGTATGGGACTGGCCCACGTGGCCCCGCGAGCCAGGCTCCCGTTGGAAACCCTGCTGCGCAGACCGGGGGGGGGGGGGTGGCCTAGCACAGCATGGTGCGGGCTGCTCCCGCCCGTGTGGAGCCGTGGAGCACACGGCGGGGGTGCGGAGGTGGGCCCTCCCACCGCCCCTCTGGGCTCTGGGGGCAGGCACCCTGTGTGGGGTCTGGGGCTCTCCCTGCCCCTCTGGCCCAATCCCCTTTGTCACTCACAGTCTCCCTAGAACTGCTTGGCACTGGCCTTTCGGATGGCTTCAAGTTCAAGCCTCTCCCAGACCTGTGACCTCCAGCTGCTAAGGCCAAGGCACCAGGGTGGCACGGCTCCCCTCCCTCCCTGGTGGGGGACTGGTCCCTTGGTAAACGCCCTCTGTAAAGCGCCTATTGTGTCCCAGCGCTGTGCTGGGTGCCGGGTGCCATCTCGCTAGGTCTGCACACCCCCCTGTATCACAGCCATGCGTTCGGAGGGGAAGGGTCACAGAGGGGCACCTCCAGCCCCTGGCGGCTGGGCAGCAGCCCTCCCCCGGCTCCTCGGGCCCCGGGCGGCAGCTCATTTCCGCGGTGCCCCACTGCCCTTGTGGTGCTGCGCTTGTAGCCTTCCAAGCCCTCTGTTGCCAGAACCTCATCAAGTGTCCCGTTGGAATGCCCCGGGCAGTTTTCTGATGGACTGTGTGGGGACAGCTTTCCAGGGCAGGCCGCATGGGGGCTTCAGAGGAAGGAAGTGCAATGGATTCCAGGGCACTGGGGAGAGGGGCAGGATGGGGGCTGGCCGAGGACGGTCCCTGCCAGGTGGGTGGGACAGTGGAGCGGCTGTGGCCATCCGTGCCTTGACCAGCTTGGTTCTGGCTTGGACAGGAACCGTGAGCTCTGGTTCTGGGCCAGCTCCCATCTCCCACCCACTCCGTAGACCACACTCCGAGCTGTGGGTCAGCATGTGATCAAGGTCTGGCCGGCCGGCTGCCCCGGAGGCCCTGGGGAGTGGGCAGCCGGGCGAGGCAGGGCAGGGAGGCCTGGTGGGGGACCCTAAGACAGCCTGTCCCGGGTGAGCCGGACTGTGCAGCGGAGCCGGGGAAGGCACAAGGGAGGCCGCCCGCCTGGGGCGCACCTGGGGCCGTGTTTTCCGTCACAACCGCCCGCCCCCGCCCCCAGTCCTGTCAGCCCGGAGTCTCCGGGGCACCGACCCCTTCTCCCCTAGAGAGCAGCGAGGAGCTGGGTTTCCGTCCCGACTTCTGCGTCCTGCTCGACGCTCCTCCTAACCTGCGGGGGCCTGTCCCCCCGCCGGCGACCTGGGAGGGGAGCGACCTGGGAGGGGCACCCCTGCGCCTGAGGATATCCCTCCGCTTCCTCTGCCCCGCCCCCGCCCTCCAGGGCCTGACCTCGCGGGCCCGGCCCGCACCCCGCCTCCCCGGCCCCGCGCGCCCTCCCCGCGGACCGGCCCCCGCGACTCCGCGCCGAGCGCTGGGCTGAGCCCCGCCGGGCCCCGGCCCCAAGCCCAGGGCGCCCCCGGGCAGGTGGCCGTCGCCTCTGACCCCGGGCTGGGGCGGCCTCGGCGTCTGGGCCTCGGCTCGGAGCGTTTCCTGCCCGCGCGGCCCAGCCCGGCCAGCCCGGCCCGCAGGAAGTGGCCGCCTCCCGAACAAAGGCGCCGGCGGACAATGGCCATTGAATTGGGCCGGGGCGCTCGCGCACGGACGGGCCGCCAGCTGCCCGCGCTGATAAGGCCCTGCTCCGCGGCGCCCGGCGCGGGGGCGCCCGGCCCGGCCCCGCCCGCGGCCCCGCCCCTCCGGCTGCGGGCCAATGGGAGGCCGGCCCCGCCCCTGCCGGCCGCGCGGGGGCCAGTCCGCGAGCTCGCGGCGGAGCGCCCCGCCCCGCGCCGGCCCCGCCCCCGGGCCCCGGAGCCGCGGACCCGCCGTCGCCGGGCGGCCCCCGCGCGCGAGGGGAGCCGCGCGGTGCGGGGCGCGTGACGTTGGCTGTTTCCGCGCGAGCCGGACGCAGCCGAAGCCCTGATGCTCGGGCACGTGGGCGCCTCTGCGCGCCCGTCGCCTGGCTTGCGGGGGACGCGTCTCCGCGGTGGTGGCGGGGGCTTTGGAGAAGGTGGCCTCGGGGGTCACCCCTGGCAGGGAGGGTGCGCGCCTGGTGACTCTGCCGAGGCCCCAGAGGTTGGGCTGGCGGCGAGACGGTGGGGGTGGGGCGCCGGCCTGAGGCCCCGGCGGTGGAGCACCCGCTGGGGTGGTGTCAGGGGAGGTCCTCTCGCTCCCGGTGACGCCCCGGCGACAGGGCTGTCGCCCCTGCGCGTGGCAGAAGTGCTGGGCTGCGGGGCAGCTGCGGTCACTGGGAGTGCTGCTCTGAGGCGCCCTACCACCCCTGCAGCCTCCGGCCCCTCCTACCTCCCCCAGCACCCCACTCCCAGGTGACCTGGGTTAACAGGGACCCCTCGGCAGCCCGGGCAGGCGGTCACACACCTGACCTCCGGTGGATGCAGCCTGACCGTCAGGCAAACATGCACCCGCCGCGGCCCGCCGGCTGTGCCCTTCCGCACCCCCGGAGCGGGCCTCCCTTCCACGCTGCCCCTGCTCTGACGCCCCGGACCTGTAGCTCTCCCTCCTCCCTGCACCCACCACGACGACCCTGACTACATCCTGCGCAGGCACAGCTGGGCGTCATAGGTCACAATTTCTGTGGTTTTGTGCGCCATCCAGGCCACGCCGTGGACACTTGGGGCTGCATCGGGAGATGCCTGCCAGTCCCCCGGCTCCCCCAGCACCGCGCCCTGCCTGGGGCTGCAGGAAGTGGGAGGCCTGGAGGCTTTTGACTCTGGCCCTTTATCAGCTTCCTGCGGCCAGCCCAGCCTGGGCCCCCACGGCGCCGGGACGACGGGTCAGCAGTGACTCACCGGGAGCCTGGCCTGGGGACACCCCACCCGCCCATACACACACCCCTCCCCCGCCTGGGCCCCCCTACTCTCACCCAAGCCCGCACCTGGCTGTTCCCAGGAGCCCCAGGCTTGCCCTCCCACCACTCTCCACCCACCGTCTTCCCCATGTTTTAGGGTCCGGCTCTGTCCTTGGGAAATGCTTTGTTGGTTCCCCTCCCCCAACCCCAACCCCCAGGGTTGTCTGCCCTCCCCACAAACCCAAGTTGCCCAAAGCCAGTAGGGTGAGCGGCCAGGGCTGTTGGGCCCACCTGGGTCAGTATATCCTCTCCTCCGCCCACCTCTTCGGCCACACACTTGCTCCCACCTGCTGGCTGCACAGTCTCCTCCCACCGATTCGGCAAGAAGCGTGACACCCCATCCTCTGGGACCCTGGCCCCTCCCACCCTCAGAAGCTTTTACCAAATCTCCCCCCTCCCTTGTCCTCTGTCACCAAGGACCCCAGGTTGGTAGCCCTCCTGCCTCTTCTGTGACCAACTGTGGAGGTGGCCACCAGCTTTTCTTCCTTCAGGTCCCAGTGTGGACCCCTCCTCCTCCAGGAAGCATCTACGTCCCTACGCCCATCTCACCTCTTCCACAAACACTGGACCCTCAGTGGGGACCCAGAGCCTGCTGTCCCCTGAAGAACCCCCTCACCCAGGGTGCCTGGGGACACCGCAGGTGACACAGGAAGCGAAGTTGAGGGGAGAGTGGAGAGGGCCTGGGTGGTTGTCTTGGTCTGATCGCACTGCCCACATCAGGGGACCGCCTGGCGCAAAGGTAAATGGCAAAGGGGCCAGCCATCGGGGTGGGCTCCTTCCTCCCAGGAGCGGGGCTCCGCAGGGCCCTGACCGACACAGACACACACGCACACACGAGACCCGCAAGGCCGGGCTTCCCGACTGTCCTGCAGTGCCGCCTGCTGGCTGGGACCCCGTGGCCCGGACCCACGCAGAGCGTGTGGAGCCCACAGGGCAGGGTGGGCTTGGTGGGGAGCTCGGCGGGGCTGAGAGCCTTGTGTGCCTGCGTGTTCCTCCCAGCCCTGCGTCGTGGCCGTGCGACCACCGTGCGCCTCCCCCCAACCCTCCATCCCCAGGCTGGGGTCAGTTGAAGAGCAGCCCTGCCCAGGGCCAGGCCGGGGCTGCACTGAGGAGACCTTGAACGCCACAGCCCACGGCGGAGGAGCTGGCTCCAGGTGTCCACCCCTTTTCTCAGACTCCCCTGCCAGCCCCTCTACACACTCTCTGGATCCCCAAACCTGCTCCCCCCACCCCCCCCCCAGGCCCACCTGCTCAGACCCCGCCCGGGCTCCCCATCCATCCAGTGCTCCAGTTGGCCGCACACCTGTTCTCAGCAGCAGCCCCCCCCCGCCCCTGGATTTCCCGACGGCACAGAGGCCGGTCCCTCCCTGCCAGGTCCCCACGGCCAACGCCAATAAAAGCTTGGCTGCGAGGCTTTGGCCAACAGTGGCTGAACGAACTCATCTGTGACCCGATGGCGGGAGGTCTGTGTTCTCCAGGGCTGGGTGTGGCTGGAGCAAACACTCTCCCGGTGAGAAGCTTCTGTGGGGGAAGGGAGCCCAGAGGTGGCCAGGGCTCGGGGAGATCAGTGCAGGCTGGGGGGGCGGGGGGGGGCTCAGAGACAGTTTCCCCTCACTGACACGACACACACCTGTCTCTGTGCGCACCTGAGCGTGGTGCCCACGTGCACAAGTGCTGATCCCGGCCCCAGCTCTGGGCGCAGCGCCGTCTGCCAGGACCCGCGACCACCTGCCATCAGGCCCCACTGGGACACCAGCCTCATGCCCCACGGCCTCCTGGCCAAGCCACAGTACGCCAGCAGCCTGCTCAGCTCCGGGTCCCTGCTGAAGGCAGTGCCGGGGCCAGCAGGCCAGCCCCCCGTGACGGGCCAGGCAGCTGTTTTCCCAGGCCCCACCAGGCTGCTACCTGGCAGACAATGTCCTTACTCACTGTGACCTCTGAAGCTGGGGGCAGGGGGCAGCCAATGACTCAGGCTGGTGTGAATCCCGCCCCCCCCAGCCCAGGAAAGGGCAACCCCCACACGACCCAGCAGAGCAGGCATGCTCTCCGTCCAGCTTCGGCCTCCTGGGCAGTGGCTGAGTCCCCATGGCCTCAGCAGTTTATTCCCTGCGGTGGAAGGGGACTTGTCCCTCCCTGCCCACCCATGAGCTGACCAGGGCCGATGGGTGCCTCCTGCACAGCACCCCCCCGCCCCCGCCGGGTTGCTCCACGGGTGCTCACCACCCATCACCCCTTCCCTGGTGCCCTAGCCCTCGGATGGGAGCAGCTGTCCACTTTCCTGGCCAGGGCTGGCCGCAGTGGCCATGAGAGAGCGCTGAGGACTGAGGACTATCTGTGGTAGATCAGGGTCAAGGTCAGGTTCCACCAATCTGAAGCCCCTGCCCTCACAGGTCCCAGCCGGGTCCATTGTATGGGGACAATGGCTTTCTGAGCCCGGTTCCTCTGCGGGCAGGAAAGCCATAGAGCCCCACGCCGCTGCCACCGCCCACGACCCTTTGAAGGGCCTGCAGCTCTGGAGCCTGTCCCTTGGCCCCTACCCCTTGCCAGCCTGGCTGGGGCCCAAGGCTCCCCAGGGAGCAGCCAACCCTCTCGACACGTAGGCAGAGAGGCACTGATCGGCCAGCCACACGCAAAGCTTGGAAGCCGCAACTCAAGAGTCCCTCCCCCCAGGAGCGGACCAGCCCCTCTGGCGTCCCCCTGGGGCCAGGCTGCGGGTGGAGGTGGGGTGTGCGTGTGTCCTGCTGAAGACAGCATCGGGCCTGGGCGTTGGCAGGCCCTTGGTGCTGGAGCTGGGCGGGGGGCCGCAGGAAGGGCCAGCGGTCCTCCTGCAGGACGGAGGACAAGCACAGTGTCCCAACCCCCCCAGCCTGGCTGGTCCTGGGGCACCCCACTGCAGGATGGGGGCAGAAAGAAGGGGTCCACAACCCGGGGCTGTCTAGGGCCACAGGCAGCTGGGGTGCAGCGTCCAGTGGGCTGCAGGCTGAGTGCACACGGTGCACACTGTGCACTAGGCACAGTTGCACATGCAGGGGCGGTCAGGGTCCGGGAGGCAGCAGGCCTGGGGCTGCGAGGAGGGTCCAAGAGGCCCAGCAGATTCCTAGGCTCCCGGTGAAGCCCCAGGGCTAGGGGCTCGGATCACCTTTTCTCCGGGCCAGTCTTTGCTGCCTTGCTGGGCAAGGGGGTCCTCAGACCCAGGAAGGGGACAGGGCCAGTGTATGAGAGATGGTGAGCCTTTGATGCCTGTGTGTGGTGGGAGCCCAGCCAGGCAGGCCCTCCCACAACGTGTTGGTGGCCTTGACACGTTGTGGACAAGGACTGCACACCCACTTTGAGGCTCCTAGTCTTTATTATTCAGGGAATACAGCGTTCCCAAGGGTGGCGCCCGACGGTGCCCAGTGGCCGCCAGGGGGCAGGGAAGCTGAGGAAAGTGCCCAGGGCCAGGACAGATGGCTGGGCACCCCGTCCCCCTAGCGGTTACATGTGTGGTCTGCAGTTCAAGTCCCTGAGAGCCCGGCAGGACTGTCCGCAGCCTTGGGTGCCCGACACTCTTCCCAGGCCCCAGCTGCATCAACAAAGGACTAGGCACCCGCACCCGCAACGGCAACCCCACACCGCCCGCCTCGGACCTGCCAGCGCCTCCCCACCACGCAGTCTGTCAGGGCTGCAGCCACCCAGAGGTGGACGGAGGGGGACACTGTGACCCTGGGAGGAGCAGGCGGCAGACAGAGGTGTTGCTGCCCAGTTCCAGGACTGCCAAGGGGAGGTGCTCACCCCAGCAGACCCCATGGGGCTCCCGCTGGGTTCCCTGAGCTGGACGCATCGGAGGCAGCCCCAGACAGAGCGGACACTGCCCTGGGACCTCAGTCCCTGGGGGACGCCCAACCCCTGCCCCTCCTCCCCAGAGCCCACTGCTCTCGGGCGACACTGGTACCCATGGACGGCCGTCAGTCCCGCCTCTTGCTCGGGGCCCTGACCCAGCCGGAAGCCACCATGGGGCCAGAAGAGGGCACCTGTTGGGGGGGCAGGTTGTGTGGGCTCAGTACACACAAGGCTGGGGGATGAGCAGGCTGGTGTGCCCATGGTTACTGGTGACAGTGGCCGGCAGGCCGGGCAGGTGTGGGAGAGTGGCCTCTAGGAGCCACTGGACAGATGTCACTCACCAGGGACAGCTCTGGAGAGGCGGACACAGAGAGCACTCCTCCCAATCTCCCTCCTGCTCACCTCTCCCTGCCCTCCGGGCCCCACTGCCTACCTGGGACACCCCGGAACGGCCGAGGAGGCACTAGCCAGTGCCCTGGTGGGCCGGGTGCAGTTGCAGACCTGGCCCCATCCTCGGAGGAGCCATGGCCCACCCGCCCGCTGCAGCCCTGTCAGAGGGTAACTGTGGTTCCAACCCCACGGCTCGGGGGATGGGAGGGTATAGGCCCCACCGCCCGGGGCAGGATGCGCGACCAGCAGGTGCTACACACAGACACGAGCCTGGGTCTTGGGTGACCCTCCTCTCTGGGGAGCAGGCCCCATCTGGCCACAGCCCCCACTGCAGCCCACCTGCTTGCCGGGGCCTGGCACCGGTAAGGAGGGGTCCGGTGGCTGCAGACAGATGTGTGTGAACACATGCATGTGCATGCAGGGAGCTGCACACACAAGCACGAGGGTGGCACACGTGGGAACACACACGGCTGCGCGGGGACAGGTGTGTCCTTGCGCGCTGCCCTCCGCCCAGGCTGGCGCTGGTTCGTCCATCCTGTTCAACCGTCACTCAAGTCCTCCCTACACGACACTGGGGAGGGGACCCGCTGGCCAACGGGGCCGGACGTGCCTGCTCGCTGCCTGGGGCCCCCACGCAGGGACCCCAGCCTTGCTCGTGTGCTGGCCTCGGGTTCCAGCTCCACAGGCTCAGGGATGGGCCCGTGCGTGCTAGTGGGTGGACATGGGCTCCTCAGATGGTCAGCGCAGACAAGTGTCCAGGGCTCTGAGACCCTCCTCACCACCTCCCCTGGCTCTGCCGTGAGGTAGTGGAAAGCCGTGTGCCCTTGCCAGGATGAGCCTGTGGTCGCCGGCCAGGCCCCAGCACCCAGGAGGGGGGTGGCTGTCACGATGCGGCCCAGGGAGGTCCCCTCCATGCAGCGCCCGTGTCCTTCGGCCTCCCGTGGTGCCGTCCAAGCCAGGCAGGCAGTCCACACGCACCCCGCCCGCAGGGAAGGCCCAGGCCCAGGCTGGAAGCGGCCTCACCTGCAGGCAATGGCGCGCAGCGGGGGTGATGCATGCTCCGGCCGCTGCCGGATGCTCCTCCTCGGGGCTGCACCCGGCCTGAGTCAGGCCCCTGGCCCTCGGAGCATCTCGGGGATGCTGACCCTTGGACCCTGGACCGAGGGCTCCCAAAGGCCCTGGCCCTCTCCCTGGCCCGGGCGCCCAGGCTCTCCAAGCCTCTAGGGTGCCCATTCCTGCCGCCCACCCCGCAAGGACACAGGTCAGTGGGTGAAGTGGGGGCTTGAGGCCCTGTCCCAGCCGCTGCAGCCCGTAACCGCAGATGTGGGACAGGCGCAGACAGGCCTGCGGGTCCCCCTCAAGCCCACACATGTGGCCGTGGTGGCCGGCACACAGGGTACGGGCCACAGCCCAGAGGGGCCCTACCGGCTGCTAGCCTGGGCCTCACCCCTGACCAGCACCTTGACCGCCACCCAAGCATGAACACCCCACATGCCCTCCCACCCACATGACCCTCCACACCGCACCGTCTCGGGGACAGTCCCTCCCACCAGCCCTTCTTCCCTGGCCGTCTCCATGCAGGAGCCAGACCCTTCCTGCTTCAGCCAGACTCCTGCTCGCTGCCATCTGCCCCCAGACCTCACGTGCCAAGAGCCCCACCTGCCCATCCAGCCTCCCCGGGCCTCCTCCCCATTAAGTTCCCTCGCCTCCGGGCCTTGGCCCCGCCGGCCACCCTGAGCGCCTGCCTCTTCTCTCAAATCCCCTTCCCCTCTGCCAACGCCCCGTGGGATCCCCTCCCTCCCCTGCTTTGCAGGTCCGCCTCTCCCACTAGCCTCTGCCCACTAGCCTCTGCCCGGAAACCTGCTCTGGCCCCGCCTCCCAGCGGAGGCGCTCCCCTGCACTGAGCCCCGTCTCGAAGCCTGCCACGTACACCGTGCTGCACCGGCGGCCCTGGGTCCCAGAAGGCGACCTGGTCACCTCCAAAGCCACAGCTACCCCTCCACACGGGGGTCCTGTGGGCCCACCACCCTCGGTCCCTGCATGGCACAGCGAACACCCCAGAGCCAGACGGCCAGTGCCCGGGACTCCCTGAAGAGCCGCTGCGGCCCAGCCCTCCCTCCCACGAGGGGCCCCGGCCGGGACAGCCCACGCCACGCACAGGCTCAGGCACTTCTCACGGGGGTGGATGTGAGGGGGGTGCGGATGAGGCCCGAGCCACGTCCTCACCGTGCTTCTGACAACGGGGCCAGGGGCCTGCTATATGCCTCTCCCACCCCCATGGGCTGGGCGCCCTGCTGTGGCCTCCCTCCTCCAGGGCCGGCCACGGAGCCCGGCAGGGAAGCACAGGCCACAGCCTCAGCGGGCGTCCGCTCGGGCAGGTCTTCCTGTCCCACCAACGCACAGCTCTCGCCAGCTCTCTAGGGCCAGGACGGGTGCAGCCAAGGACCTCAAGATTCCCTGCCTGCAGACTCGGCCACACTCCGGCCTGGACAGACGGCTGAGCCCTGGGGAGGTGATATGGCCTGGCTTGGCTGCCGTCAGGGGGGCCGAGGCCGGGGCCTCAAGGGACAAGAGCTCCTGCCCTCCCTCCCTGTCCATGTCCAGAGCAGGGTTGTCCACACTGAAGCCCTCAGAGTGGTCCCTGGGCCTTCAAGTGGCGGGGCTGGGCCCCTAGCTGGAGGGAGGGCAGTGGTGCGGCCAGGACCCTCGGTCTGCCATCCCTCTACAGACCCTGAGCCAGGCCCCAGCTCGAACAAGACTCCGCTCTCCTGACTCCGGCTTGGGGCAGGGTCAGGCCAGCCGCACAGGCCGCACACCCCCAGGGCCGCTGGGCACCCGACGGTCCCTCATCTGCGGAGAGCACTGCTGACTCAGGTCACCGGCGGCTGAGCCACACCCGGCGCAGGAGAGGCCAGGTCCGGCTGGAGACACGGCGGCGGTAGGGCTGGGTGAAGCACTTCTCAGCCCGGGGACGGGTGGGGGCCGAGGCACCTAGCTCCGCAGGGACAGCCCCCCGACCCGCACTCACTTCCCAGAGTGGGCCTCCAAATGCCTCAGTGTCCTCCTGTGGGGCAGGAGGGTGCCGCCTGCCAAGGTTCCTGGGCCATAAGACCCACGTCGGACCAGACGCGCAGACACCGGCCCAGTCCCCTTGCCGGGTAAACGCCCCTCACGGCGCTCCAGACGGGGTCCCGGCAGCAAGTGCCACGGAGGTGCGGAGCAGCTGCGGTGAGGGCTGCGGGGCTGCGGCTCAGTAGCCATCGTCTTCCTCGCCGTCACAGCCATAATCTGTGGGGCACAGAGGACAGCCGTGGACACCCTGGGGCGGGGCCCACCTGGGCGGCCCCTCCTGGAGGGACTCAGGCCCCCTCTTCCCGTGCTGTCTTCACCTCCCCAAGGCCCTGGGGCCTGGCTCCCACTGGCCAGGCAGCCCCCCTGCAGCCTGGAGCCCATGGCCTTCACAGCACTCGGGCTCCCCACATGGACGCACCGATCTGCGTCTTGGTCCCAACCTCTGTCCAGAGTGAGAGAAGGTCTCGTTCAAAGCTGAGAGATCTGAATTTAGGGCTAGTCAGGAGCAGAGGATTCGTGCCTTTTTCTAGGAAGTAACCCCCACCCCCACCCCCACCCAGGGCCTGCCGGCCCCCAACCAGCCTGCAGGGTCCCCTCACCGTTGCTGCCCATCATCTGCAGGGCGCTGACGCAGGGCTCCCCGTCCTCCTCGTCGGGGTCCTCCTCGTCGGGGTCCTCCTCAGGGGGGTAGGACACAGGCCCGCTCTCCACCACCGCTGCGGGCCTGACGGGCTCGGCTCCCAGGGTGGGCGAACTCAGGAGCAGGGTCTGCAACCAGGGCTCAGGCTCTGGGACGCCGCCTGCCCCGGGCACGGGCATCACAGCGCCAGCCTGGGCTCCCAGGGCCCGCTGGCCCATCCCGCCTCCTGGATGCTTCCCAGCCTTCGGAGCCCCCACAGCTCCCAGGCGGCCCCTCCGTCCAGCCCATCCACGCGAACGAGCACCCACGAGGCTTCCGTTTCAAGGCGACGGGCCTTGCCCAGAGGATGCGTTCCAGCCCCACAGCATGTGGCTGGGGCTCAGGCCCACTCCCTGCCGCCCACTCCCAGGGCCCTACCCCTGCCGCCCGTGGGCCTCAGGAATGCTGTGCACGGGCCAGGAGAGCCCACGCTCCCTCCCTGCCATGGGCTGATGCTCAGTGGCTCACAGACACAGTCCCCAGGCCCCTGTCCCGGGCCGTGGCCGCACAACGTACCTCCCCCACGGCTGCCCTCTTGGCCGGCGCGGTGGATACCATCGGCCTCAACCTGAAAGAGAGCACAGCGCGGCCTCAGTCCAGGCTGTAGCCACGGGTCGGGGGACACCAGGGGGCCTGCTGAGGGGCGGAGTCTCTGGCAGTGCACTGGCCACTGAGTGCCACTGAGGATGAGGCAGCCCCTCTCCAACTCTGCTCCCCCAGACCCCACACCCAGAACCCGGACCCCCTCCCCAGCACTCACCCTGATGTCATTCCTCCCAGCGAAGCCCCCCGGCCTCACGCTCCTCATCTGGCCCGGCCCAGTCGGCGTTCTGCCCCCTCTGCTGGGGCTCACGCCCACCCCGTGCCCCCTCTGCTAGGGCGTATCCTATGTGCACACACGCCCCATGTACGTGCCACACAGAAGTGTGTTGAGTGACCGCACCTGTCCCCTCCTGACAGGACAATGGGCCCCACGTCGCCACCCCCATGGGCCAAGTGATAATAAGCTTGAGTACCACCCCCCCGAGGGGCCACGGCACAGCGCTGGGAGTGGGGGTGGGACGGGGGCGGTTGCCGGAAGCTGGAAATCAGGGTTTTTCTGTGAAAACTTCCTTTTTAATGTTGGTAACAAAGCCAAATTCTAGCTCAAATGCTATGCCGGGTCGATGGCAGACAGCCCGGGGCAGATGTGATACTCGTTCGTCATTTGACGAGTAAGGACCTAAAATCGGGGGCACCAGGGGCTCCATGTGTAGAGCGTCCGACTCTTGGTTTTGGCTCAGGTCGGGATCCCAGGGCTGAGGGATTAGCCCTGTGCTCTGCTAGGCCTGAGGCCCCTCCTGTCTCCTTCCCCTCTGTTCTCCCCCCACTCATACTTCTGTGCTCTCTCTCTCCCTGCCTCCCTAAGATACGATTTTTTAAAAAGTGACCTAAGAGCGTCTGGGTGGCTCAGTGGGTTAAAGCCTCTGCCTTCCGCTCGGATCATGATCCCAGGGTCCTGGGATCCAGCCCCGCATCGGGCTCTCTGCTCAGCGGGGAGCCTGCTTCCTCCTCTCTCTCTGCCTGCCTCTCTGCCTACTTGTGATCTCTATGAAATAAATAAATAAAATCTTTAGAAAAAAAAAAAAAAAAGTGACCTAGAACCATACTGCCCCGGGGCTCTCCAGGCTGCTGGGTTCTGGGAGGTCTGCTTCAGCAGCGGCGTGTGGGGACGGCAGGGAGTGGCCGCAGCGGGAGATGCCTCCCCTGGGCCGTCCTCGGCCCGGGTCCTCCCTACAGCGGGAGGAGAGGCCAACGGGGAGGCTCTACTCTCCCCACTCCACACCCTCCCAGGAAAAGAGGCTGGCTCGCCCCTCCCAGAGACAACCCAGCCTGCAGGGTAGGACGCCCTCCTCAGCCGCCCGCCCCCCACACAGACACGGGCCGGCCAGGGCCGCAGGTGCAGCGTGGGACCCAGACGTCTGCTCCCAGCATCCAGGTGGGGAATGCACCCCCCCAGGCCTCCTGCCCGCGCCCAGCACAGTACCTCTTCCCCACGCTGCTCACGGGGTCAGCCCCGCTCCTGCCAGCGGGCGTCTTCCTCCGAGACAGCTTCCGGGCGCCAGCCCGCTCCTGGGGCTGCGCGTCGCCCCCCCGCAGGCTGCCCCCGCCCTTGCTGTTGAGGTCCTGGAGCACGCTGTAGTTGATCTTGCTGGAGATCTTCTTCTGCTCCAACATCTTTTCGATGGCCTCCCCAGCTGTGCTGGCCTGGATGGGCTCCCGTCGCTTACAAGACTTCTTGGGCTCAACGGAAATGGGGAAGTTACCGCCCCCTGGGGACCTGCTAGGTGCCTCGGGCGAGGTGGGGGCCCTGCCAGCTGGGCCCCGAGGGGGAGGGGCAGGGCAGCCAGCATCTGAAGGGAGCCCCGCCCCCAGGAGCCCAGGTGTACAGGGTGCTGGCCCAGGCCCCCCAAGGACGGCTCCGACCTCCTCCTCTCAGAAGAGGGAGGCCAGCCCCATCCCTCAGCTGCGGAGCTGATGGCAGGGCTCAGGGTGTGAGGCCTCTTGGGAGGGGCCCCCCGCAGCAAGCACTGTGAGCTGCCCACAGCCCACAGGCTGTGCTGGACACTGTCGCCACCTGCCCAAGGCAGAGGAAGGTGCGTGCTCTGGACAGACCACCCAGCATGGAGAGACCTCGTTCTGGGTGTGTGCCACCTACAGGAGCCTCAGCTGTGCCTCCTGCCGGCTCCTCCCGGCCCACCAGCCTGCCGACCACGCTACTAGGGGCCTCGAGCCCAGACCCCAAGCTGCAGGGCCACCCCCTGGAAAGGTTCTCAAGCAGACCAGTGAGCCACGCTGGGCGCATGCCTAGCTCCTGCCTTTCTTGCTCGGGGGCTCAACCACTCGCTTGTGGCCAGAGTCCCTGACCGGCCACACAGAAGCAGCAAGCCACGTCTCTGTGACCACCCGCAGGACACACGCGACAAGCAGGCTTTCCCAGGGCCCAGAGGGGGGATCCCAGAGCTGAAGCAGGGCCTTCAGTGGGGGTCCCGATGCCCCGACTCAGCCTAAGGACCTCCCCAAAGCTGAGGGTGCATCTGTCCGAGGGGAGGCCAGACCGTGCAGGACCGGGTGGCCGGAGCCGCCGCCCTGGGAGTCCTTCTGTGACTTGGGGAGGGACAAGGCGGGTCTCCCCGAGCCGAACGAGCCTCACCTTGTGCTCCTTGTAGATCCCCAGCTCCTTCTCCTTCGCGATTCTCGCCTCCTTCTCTGAAAAGCCCCCACGGCAGGATGAGCAGGGGCCCCACGGCCCCGGCCCCCGGGCGGGTGGGCAGGCGCTTACCCCTCTGCTCCCGCAGGTACTCGGCGTTCTCCCGCATCCACAGCTCCGCCTTCACACGGGCTTCCGCCTCGTTCAGGATGTACTGGGCAGAGCAGAGCGCCACACTCAGGTCTCGGCTGCCAACACGCTTACCCGCGGACGAGCCGGTCAAGGGCGGGCCTCTGACCCGCGGGCCACAGGCTCCTTACTGGGAGCCAGTCAGCGACGCCTGTCCTCCCCAACCCCTGCCGAGGCTGAGAGCGGGGGCCGGGTCCACACACAGGCCCGCGGGCACAAGAGTGGGGCCGGCCAGAGTGGGCGGACATGGGTTCCAGGGGCCATGTGGCCGCGAGGGGGATGCCCCACTCACAGGAGGGCCTGTGGGACGGCGGCGTGGGGCCCTGACCGTGCAGAGTTCAGTGGAGCTCACCCTGTCAATCTCCAAGTCGTCGATGCCGCTGAGGTCCAGTTCGCCGTCCCCACGTGCACCCGCTACAGGGAAGCACAGCGCCACAGCGTTTGCATCAGGTTCTGCTGAGCAGGTGCAGACGTCCCCGGGGCGGTCTCAGGACCCCTTCCAGGATAGGAGCCGCCTCCTCTGGGACCTCAGCTCTGGCCAAGGGCTGACGGCAGCCCCCTTGTCGCTGGCAAGCCCAGACCCCTCTGTGTGCCAGTGCGTGGCTCACAGCCCAGGGCTGTGTGCAGAAAGGACACTACTACACTAGCCCCAGCAGACCTGGAGGCTCCCTACGACACAGGCACCTTCGGCGCGGGAGCGTGGCTCGTCTGCCTCTCTGCTCACCGGTCCAAGAGACGGGCCCTCAGCCAGTCCTCAGTGATGTACTCGGGACATCCCCAAACCCTGCTGGCCAACCCCCCATCCCCGCGTCAAAAGCACAAGCCGCAAAGCCCAGCAGTTGACACAGCCTCTGACCACCAGGCGGCCCGCCCACACCGAGCAGCCCAGCACCCCCCATGCTGCAGCTCTGCACTCAGGCCCTAGGCAGGGGCCCCCCCCAGTATTCCCACACTGCTCCTACCCTCCATGCCCTGCCTGACTCCCTCAGCTCCTGCAGAATGGTCTCTCCCGGCCCCAGGGCCTTTGCACAGGTCCTGTACAACGGTCCATCCCACTGTCAGGGCAGGTGTGTGATACACGTCTGTACAGAGCACCCTTGGGGGGGCCCCGGCACACAGGGGCCAAGCCTTGGGTGCCCAGGGGCAAGGCAGGGCCTGTCTGCAGCCGGGAGTACCTGGGGGAGCCGATCCCGGCACAGGGCCACAACCTGCTGTGAGCAGCAGAACGCGGCAGAAGCAAACCGGCCTTCCTCCTGCTCAGGCCCCCGCTGCGGCGCCGGAGCCCCGCGGGGGAGGCTGCCCACGCACGGGACTGTGCCCACAGGCAGCGCTTGCCTGCAGCTCAGACAGACGCAGAGGGACAGGCAGCAAGGACCCTGCAGCCACCACCCAACCAAGCACACGGCTCCGGCCCAGCCCTGAGGCAGGGGGCTGGCGCAGGAGGAGTCTGGGGGCAGCGGCAAGCCCTGCTGGTATGCAGGGTGTCCTCACACCCTGGGGTCAACGACGGCCCACTCCGCCTGGCACGGGGGAACTGGCAGCAACCTCCCGGCCCGCCCTCCGTGAGGCCACATCCAGCGGCACCTCTCCCCGCCCAGATGGGGCGGGGTGACCTGGACCCAGAGCCCGCGGCCACAGCCCCCACCCCACCGTCGCCCCATCCACCCCTCCCCGGGCCTCCCCGGCACTCACTGGGCTCCTGGCTCTGGGAGGAGATGCACTCTCGGATGGAGTCCGAGATGCCCAGGCTGGCCGCCGTGGGCAGGGGGCCGAGCAGGGCCTCCAGGGCCGGGGGTCGGCTGCCCCCCTCGGGGCCTTCTGCCTCCCCAGAGCTGGAGGAGACGCCGGCGCTGAGCAGCTCCTGGTAGAAGTCCTCGTTTAGGTGGCTGGCGACGGCCTCCAGCTCCTCGTCCTCGGGGTCCTCCTCGCCAAACAAGCTGGAGGTGGAGTCCTCCACGGAGCCTGCGGACGCAGCGTCACACACCCCGTGAACCCGGCGGGAGCCGCACCGCCCCACCGCTGCGCCCGCAGACACGACCGTCCCGCTGCAGGAGGCACTCGCTCCACCGCATCAAGAGGCTGAGCCGCACGTCGCCGGGAGGCGGCCCCACATCCGGGTGCCCCTGGGGAGCCCTCGGCCTACACACCTCACGCTGCACAAAGTCGCTCAAAATAGACGCGACGGCTAAGAGCACCAACGCTTCAGGAACCGACGACAGAAAACGTTTGCAGCTTCCCATCGGGCAAAACTTCCGGGTGGGACACTGACAGCCCCCCCTACACGCCCCCGGCAGGACCGCGGCAGACTAGGGAGCTCTGCCGTCCCGTGAGCGCGTGTCCGCAGCACACCAGGAACACTCAGCGCTCCGGGCGAGGAGAACACACGACCCACCAAGGCTGCGCGCAAGGCCCCAGGGCGCCATCACCCCCTGCCTGGCTGGGAAGCAGCTCCCACCCCCGGTGGGCACGCGGCGCGGCTGCGGGAAGAAGGCGGGGCAGCTTCTCCAAGACCCGGGCCCGTGCCCTGCAGCCGACCCAGCAAGCCCGCAGCTCGGTGAGGGTAGAAGCAGTGTGCACGTGTGCAACGACCCAAACCTAGAATCACCCCGAACGTGCCCGACCGGCCACCTCTCCTGCGCCACGGACAGGGGCTGCGCACACCGACCCGGGCTGTCCGCCAGAACGGAGCAGCCGGAGGGCAGTCAGGACGTGCCGCGCCGTCTCGTGGACACAGAACTCCAGAAAGCACGACTGACTCCGGGGGCGGAGACTCACCAGGGGGCTGCATCTTCGCGTTGTGCTTTGTCGAACCAAATTTGTGAACGTCGCCCAACACAACGATTAACGTTCAGGACGTTCGCCCCAGAACGCCTCCCCCTGCTTTCCAACGTGAGAGCTCCCGGTGAGCACGGAGACTCACGCGGGCACGTCACGTCTTTGTGAACTTTCTCTGCGGGCAAAAAGCCGTCTGGTTCTTCGTACACAGGAAAGTTGTGTGGGGCTGTGATCCTTCCCGGGACCCTGCCGTGCCCCCACTCTAGGGCCAGGCCTCAACGGCCGTACACCCTACCCGTCCGCACTCCCGTCCCACAGGCTGGGCCTCGGTAGCACCTGCAGAGTCCGGCCTCCCCACCGGCCTCCTTGCTCCCAGCCCCCGGCCCCTTCAGCCTGAGTTAGACCATGTCATCCCTCGGCCCCTGCTCGGGACCTCCACAACCCGACTGCACCCCATGTAAGCACCAGCCTCCCCCACGCCGCTACAGGGCTCCCTTCCTTCCCCAGGCCTCTCCTGTAATGTCGCCTGCCCTGGCCAGTCCCTTCAGCACTGCGTGGTAGCTGGTGGCTGGGCAGGGAGCCTGGGAGCTGGGCAGGAGGGCGGCACGCAGGCCTCCTGGGTCCCATCACCGCTGGACGACCCCACCTAGCTTCGGGCTCAGTCCAGACAGAGAATGAAACGTCTGCCACCCCATGACATAGGAAAGGCCCAGGTCAGCAGACGTGGGGAGCAGGGAAGAGGGAGAGCACCCCCGACGTTCCCGTCGGAACAGGTGTGAGAAGCTGAGCCTGGAGCGGGAGGTGGGGTGGCCTGCTGGTGGCAGACCGCCGGCCGGCTTCCTCACAGCTGGGGCAGTGCACACAGGTGCTGTGCAGGAAACGGCAGAAAGAAAACCACGGGTGCAAAGCCAGGCCTCCCCACGTGCAGAGAACAGCGCCCCTGAGTCATAGGCGCACCGCGAACGGGCTCCGACTGCTAGAAGAGAAAAGTTTCCGGCTGGGGCACCACAGAGTCACACGCTGCACACACACCCCCATGTCAGAGCACGGCAGTCACCACACGGGCAAGCAGACACTGGCCACCTCCGTCCTCAAGGGGTCACCGGGCAGAGTGAGGACCAGAAGAGCTGGCAATGCCCTGGGGGATGCAGGGGCTCGTGGGTGTCCCCAACCACAGAAGACCACAAGGGGCACAGCACCAGTGACACCCCACGTGTGGGGACAGGCGTGGACACTTAAAGCAAGGCCGTAAGACAGATGGCGCTGCCCCAGCTGCAGACCACATGCCCGTCGGGAGCCTCAGCCTCAAAGGAAAACGCAAGCCGAAGCCTGGGCAGCGCGGAGCTCTGACGAGGCCCACGGGCTCCCTGCGCACGCCCCGAACACCGGAGCAAACCCCTCGGGCAGCGGCTCCGGGGGCCAGAGAGCGGGCGGGGCTGAGGGAGCAGAGCGCGGAGTTACCCACTCAGCCGACGGGGCGACATGATGACCGAGCAGTGCAGACGGGGCATTCACAGGGAACCAGTAACTACTTACAGACCAGAAAGAGCCAGGGAGAGAGATAACACCCCCACAAGGACACGAGCAAACGCACAGACTATGGGGGGACCCGGCCGGGGCGTCCCTGGGGGGGCAGGTCGCACTGAGCCCAGGAAACTCTACGTGCTCTCCACGGGCCCCACAAATGCCGAAATGCTCACCGATGGCCCAGACAACACCCAGGAAAAACCGTGCATGGGCACGGCCCTCTCAGGACAAGGGGGCACCCAGTCCCAAGCCAGCACTGTGTCCTGGGCGGCACCTGGACCACATGCCCGTGGCCACCACTGCCACTCAGCAGGGGCTAAAGGGCCAGGCCACGGCCTGGGCGTCGGGAGATGTCAACAGGCCGGACATCGGTGGCGAGTACAAAGCAGCGGTCTCTGCAGAAGACACGGTCACTCAGGTGGAAAACCCGTGACGGAGCGCACAGCAGCAAGGGCGGAAACAGAATTCCCGACCCACGAGCGCACAGGAGCTGACCTGGACACCTGGAGCTTCCAAACCTGGCGGCAGCGTTAGATTGGGGAAGGACACTGCTCGGGGCAGCAGCACCAGGCAGGCGGCCGGGTCCAGAAAGCAGTTCGGGAACACCCACGGGGCGGGAGATGTCCACTCTTGGGAGTGGGTCCACAGGGCGCTGGGCTGGGGCAGGGGCCAGGGAGCAGCGGCACCCGCCCTCCAGACAGTCCGAGGCAGGGGTGGTAAGCACCAGGCTCCTGCTGAACCAGAGAGACGTACGACGGGGCCCCGACAACTGGGCAGGAAGGCAACGTGGGAGCGTCCAGGAGCGAAAGACCCTGTGTGCGCGGAGACCCGTGCCCGGACACGGCAGCTCTGCGATGCCCCCGGCTATGTGGGAGGCACGACGGGGAGGAGGAAGCCACAAAGCAGCTGGGACGGCACAGGTGTGCAGCCGCCGGTGGCAGGAGGGGCTTCTGGCGGCGGTGGCAGAACAGCCCGGAATTAAGATCTGGGTGCTGAGGACCAGCTTCCCTCTGAGGCTGGAACCTGGGGGCACAGAGGTCCTGGGAGCAGCTGGACACTCAGTACAGCATGTCAGGGTCAGGTGGCGTCTGGGGCTGGGACCCTGTAAAGGGGGGCCCTGCGGGCCGGGACAGGGTGGCGGCAGACAGGGCCGGAGGCTGGCCAGCACCAGGGAGTGCCTGGCGTGGGTGACGTGTGCAGGGCCGGCCCCTCACGGCCGTGGGGGACGCAGCTGCACTCACCGTCTCTGGTCAGGTTGGCGAGGGCCCCCTTGGCCTTCGGCCGGCTGTTCTCCAGCTCGCTCTCGATGGCGTCCTGATAGCTGGAGATCTCACCTGGAGGGGGCGACGGCGCACACTGAGCTCAAACCCACTGCTCTAGGGGCTGGAGGCACCTGTCGCGGGGAGGCCGGCGGGTTACCTTCGACGTCGTCCAGTTTCTTGGACAGGACTTGCTCGAGCTGAAACGACAGTGGAGACGAGGAGGCCATGTGGGGAAGCAGCTTCACGGCACTCGAGTCCCCGGCCCCCCCCCCGACACATGCCGACTCCCGCGCCGAAGGGACTGGACTGTAGCGAGAGCACCCAGGGCAGAGCCGGGGCTGACCCTGACGGCTGTGGGGAAGATGTGGGGGCCATCGAGGGACCTGGCACCCCACGTCCCACGCCCCCAGGGCTCAGCCCCTAACCCCACCCGTCCGCCCACCTCTCCCTGCATGCCGTGGGGACACGGACCCAACCTGGCCCATTTCAAAGAACAGGACGCGGGACGTAGTAACGCCGCGAGATGCCGGCGCGCCGCACGGCCAAGGCACGGCCCGGCAGCGCGGGGCTCACTCACCTGCTTCATGCGTAGCTTCCGCTGCCCGGCGGTATACGAGGGGGGGTCGCACTCCCCCTCCAGGTCGATCTTCATGAACTCGTCCACGGTGAGCTGGCTCGTTGGCGTGTCTTCAAACTCCGTCAGCCTGGGACAAGAAGGCCCCTGGGGAGAGCCGCCCGGCGCCCTCGGCTACGAGCCCTCCTCGCCGCGGCCGACAGCGGGGCCCCAGGAAGGAAAGGCCACACGCGTGGGTCGCTCCCACGGGGAGACTCACAGAAGACCCAGACGCGAGGAGGCCGAGCCGGCAGCCCTAGGTAGTCACCACCTAGAGCTTACCCACGTCTCATACGACCTGCGAGACGTCTGAGAATAAACAACTTTTTTTCAACAAAAAACTTTCAAAGAGAACTAAACATCAAATGTGCAAAATACTTCTTTATCTGCTTCAGAAAGTGCCGCAGGCTATGATCTCAGACCAGAAACACCATCGCGTGTGGCAGATTCTCAGTGAAAACAGCCACGACAACAGGTGCCGGTGATCGGGCGTCCGAGAACCCCGTCCAGCCCACCCGCGACTGACGCTGTAGCTGAGCCTGGCCACCCCATAAACACCGCAGCCCAAAGTGGGGGCTTCCTGGGAGGTCTCTCAGCGCACCCCAACCTACCTTGGGGTATGGGCAGAAGGGCCACTGCAGGTGTAGCTGGTGGGGGGCCAGGGAGACGGACCCAGACCCCGGAGGGAGGCGGGCAGCCTCTCGAGGACCCGGGCTGTCCTGGGTCCCGGCCAGACCAGCGGACGGCAGGACCGCACAGGTCGGTGTGGTCAGCACACAGAGCAGGTGTCTGAACCCCAGGCCACGACCGAGAACCACCTACCTCTTGCGCAGCGTGGACTCACACACCTTGACCACGCTGATGACCTCCTTCACGGTTCTCCGGAAATCGTGCATCCTGGCCGCAACCAGGAGTGCTGGAAAGGAACGCGGCAGGACAAGGGACGGGTCAGGGTGGCGAGTCCTGCCCGGGAGGCCTGTGGGGGCTCGCAGTGGGTGACCGTTGCCCATGACGGTCCCACACCCGAGAGCCGCACGCTGCTTTGTGTGCAACTGCGCCACAGCGGGGGGTCAGAAAGTGTGGCGTCGCGACTTCCGTCTCAGACACAGAGAGAATGAAAACGCATCTTCTGAGAACCTCGTGTGACCCCTCAAAGCTGGTGAGCGAACTCTGAAGTGACTCTCAACAGGCACACCGGTTGGCAACAGAGCTAAGGATTTTGGGGACACGGCCCCGGTTGAGGAGAAGAGGGAGCGGCCCTGTGAGGCGGCCACAGCCAGGCAGACGGGGAGAGGCCCAGAGTGGGCAGCGCGCCCCGGAGCAGCGGAACGCAGGCTCTCGGCATCCCAGGAAGGACCGGAGCCAGGGGCGGGGCGTGTCCTGGAGTAAAGGCCACCAGACAGGCGAAAAGGCCTGCTGGGGAGCACTCCAGGCGCAAGAGCTACGTCAGACCCCAAGGCGCCAGGGACAGAGCTAGAGAACGCGGAGGGAGAGCGGACAGCTACCCTTCAGGGGGCCGAGGAGCCAGCCCGAAAGGCCGGGGTACCGTCAACAGCAATGACTTGGCACTAAGGACAGGGCTGGCCTCATGGGAGCCCTCGAGGCACAGGACAGCTCTGGAGACAGTGACCCTCACAACCAGCAGAGCCTGGCCCTCCTGACCCTGGGCCTCCTGACCCCAGGCCATCCCACCCGCCCCGCAGAGACCCGAGGGTGCCTGGGCTTCCTGCCCTGGGCCGTCCTACCTGCCGGCAGAAACCCAAGGTGGCCTGGCCCTCCTGACCCCGGGCCTCCTGACCCTGGGCTATCCTACCCGCCCCACGGAGATCCGAGGGGACCTGTCCTGCTGACCCCAGGCCGTCCTACCCGCTCCAGGGAGACCCAAGAGGACCTGGTTCTCCTGACCCTGGGCCTCCTGACCCCAGGCCATCCTACCCCTCCAACAGAGACCCAAGGGGGCCCGGCCCTCCTGACCGCGGGCCTCCTGACCCCGTCCGTCCTACCTGCCCCGCAGAGGCCCGAGGGGCGCCGGCCGGTATGCATCCAGTCCCTCTTCATCCGCTGCAGGAGCCTCAGGGCTGTCATGGACACCTCGTGATTCTTCTCCCCAAACTCCAGCAGGTGAGCAAAGCGCGGGATGTACAGGCACGGATCTGCCGCAGACACGGGCGCCTCAGTGCGGCCCAGAGTGCATCCCCCTCCCCCCAGGCCCCGCGGAACGTGCGTGTTCCAGCTCTGGGCGGCGCACAAACACCACACAGCCGGATACCCGTCCTTGGGGCGACCCTCCTGCTGCTCCAACTGCACGGCTTCCCCGACCCTTGGTGGGGGCTGGCGGCTCCCGTCCCTCCCACAGCGGCCGCAGGGGTCAGGCGCTAAGTCTGCACGGGCACCCGCGTGCTCGTGGGCACACACAACACCTCGCTGCTGTGTCTGGCACCTGACGGATGGCGACTGGGATAGAGCCTGCTTGCCCCCGACTCGCCGGCTGAGTTCACGATGCAAAACTCAAGCCACGGCTTCTCCCTGCCGTCTGCAGGTGCGTGGGCAGCTCTTCAAGTGACCGTACTTTTCCTCGTGGGGAAGCACTCAGGAGGGACCCGTGCACACACGCACGCACACACTCTCCCCCGCTCAGCTGAGCAGATCCTGCGGGGCCCATAGAACATCAGGGGCCAGACTTGCTCTGGACGGGATCGTCGGGAAGTGCTTGCTGAGGCCTGCGGAGGGAGCTCCCTGAGGGGGCCACAGGCCAGCCAGAAAGTAGGCGTGTGCGGCAGATGGTGACCGCAGGACCCTGCTGTCCACCAGCATCAAGCATCCTCCTTCAGGGGGGCCGATCAGTTCTCCCAGCCTCCCCGCGTCCACGAGGGGCCTCGGGACTGAGCTCCGGCCCCTGGAAGCCCCATGGGGGCTGGCATCGGCGAGCCGCGCAGCCGGGCGGCGGCCAGGAGAGCCTGGAGACACCGCGGACACGGAGCCCTCCCAGGACGCGCTGCCTCAAGCGCCCCGAGCGCAGACCGGCCAGAGAGACGAGCTCGGCCGGCGCCTCCAACAGCGACCTTCGAGGACAACCTGTCCTGGAAGCCGCAGACTCGAAGGTTCAGCGGACCAGCAAGGACCGGGGTGCCGGGGAGGGCGCTCCCTCCGCTAAGGGTCTGACTTGGGCTCAGGTCACCCCCCCCCGCCCCCGCCGGGCTCCTTCTCCCTCTGCCCCCGCCTGCGGGGAAGGTGAACCCGCGAGACCGCACTGTAGGCGGAGCGCGGCGAGCCCACGGGGGCGCAGGGACGGTCCGGCAGGGGCGCCCAGCGGCCCCCCGAGAGCGACCGGCCGGGCGACAGGGCCCCTGGGGGACGAGGGCAGTCCCGGAGGCCACGGCAGCGCGCGCACACGGGCGGCACGCGTGCACCGCCGCCTCCCGAGAGGGCTCCCGAGCGCCCCGCACCGAGACGCACGCGCGTCCGCGCGCAGCCGGCGCAGGCGGCGACAGCCCGGGCGGGGCGGGGGCGCGCACGTCGTCCGCGCGAGGGAAGGGGCGGGGCGGCGCGGGCCGCGAGCGCGCACGTCGCCCGCGCGGCGGGGAGGCGTGAGGGACGCGGCGTGACGCGCAGGCGCCGGGCGGCAGGGCGAGGGCGGCCGGGACGGCGCCCCCTGCGGCCGGGCTGCGGGCTGCGGGCTGCGGGCTGCGGGCTGCGGGCTGCGGGCTGCGCGCCGGCGGGCGGGCGGGCGAGCGGGGCGGCCCCATGCTGCTGCCCCTGGCCTGCCTGCACGGCCGGGTGGCGCAGTGCCTCACGGCGCTCCTGGTGCTCGCGGAGCCGCCCCCCCGGCCCCGGCGCGGCGCTCGGGCGCTCGGTCCCCCGCCGGCGCGCGCGGAGGCCGCGCTGCCCGCGAAGATGGCCGCGGAGCTGTACCCGGCCGCCGGCGCCGCGGCCGCCACCGCCACGGACATCGCCAACAGCAACGCCGCCGCCGCCGCCGCCGCCGCGGGCAGGAAGGGCCCGCCCTGCGCCCCGCCGCCCGCCCCGCCGCCGCCCGCGCCCGCGCCGCCCGCGCCCGACAACAACAACTTGGAGAGCCCCAGCTGGCAGTCGGTGCACCCGACCCTGCGCGAGCGGTGAGCCGCCCCGCCCCGCCCCGGCCCGACCCCCGCGCCCCCGCCCCCCGCCCCCGGTGCCCCGGCCCGACCCCCGCCCGCCCCGGCCCGCCCCGACCCCCGCGCCCCCGCCCCGGCCCCGGCCTGACCCCCGCGCCCCGCGCGTCTGCCCTTTGCAGGAACGCGCTCATGTTCAACAACGAGCTCATGGCCGACGTGCACTTCGTCGTGGGGCCCCCGGGAGCGGCCCGCAGGGTGCCCGCCCATAAGGTGAGGGCTCGCCCGACCCGGCGGCGCGGCGGCCTGCCCTTCCCGGGGCGCCCTCCGCAGCGGGGGGGAGGCGGGGGCTCGCGGCCTCCAGGCCTCCGCGGGGGGCGGGGCGGGGCGCGGCTCAGGGCAGCTCCCGTCTCCTCCCCAGTACGTCCTGGCCGTGGGCAGCTCGGTCTTCTATGCCATGTTCTACGGCGACTTGGCCGAAGTCAAGTCGGAAATCCACATCCCCGACGTGGAGCCCGCGGCCTTCCTCATCTTGCTCAAGTAAGCGCGCCGCACGGGGCGCAGGGAGGGGCGGCCGTGGGGTGCTCCCGCTGCCCGGGGCCAGGCCCCAGCGGCCCAGCGCCCGGAGCAGCCCCTGACGCAGCCCCCGCCCCCCGCCCAGGTACATGTACAGCGACGAGATTGACCTGGAAGCCGACACGGTGCTGGCCACTCTCTACGCTGCCAAGAAGTACATCGTCCCCGCTCTAGCGAAAGCCTGTGTCAACTTCCTGGAGACGAGCCTGGAAGCCAAAAACGCCTGCGTCCTGCTGTCGCAGAGCCGGCTGTTTGAGGAGCCGGAGCTGACCCAGCGCTGCTGGGAGGTCATCGACGCGCAGGCCGAGATGGCTCTGCGGTCTGAAGGCTTCTGTGAGATCGACTGGCAGACGCTGGAAATCATCGTGACGCGGGAGGCCCTCAACGCCAAGGAGGCGGTGGTCTTCGAGGCCGTGCTCAACTGGGCCGAGGCAGAGTGCAAGAGACAGGGCTTGCCGGTCACCGCGCGCAACAAGAGGCACGTTTTGGGGCCCGCCCTCTACCTGGTCCGGATCCCCACCATGAGCCTGGAGGAGTTTGCCAACGGCGCCGCCCAGTCGGACGTCCTGACCCTGGAGGAGACCCGCAGCATCTTCCTGTGGTACACGGCGGCCAACAAGCCCCCGCTCAGCTTCCCCCTGACCAAGAGGAAGGGCCTGGCCCCGCAGCGCTGCCACCGCTTCCAGTCGTCCGCCTACCGCAGCAACCAGTGGCGCTACCGCGGGCGCTGCGACAGCATCCAGTTCGCCGCGGACAGGAGGGTGTTCGTCGCGGGGCTGGGCCTCTACGGCTCCAGCGCCGGGAAGGCTGAGTACAGCGTCAAGATCGAACTCAAGCGGCTGGGGCTGGTGCTGGCACAGAAGCGGACCAGGTTCGTGTCGGACGGCTCCAGCAGCACCTTCCCGGTGTGGTTCGAGCACCCCGTGCAGGTGGAACAGGACACCTTCTATACGGCCAGCGCCGTCCTGGACGGCAGCGAGCTCAGCTACTTCGGGCAGGAAGGCATGACGGAAGTGCAGTGCGGCAAGGTCACCTTCCAGTTCCAGTGCTCCTCGGACAGCACCAACGGGACCGGGGTGCAGGGTGGGCAGATCCCCGAGCTCATCTTCTACGCCTGAGGGGCTGAGGGGCGGCGCGGCCGTGCCAGGTCGGGCACCTCTCTCTGCGGCCGGCCCCGCCAGGAAGGGACATGCAGGGGACGGTGCGACCCCGTTGTCCCCCCCTCCCGGCTGCCTTACTGACATCATTAAAGGCTTCGCTTCTTTCTATCTCTCTTGTCCGTAGTCAGCGGCAGCCCAGAGCGGGAGCCAGAGGCTCTCCCGCACGCCGAGGGCCGGGGATTCTGAGTTCTGGCGGCTGGGTGGACCCGGGGGCACAAGGCAGGCTTCGAACAGGCCCCTCCCCCAGGGCCCACACCGCCTGCTTTGTGGGCTCTGCCATCCCTCCTGCCCCTGGGAGTTCGCAGCGGTACCACGCTTAACCTGAAACCTTCCCTTCAAACCCAAGTTGGGAAAAGTCACCTAAAACAGTTCACATCTAATTGCATTTTCATAACAAGGTTTCCACGAAACAAGAATCACCAAGAAAGAAGCGAGTGAGGGACCGGGAAGCGGAGACACGCGCTGTGAACGGCGTGTCCCTTCCGGCACACGAAGAAGCCTCCACGGCTAAGCCATGCTTCCTGGTTCGAAACAAACTGCCTCCCGGGAGCGCGCCCGTCCCTGCGCGTCTGTCAGCTTCTACCGCGGGGCCGGCAGTGCCCCAGGAGCGGCCGGGCGGCTGCTTGCATCGCACTTCCCGAGGCCTCCCGCCTCTCAGGCAAAGCCCTGCTACAGGACTCCTAGCTCTGAGGCGGGTGGGGCGGGGTGGGGCTCTCTGCGGGCCTAGGGCTGCAGGCCCCAGACGGCCCCGTGCAGGCAGGCTTCGGGGTAAGACAGGCTCTCTGGGCCCTTGGCCTCTGTCCTCCCAGGCTGCACACGTGCTGTGGACAGTTGCTGTTTCTGACAAACCTCAGCTTGACCCCCAGAGGGAGGAACTGTGTCACTCGGCACAGGGACGTGGCCTCTTGGAAGGGGGTCTGGCCTGGCCTAGCTCTGCAGCCGCGCCCCTCTCCTGACCCACGCCGCCAGACCCTGGCTTCCCAGCCCCAGGGGACCATCCTGCACCCCCCCGCCCACCCCCCACCCAGCTGCACTCTGTTCCTTGAAATACACGTGCAGAGGATGACGGGGACACAGGCCCCCGCTGGCGACTGAAGACACTCCTCTCGGGAAAGCCCCGGGGGAGGCAGAACAGGCTAGGGAAGCCCCGGCTTCGTCCACCGAGGTCCTGCCCGCCCCGGGGCATGTGCCACTGGCTGTGTTCCCCAGACAATGGACAGATGGGGCCGGTTTCCCTCTGTGGTCTCCTCTATACCTGCCAGGGACTGACCACGGGCACGCTGCATTCAAGCCAGAGGTAACCCCCAAACTGTCGGGCTCTCGGCTCCCTCTCAGACCTCCCCGACTGCCTGCTGAAGCCCCTGTCCCTGCACAGGACGCCCTCCCACTCCGAGCTCCGGCCCGGCCGCGGCCCCCCGCCAGCCCCGCCGTACCTATTGCCGGCGCGTTGATGCACAGCTCTCTGGCCAGGAGCAGGAAGGTCTTCCCCAACACGTACACGTTCACCTGTGAGGAAGAGGCCACGACTGAGGACGGCATCGGGGCTTCTGAAAGGCTCGCTCGGTTTCCCACAACACGCGTTTCACCGTTCAGTCCCGCGTCAGAGCTCCTGGTGCTCCTGCCGCCCCCGTCCCCACGCTCACCCTGCTTCCCGATCCCAGACAACGTTTTCAGACCCTACCACTGTCTCAGCCATGACTGCGTTTGCTAAGAGAAACCGCTGAGAGCAGTGCACGCGCCCGGAGTGTGTAACTCACATCACTATGCACCCCTGCATGCTCCCTGCGGGCCGTGGCCTCAGCCCCTCACTGGGATCCTTGTCTGTGTCCCTGTGGACCCGCTCTGTCCTGGCTGTGGGTCTCTGCAGGTCTCAGGGGCTGCCCCTGCCCCCAGCTGCTCCCATCAAGTCCAAAGCCGCTGTGGACTCCACCGCCCAGACAGGTCTCTGGCAGGTGGACATGGGGTCTAGGATTCTGGGGTGCAGACCACCAGCATGGCCAACCTGGGGTTTCATACGGTCCCAGGCCACATGAAGGCCTGGCGGGGGCCTGTGGGTACAGGGCTTCTGAGCTGTGTTTGAGGGCAGGCATGGGAGAAGGTGTTCCGTGTGGATGAGGTGCACAGTTGGGAAAGGCCTGGGCTTAGCCCCTTCGGCCCAAGCTGGAGAGAGGCTTGGCCCCTGCCCCTGGGACTTGCAGGCCTCAGTGTCCTGGCCCTGGCCCCCTGCTGCTGGTCTCCCCAGAGTTCCTCTGCCCCATCAAGCCTGGCCTGTGAGTTCCTGAATGAGGGCCCCTTAGCCTCGTGCCCAGGAAGCCACCAGAAGAGACCAGGAAGAAGAGTCAAGAGCACCGTCGGGGGCTCCCAGGCAGCACAGACAGGTGCCTGTGGCCGTCCCAGGTCCCTCTGGAGGAGACGGGGGGGGGGGCGGGGGCGGGGCGCTGCACACCCAGGCCTCCTTCTCCAAGACTCCTTCACAGGGCTGGTGGCTCCCAGAGCCTTCCGAAAGGAGTCCGCCCGGCCTGCCCACCAGGGTGTACGTGCAGTGAGCGCGTCGGTGTGTGCGCGTGCGGAAGCGTCTCCTAGCGGCACCCCGAGCTCCTGTACCCCCCTAGCGTCATGCCCGTTGGGACCAGGGTGGCACTCCCCTGCCCCTCCCCACTGCAGCAGAACCGCCCTGACCCACCGCCCCCTTCACATCTCCCACCTCCCTGACCCTGGCCCAGGCAGACGGAGACCTGGATGCGACAGAGAAGGGCTCTCTGCAAAGTCAAATGTTTGCAAGGCCGTGCTTGGACAACGCACGGGGTCGCTGCCGGAGACGCTGACGGTCATCGGCAGGCATTAGAAACAGTGACACGGACGCTGAGGACCCCTCCCTGGGTTTATGGCTCGTCTCCGTGGAGGCGGCTGGTCACGGCTGGCTGTGGCTGGCCAGTCTTCCCACTCCTGTCCACCGGGCAGATGGCTCTGCACGAAGACAGCCGAGTGCCCCTGTGCCAGCCACAAGGTCGTGGGGTGTCAGGACCCCCCTAGTTCTTCCCAGGGGGTGCTCAGTGGGAACTGAGCTCTGAGCCTGCGTCAGCCCTTGAGAGCCCCGCACCAGCCTCCCTCCGTCCTTGCTGGGAAGCCCAGGAAAGGACATGGCGTGAGGAGTGCTGGGCTCCCCCGTTCCGACAGGTCGCAGACTGCTTCAGTGGGACTCCCAAGAGATGCTGTTTATACACACACACGGGCAGCCTCTGGTTACGCAGAAAGCAAGCTCTGTCAGCACGAGGGCCCTGCGGCGTGTGGGGCACCCCCACCTGACCAAGCCTTCCTCAAAGGCATGGGATCTCTGTGGGTCCCACACACACCCTCACACGGTGGTCACGTCTGTTTTCCGTGCCCCCTGCTCTGAGCCCTCTGTGGAGTGATCCCCCCGCTTGCCCCAGCGCTGTCCCCAGGGACAGGATGCAGGCAGAACCCCAATGACCCCACCCCCGTGAGTGTCCCGTCCGCACAGGTGGCCCCCGTGCTAGGTCCTTCTACCATCTTCAGTAGTTTGGAAACAAGGGAAGCAACGGAAAATGCTTTCCTGGTACCCACACGGGGTCCCTAAACAGACTACAACGTGGGCTTTCGTACTGCCGAAGACACACGCGTTCGAGTGCTTTCTCTTTTAAAGCATCTTCCTTCCCTCAGACCACGTTCTCCTGGGTCTTTCCACTGCTTCTGAGGCCGAGGCCACCCGCCCCCAGGACAGCACGGTGACCCCGTGTTTACTGCCCCCCACCCCGGCGTGTCCTCTGTTCTGAGGACCGGTCTCCAGGCTGCGGGGCACAGCCCCAGCCCCCCGTGGGAAAGAGGCTCAGGAAGGAAACCTGGATACCTGCAGCAGGTCGCTGAGGTCGAGGAGCATGTCTGTGGCGGGAGTCAAGGAACGTCTGCGCCCGAACCCCCGGCTCCAGGACCCAACCGCTCCCCGAGGCGCAGACCCAGCCCCCGCCACAGCACCTCGTTGGGAATCCAAGCTCGGCGCTGGGTCTCCCTGGACGGGTGAGGGGCCGGCGGCAGGCGACCAGAGCACGGGAACCAGGCCCCGGGGCCAGTGAAGTTGCCCTTCGCAGAACGTCCCTCCCCACCGTGGACACAGCCCAGGAGCCCAGGACACTCAGTCCATCCCTCAGGTAGCTACTGAGAGCCTGCCAGGCGCTGCACGGGGCCACGACGTGTGGCTCCTGGGGGACAGACATGTAGCTCGTCACCTTTGGTGGCCGGCGGCACCTCCATGGTGCTGCTGTTTTTGAGGGAACAGCTGTGGGGACTCTGGCACGGGACCTGTCCTCACTCTTCAGCAGATGATTAAAGACTAACCAGCTCATGTCCTCCGTGACCTGGAACCCAGGTGGACACACACACAACACAGGACACCAGCCGCCGAGGAAGGCACCCGGTCAAGTGCGCTGAAATGTCCCATCACTCATGGGTCTGCTGCGGCTTTGAGACGGTAACAGAGATCAGAGCCAGACCACGCGTCGGGAGGGAGACCCCGGGCCCACGCACAGAGGAAGAAAGAGGCCCCCGAGGCCACAGCCCCACGAGGTCCCGGACACCCCACCACCACCTCCCAGGGCCCGGACTGAGAGGCAGGCTTGCTTCTCGCTGTCTCTGAAGGCGTGCCCTCGGGAAGTAGGGTCAGCACCAGATGACAGCGCGCCGGTACAGACCAGCTGTTGGGGGCGGTGTTGGGACCACGTGCAGAGAGAAGAGCCAGCCGGGGAGTCACAGGAGCCGTCCCACAGGAGCGAGCGGGATCCCGAGGTGTCGGGACGGATGCGCAAGACGCAGCAAGCCCGGAGGCAGAGCTCCAGGGACGGTGGATGTGTCGGGGCCACCGGGGGTCGGGTCGGGGTGGAGTGGGGCCCAGGGATGGAGAGGGGAGTACAGGGGACCCTCGGGGCAGTGAGGCCTCCGCATGATGTCACGGGCATGGGTGGGACAGGACAGGCACAGCACGCCGACGTGGGTGTGGGCCGGGACGCGGTGTGCGTGGGGTCGGGGGACGTGAGGGAGGCCGCGCCAGTCTTGCCTCTAACCTGAAACTGCTCTAAAACACAAAGTCTGTTCAGACAATTGTAAAATAAAGGCCAAGTAACAGCTGAAAGTCTCGACCAGACACTTGGAGAAGCACGGAGCTCACAAGCACGTGAGAACAACTCGCCTTCATGAGCTACCCTGGAAACGCAGACAAGATGCCCCCCCACAGCTCCCAAGGCTGCCAGGGGCGGGGGCCACCCCAACCCATGCACCTGCTGGCTGGGTCACCACGGAACAGAGGCCACAGCTTCCTGCCACACTGACCACACACCTGCCTCTGACCAGCTACCCCATACCCAGGGACGTACCCTCGAACATGCAGGCTGCGTCCACACACGAGCCTCACACAAACAGCCAAAAGGCAAGCCTGCAGCTCCCTGCCCAGGGACAGACCGTGCAGTCGGACGGACCGTGGAGTCGGACGGACCTGTGGACACAACCGGAGCGCGGAGATGGACAGACCCACAGAGACGGACAGACCATAGAGACGGATGACCTATGGAGACGGACGGACCGCGGAGACGGACAGATCCGTGGAGACAGACAGACCCACGGAGACAGACGGACCCGCGGAGACGGACGGACCGCAGAGACGGACGGACCCACGGAGACGGACAGATTGTGGAGACGGGCAGACCCGCGGAGACAGACGGACCCATGGAGCCGGATTGACCACGGGCTGCGGCTGTTTCCCAGGCGACACGGCAAGGGCCGCACGGTGCCGTGGGCTCTACCGGGTCCGCTGTGCGGAATGTGCACTTCATCTCCATAAAGCCATCGCCCAGAAAGAACTCCTAAAGCCGGCGGTGTCCACCGTGCCAGCAGGGTGCCAGCAGGGACGAGGGACACAGGGACGAGGACTCTGTCAACACACAGGGTCTGCAGCCGCGTGAACAAGATGAAGCTTGCAGAGCGGACACAACAGCCCCAAGGCCCGCGTGCTGCCGTCCACGTGGCCGAAGGAGAGTCCGCAGTCACGACACTCGCGCAAGGACAACGCTGGAGGCCCAGCCGTCTGAGGAAGAAACAGCGCCGACGGTCTCCGAGCCCACAGGTGCCGTGTCGCCTCGACCAGGATGTGACAGGAGCACGGGCCGACCGCACAAGCCCCCACGAGACACCAGCGCACACGCTGGCAGCGCCGGCAGAGGGGACACGTCCCCGCCAAGGCTGCTTCCGCGTCTGAAGGTCAGCGCAGTTCGCCTCAGCGGCAGCGAAGCACTTCAGCCCGCGTGACGGCCGAACCGATCCAGACGCCGAGGCCCACGCCCGTCCTGACAAGAGCCCTCGCCAGCAGGACAGAGGACACGTGCTCTGGCCGATGAAGGGCACCTGCTGGAGCCCGTGGCCTTGCACACCGGGCGTGGACAGCGCCGTCTCTGGCACACTCCACGCAGCCGCGTGGGCGTGCACACAGGCGGGAAGGGATGCACCACAGCGGGCCGCACGCGCAATCGCCCAGGAAACAAGAGATCCCAACATTCAGACGGCAGGACTGACAACTGACTCTCGTCGTATCGGACGTGACATCAATGTAGGACACCGGACCGCGCTTGTGCGCATCACCGAGAGGCCGTCTGCGTTTGCGCGGAGCACACGCTGGGGAACCGAGCTAACCCAGCGCGGCATCAGCAGTAGGCTGATCAGAGGCCCCGCATCGGCAGTAACACAGCGTCGCCGCAAGCAGGGGGCACCGGGGGGAAGACTCGGCGTTGCTCACAGCAATGTCACTTTCAACCCCCCACAAATGGGTCCATAAACCCAATCCCAACATCCCGCAAGGTTCTCAGAGGAATCGACAATCCAGTTCGAAAGCTTCCAGAGAAGAACAGGGGGTGAGGACGGCGCAGACACCCGAGGGGGGGCACCCGGGAGAGCAGCAAAGCCCACCCCTCGGAAACCCCAAATCCCGAGGGGCTGTAAACTAAAAGCTTCTGGAAGGGACCCCACAAGAGCGTTTCCACGACCAGGGCAGAAAAACAAGTGCACACATGAGCCGTAAAGACCAGGCGCGAAGGTGGCCCTCAGTTAGAGTTCAGCCCACAGGAAGGGCCCACCATGATGGCCGCAGCTGGCAGGGAGGCTACTCGCCGCACAGACACCTGGCCCAGACCTCGACCCCAGACACAGCCACACACACCAGTCAGGCAGGACGGACATGCTGGCCAGCAGCCCCCAGGGGCGAGAAGCCCCCAGTTGGCCAACACATCAGTGCGTGGTCTTTGAACCTGCAACTTCCTGGGGCCCGGTGACACCGGCCACCCCTGACGTGTGCCAGCCTGGAGCAGGAAGGCTGCAGGCACTGGTGTGCCAGGCGCATCTGTCCCTCCCACTCAGGCCCCTGGGGGTGGTGACCAGTCGCAGGTGACGGTGGCCTCCCTGCACACACATCTTCCAGGCTCAGGCCTACCGGCAGCTCGACAGGGTGGCAGTGAGTGGTGGCAGCTGTGGCAGCGAGGACCCTCCCGTGGGGGCACTCGGGCCTGCCTGGCAAAAACAGGGCTGTGTGGCTCCCCCCCCCGATGCTTCCATCCAGGGACAGCGGGCTAGACAGCGAGACCCTTCTGGGCCTGGCCCCTGTCCAGCCGCCCCTTCGGGTGACAGTGACAGTGCTGCTGTGGGTGCCGTGGCCCAGTGTGTCTGAGGACACTTCTTAGGAGGCCGAGGGGGAACTCTGCCGTAGTAATAAAGGGTCCCCCACAGGGGCCATGCCCTCTCCCTCCCGCTGCAGCGCACAAGGCACAGCATTGCTCCTCCCGTGGCCAGCGAGCTGGGCGGCTTGTCTACACCTACTTCTCCCACGGGAGCATCTGCTCTGAGCCCCCACTCTCTGGCCAGATTCCAGAGCCTGGCCTGCACACCGTGTCCAGCTCCCCGGCACTCCTGGGAACTCGGGCAGCGCCAGCCCACCCTCGAGCTCCGTGCAGCTGCTCAGGGACATCAGCACCACACACGGGTTTTGGGGGGAACAGAGCACAACAGAGGCAAGGCAGGTGCATCTGGGAGCGGCAGCGTCTGGCGGACTGCGGTGACAGGAACCCGAAGCCACACCTACTTCCAGCATTCACCTGCGTCAGGTACTCTGTGCTCGAATCCTAGGTTTCCAAAATCTTACATTTTAATGAAAGATTTTCGTATGGAGGACTGCCCAACCGGAAGGGCAGCCAACACGTCTAGCCACGCACCCTGCTACCAGGACCCTTCCAGGGGCCCACACGTACCTACAGGAGCCACGGCCAGTGAGGACAGCCTGTGAGGGGGACACAGACGCCACGAGAGGCACCCAGAGGGTGGCTGTGGCCCCAAGAGCAGCATGGGCATCGTGTCCCCAGAACAGGACATCAGCAAGAGGCAGTGTTCAGAGGACACAGAGCTCCTCCGGGTACAAGTGTGGGAGCAGAAATGAAGACGAGGCGGGAGACAGACTCCCCCGCAGTGAAAGGGAAGTGGGAGCGAGGAAAAGTACACATGAGAAGGCAGCTGGCGGGCCGCGGTGTGAGCCAGAGTGACGCCAAGGGAGGAAACACGAGCAGCTCGAGAGGCCGTGGTGGGGACTCTGGGTCCACAGCTTGGAGAGGGCCTCCGGGGAACGGCACGGTCACCACAGACGCAGGCCCGAGGGTCAGGGCGCCCAGCTGCTCGACAGAGGACTGTGGGCACCGCGGGCCACATCCCGGAAACCAGCGCGGCCTGGGGTCGCCGGCCCAGCCCCGAGAGCGCGGGCGGAAGGGACACCACCGGCAGGAAACCACCGCAGGCCGCGCTACGCAGAACAAGGACGTGGGGCCCGGAGCAGGGGTCCCGTGTCAGAGAGGTGGACGGAACCCAGGGGACGGCAGAAAACAGAGCAGGTGCAGAGGGACAGGAGCCTGGGCGAAGGGCGAGAAAGCCCCAAAGGCTCTCCCAGGGGGGCGCACGGGACGGCCTGCCAGGCCCGTGCAAGAGGGCTGGCAGCCCGACCACAACGGTGGAACAGACCCCCGTCCTCTCCAAGAAGGGCTGGCGGACGGGGGCGGGGGCAGGAGGACGGCAGGACAGCGGCCAGCCTCAGGCAGAGTGCGCCCCGCCCTCCCCAATGGCCACGGGGGCCGGGTGCCCGGCTGCCCAGCTCCCAGCGGGTGAAAGGCCACGGCATCCGTCGCAACAGCCCGTCCCCAGGGCCAGAAGGGAACACAGACAGCGGGTCACGGCGGCGACTGAGCCCGGCGTCGGGGGGACCCGCACAGAGCCGTCCCGCACGAGGAGCCCGAGGCAAAGGATACGCGGGGTGCCCTCCGTGCGGCACACCAGGTAGAGGCAGGCCGCGATCACGTGCGTCATCTTGCGGCCGCGGGTCAAGTGCTTGCTCACGGCCATCTTGAAGAAGTTGAAAGCTGTGTCCAGGCAGTGCTGGTTGAGCTGCAGCTGGCTCCCCAGGTGGTGGATCTGGCGTCTCCCTAGGACACAACGGAGGCGTTAGCACCGGCTCCCGGCACCAGAGACGCAGGCCAGCCCGCCCCCTGCTGCGGCGTCAGGTCCACTTCTCATGGGGCCCAAGCGTGGGCGGGCGCCGGGGCCCGCGCCCTCCACTCCTCTCCTCACCCCGGCTCCGGGGCCGGCAGAGGGCCGCGCTCGGCCAGCCGGGAGCCGCTCCTCACCGCTGAGTATCGCCACGTGCTCCACACAGACGTGGCCTCCTGGCAGGGACAGACGACACGGCCAGATGGCCACGGCCCCACGGCCGAGTGCCTGCCTCCTGCTCCGGCACCCGGGAGCCTGGGTCGCGGCCCCCAGCCCTCCCAGCAGGGCCCTGCGTGCGTCCTGGCCGGCGGCCCCCACCCCAAGAGCTGCAGCTCCAGCCCGCAGGGGCCCCAAGGGCGGGGGCAGCACCTGGCAGATGCGGGGTGGGAAGGGGCTGCTAGGACATGAGTGGACTCCGGGACATGATGTGCACACGCCCGGTCCTGGGTAAGCGCATCCCAGAAGCTGGGAGAGGAGGGGACACAGGCGTCCTGTGTGCGTGGACAGGAGGGTCACCGCAGGCCACGTGCCAAACAGCACAGAACCGGGAAGCCAGACACCCATGTCAGGGCACACCAAGAGCTGCACTGTAAGCACCCGTCCACACCCCACTCCCAGCTACCACACTGGACCCCGGCATACAGACTCCCCACCCCATCCGGCACCCTCTTGCTCCCCAGATTTATGCTCTCCGGGCAAAGGCCCCCCTGAGCTGGGCCAGGGAAAGCAGCCAGGGACTCGTGTCACCCACCGAAGGCTAGTGCTCTCTGCCAAGGACCGCAGGCTGGGGAAGGCGGGGGCTGTGGGCTTTCTCAGCTCCCACGGCCCGGCCTGCCCGCCCCCCACACACAGCGAACAATGCCCGCCAGCCACAGGTGGGCACCTGGGGAGCCAGCGCCCCAAGGGACCGGCAGCCAGGGGACCGCATGGTCAGCACCCCTCCCGGCAGAGCACCCCTGTCCAGCCTGGAGCCCTCCAGTCCGCTGAACCGACACGGGCGGGGGGTCACCGTCCCTAGAGCCACGGCTCTGACTGGACAGAAAGGGGCCTAGCACAGGCTCCCCACTGGCCTGGGAGTTCTTGGAACAAAGGGGGGCTCCCTGGTGGCCTGGGGGCTCGGAATGACTGCAGTAAGTTATCTTATAACATCTTTATTGTGTATAGTCCACACACTGTTAAAATCTGCCCACTTTAGGTACACAACTCAGTATTCTTAGGGGGCACCTGGGGGGCTCAGCCGGCTGAGCGTCTGCCTTCAGCTCGGGTCATGATCCCGGGGTCCTGGGGTGGAGGCCTGCGTCAGGCTCTCTGCTCGGCAGAGTCTGCTTCCCCGCCCCCCTGCTGCTCCCCCGGCTTGTGCGTGCACGCGCCCGCACCCTCTACCTCTACAATAGAATCTTTAAAAAAGCGGTTTTCGCATATTCGCCACAATTCAGACTATGACATCACCCCGAAAGAGACCCCGTTCCCGTCAGCAGTCCCCCCGCCGCCCCAGCCCCCCCTCCAGGTGAGAGGTGGCTGTGTGTGGGGTCAGCAAGCCCAGCAGGCAAACTGAAGGGTCCCGGGATGCGGCCGCGCACCTCCGGGCGTGCCACGATGTGAACGAGTAGAAACTCCTGCAAAACCGACGGCTGACGAGCTGGCCGCAGCCCATTGTCCTCAGGCCTCGTCCCCCACGGGAGTGCTAAAAGCAAGCGCGCGAGCACGCAGCTGCCTTCAACACTGGCCCTCCGTGAAAACTAGGCCCGTGTTTGCACTCGAGCCGGTGGCTGCACAGCATCGTCCAGGCCCACGGCAACGGCGAGGGCGGCAAAATCAGCGCGGGGCAAGGCCGGGAAAGGGCCCCAGGGACACGCAGAAGACCGGTCTCGGGCCGAACCGCTCGGGTCTCGGGCCCTCCGTCCACAGGTCACCCCCCACGACACCCCAGACCAGGAGGACCTTTATGACACCAGCTGGGCCCCACAGTCAGGCCAGTGCAGCAGACACCATGGTGCCCCGGCAAGGCCACGCATCACAGCGACTCCCCTGACCGGCTCCAGGGGCACCTGTGACAGAAGCCTGTTTGCAGCCGTGAGAGGGGACACCGAGAATCAGTGACTTCATGGGAAAAGGCGACAAAAGGCAGACAAACTCCAGGCCTCACAGCTGACGGTAACAGAAAACGCTTTCAAAGCCCACGTCGCCCTCCAGAATATCAGAAAAGATGCCGCTCCACAGAAACGTATCAAGAGCGGGCCGTCTGGGGGGCTCAGGCGTTGAGCATCTGTCTTCGGCTCAGGTCACAGTCCCAGGGTCCTGGGATCGAGCCCCACGTTGGGCTCCCTGCTCAGTGGGAAGCCTGCTTCTCCCTCTCTCTCTCCCCCTGCTTGGGTTCCCTCTCTCGTTGTCTCTCTCTCTGCCAAATAAATAAATAAAATTCTTTAAAAAAAATGTACCAAAAGGCTATAATTAAGAAGATACAGCCCCTGACTACCAAAAACACGAGCAAACTTTTTTAAAACCTTAAAATCAGGGGCACCTGGGTGGCTCAGTGGGTTAACCCTCTGCGTTCGGCTCAGGTCACAGTCCCGGGGTCCTGGGATCAAGCCCCACGTCGGGCTCCCTGCTCAGTGTCCCCACTTCTCTGTCTGCTTCTCCCTCTGCCTCTGTGGTCTCTCTTCCTCTTACTCTCTCTCAAATAAGTAAATAAAAACGTTTTTTAAAAATTGTTCTAGGGGCGCCTGGATGGCTCAATGGGTTAAAGCCTCTGCCTTCGGCTCAGGTCATGATCCCGGGGTCCTGGGATCGAGTCCCGCATCGGGCTCTCGGCTCAGCGGGGAGCCTGCCTCCTCCTCTCTCTCTGCCTGCCTCTCTGCCTACTTGTGATCTCTGTCTGTCAAATAAATAAATAAAATCTGGGGCACCTGGGTGGCTCAGTGGGTTAAAGCCTCTCCCTTTGGCTCAGGTCATGATCTCAGGGTCCTGGGATCGAGCCCCACATTGGGCTCTCTGCTCAGCAGGGAGCCTGCTTCCCCCCCACCTCTCTGCCTGCCTCTCTGCCTACTTGTGATCTCTGTCTGTCAAATAAATAAATAAAATCTTTAAAAAAAGATTGTTCTAAAAAAATAAAAAATAAGATAAAACTCAAAATTAGGGGCTTCTTGGTAGCTCCGTCAGCGGAGTCAGCGGAGTGTCCAACTCTTGACCTCGGCTCAGGTCTCGATCTCAGCATCAGGAGTTCAAGCCCCACGCTGGGTGTGGGGCCTACTTCAAAACAAAACAAAACTCAAAACCGAGCGAAGGGCCTAGCAGACACAGATAAAGACCTTGCCACTGGGCTCGGGGCGGAGGAGGAGCAGCTGCCGGCGGGGTCCACAGGGAGGCTCGCAGCTGCCTCAGAGGCCTCTCCCTCCAGACGGGGCGCCGACTCCTGCAGGAGGTTGTCAGAAAGAACAGGGACACAGCATAAGGACAGTGGGGGGACACAGGGAGGGACCCCAGTCCTACGGAGCAAGGACTCGACTCGCACACGGAACCGAGGGCGGGGACACGGGCGCGAGCACTGTGGGGCGGAGGGAAGGTGGCCGGTGAGGCCGCGGGGAGCAGCGCCACACGCTGGGGAGGAGCGTGACCCATCTCCCCACGGCCCTGCCGGTCGTGGTGCAGCCCCAGCCCGCCCGTCTCAGGGACTGGTCTCTAAGGAGCACGGCGCGGGGAAGGGAGGGACGTGGCAGCACACCAGGCTGGGTCACCAGTGCCAAGGCACGGGAGCCCCGTACACCCTGACGTGGGGCAAAGACGAGGGATCGCCGCAAATCCACGGCCAGGACCGCTCGAATGTGCCCAGGGAGAAACGGTCGAGGACGGGAGGAGGCTGAGGACGGCGAGGCGGCTCGCAGCCCCCGGGACAAGCAGCCACCCGGCAGCCGGGCCTGGGAGACACCCGCACTAGGGACGCTGGTCGAGGGCGCGCTCCAGGGGCCGGCTCGGCAACTGCGCTGGGAGACCAGAGGTCGTTTAAAACCAAGCGTGAGGAAGACCCCGGAACGAAAAGGAGAAAGCGCCGTCTCTGAGCTTGAGGGTCCCGGCTGAGCAGGGCCCGCAGCCATCCACGCCGCCCTCGCACACAGCACCGCGGCAAGGCCGGAAACGCCGCGGGGGAGGAACGAGGGAGAGCGGCCTCCAGTGAGGCGGGACGCAAACAGGACAGAGGGCCACGAGCGGGCGGTCCGCCAAGGCGAACACAGCCGCCAGCCTGATCGATCCCAGCGAGACCGCCCGAGGGGGACGGGCGGGGGGGCACAGACCAGCACGGTCGGGAGTGGAGAAGGCCGTCCTCCCGAGTCAGGAGGCCCCGGAGCCCAGGGACAGGGTCCGACCAGCGACCCCGACACCAGTCTGAGTCTGAAAAGGACGTCTTACCAAATCCGACAAGCGGGATGAGAGAACCGAAGCGGTCCCACCAAAACCCGATGAAAAGGCGTCCCGCCCGAGAAGCTGCACCTTCCACCTTTGGGCTTAAAAAAGAAAACTGAAGGCCCAGACGAAGGCCCAGATGGCTTCGTGTCCCCCCACGTCCAGAAGGACGCTGGGGCCCTTACAGACAGCAGACAGGGCGCCCGTGGCCCCAGGGGGCTTGTCCCAGAAGCACGAGGGGAGCCTAACAACCACAGAATCAGGGCAATTCACCACAGCAACCAGATAAAAAGAAAACCCATACCAGTACTTCAACAGACCCACAGGGACGTGTGACGAAATGCTAACATCATGCTTGCGGACAACACGCCAGTGGCCACTGTTACGTCAAGGTCAGGAGCCGGCCAAGAACACACGCGGTCACCACCCTGCCCCACGGCGCCGGGGAGGGCAGCCACACGCACACGGCAGGAGCACACGCGGAGCCCGGGACAAGAGTGACAGCGTGAAGACGGGGAAAGGGGCAGGAGTAATGGTGGTCACAGACCACGGGACTGCCAACGGGGCGGCAGCTACGGGTGACCACATTTGTCAGGAAACGGAGCCACTCTGCAGCAGCTGATCCCAACCAAACTCTGGGCAAGTCTCCCTGTGGACAGCCACAGCCGACTGCCACACTGGGCCACACACGGGAGCCAGAGAAGCTGAGACCGGGCTGAAGGGGGACAAAGCGGAGAGCCTCACGTGGGAGGCCTAGGTGAGCGCGCCAGCCTCAGCACACGCAGACCCACAGAGCACCATTACAGAGACACCACAGGCTCTGGTGTCCCAGCACAGGCTGGGGTTGACTGTCCCACATATGGTCACTGGGGACAAATGGGCCAGTTCAGCATCCTGCGGGAAGGACGGCCTTGCTGATGGGCGGGACACCTGGACTTCCGCACCGAGAAACGGAAACCTCACCCCAACCTCACGCCACCTGCACGAGACTGACCCGCGGTAGGTCCCAGCCCTAACTGCGCATCAGAAAACAACGTCTCCGGGCGCAAACACGGGAGGTCCTCAGATCTTGGAGGAGACAGGACTTCTTAAGTCACAAAACCCCCCAACCGTAAAAAACCAACGTATTCGGACTTCACAGAAATTCGGACACTTCTATGCCTTAAGAGACAGGAGCGTGAAAAGCCAAGCCATCAGCTAGGGAAAGGACCCACGGTGCGTGGGTTCAAGCAAGGACTCGGACCCGGGACGTGTGAAAACATCAACCAAGCAGGGACAGAATGGCAGCTCAACTTCTCAAAACACGCACGCAAAGGCACAGCGGGCGGGCGCCTCCCAGGAAAGGGCTCTCCCGACCGCCCAAGCACACACACAGTGGACGCCAAGGACCGTGCGGCCCTGCGCTCACAGGGCCGCGGGCGGCGGGCGAACGGCTCGGCCGTGCTCATGTGAGCACACGCCCCGGCTGCCCCAGACGCCCCTCGCGGGCACACGCCCACCAACAGCCGCCACCGAAGGACGACATGTGCGGCCGTGGCTGGCAGCCGGAAGGGAAGCCCCTACCGGGCGGGCCGCGTGGTGCCCCCACACAGCACAGGCCCCAGGGCAGAGCAGCGGCCTGGCCTCCAGGAATACAACCTCCCTGACCGGTGAGGCCCACGTCAGCACGGACGCTCAGCAGGCAGCGCACTGATGGCCAGTGCATCCGGTGCTCCACACTCTCCGTGTACTTACAGAGCAGACAGACACACGGAAAGGACAGACGTGTCTCCCAATAAGAGGACCCAACGAGTCACGACTCCAAAGACAGACGGAAACCGCAAAGGGCCCGGTTAGGAAAAATGGAGAGAGAGAACGACACAGCCTGGCAGTCACCTTCCACGCTGGCAGGGCGTGCGGCACCCGGCCGGGGCTCCCACGAGTGCCTCTCCGCGGCGGGTCAGCACACCGCGTGCCCACGGGGCAGGAGGGGGCACCAGCACCCAGCAGGACGGACGCGGCAGCAGGCATGAAAGGCACAACGCCCACAGGAGGCGGGAGGAGCCCCAACACATCAGAGACGCGCCAAGTATGCCTTCGACAGTGTGTGCAGGACCTGCGGCGACGTGCCCCGAGAGCTCCACAGGTGACAGGACGGAGATGAAACGCTGTCAACCCACCAGCGCCAAGAGAGAAGGAAATCTCCGGGGACAGGAGGGCAACACCACGCAGGCTCCCCGCCAGGCAAGGACTGCGCTGGCCCCCAGCGCTGTGTGGACAGCTCGGTCGGAAGCAATAGGACAGGGGCTGGACCCGCTGGCCTCCCTGAGCCCCGCAGCCCCAACTCAGGGGGCAAAGATGCGATGCTGACCGTGGCAGGAGGGGACACCCACCCGGGCTGGTGGAGGGGCAGTCAGGCCGTCCTGCAGGCACCAAGCCGCCATCCCCCAGCAGGAGCCCCGTGGAAGGGTCTGCAGAGGCCCACAGCGAGGGTCTCAGGGCTGCAGGCTCCCAGGGCAGCAGAGCGCTTCCCCACGGAGCTCGGCTGATGCCCACGGAGCACTCTGCACAGTCAGCTTCACTACTGAGCCAAGGGGTCAGTACTCCTCACGGGACGGACTGCTTCTGCGGTCTTCCCACCACGTGTGGGGGCACCGAGGCCACTCTTAGGACGGTGCGGGCTCGGATGCACGCGCGAGACCGGTGGACACGGCGCACCGGCTTGTAGGAGCAGACGCTCTGCACCGGGGAACGTCCTGCACACACAGGAGACCTTCAGGTCCGCCGAGGAGGAAGCGCCTGGTGTGGCCGCACCAGCGGGAAGGAAGTGGGCGGAGCTGGGACAGCACCACGGGGTCGAGGGCAAGCGCTCCTTGTGCACCAGAGGGTCGGGCTGCCCGCCAGGAACAAGTCCCGTCTGTGCTCGCCTGGTCAGACAGAAGCCCAACAACGCTACAGGGGGACCCACCGTCACTGTGGGGGTCTTCATGTGCCCTCAGGGGACAGAACGAGCCAAACCGAACTCAGCAAGCATCGCGAGGAGCCTGGCCTGAGGGACACGCACACACGTGTGCAGAAAAACCCTCCTTTCACGGGTCCTGGGGACCAGACGTGACCACGTGCCGGGCTGTAAAGCATCCACCGTTTCAAAGGATGGAAATCCTGCACACGGCCTCACCGCTAAGAGCAAACCACGGCCGCGAAGGAAGGAGCACACGTCCAAGGTGCTGACCACACAATCGGGCCGTGGCCGGAGCGGGTCCCACATGCACCCACAGGGGCGGAGGTCCCTGAGCATGAAGCTTGCCCAGCCGCCTTCCCAGCAGGCGGACGTCTCGTCCTGCAGAGACACTGCGCTCCTCACCCACGGAAGGCTCCTGGCACCCCTGCTGCCAGCACCTCTGTGGGCACCATTTTTCCAACCACACTTGCTCACATGTCTCTGGGTCACACTCTGGTAATTCTCCCAACATGTCAAACCTTTTCTTATTGTTTGAGCCATTACGGTCATCTGTGGCCCGGGATCTTCGATGTTGCTGTTGTAATGGCTTCTGGCCGCGGCGAACCACGCCCACGGAAGACCATGAACTTCATCAATGTCGTGTGTGTCCTGACGGCTCCCCCCACCAGCCGTTCCCCTCCTCCCCCTCTCCTCGGGCCTCCCTGGTCCCTGAGACACAACAATGTTGGAATTCGGCCAGTCAGATAAGCCTGCGCTGGTCGCTAAGTGGTGTCCGGGGAAAGGAAGCGCCGCCGTCTCTCGCTTTACATCAAAGCTGGAAGCGAGTGTGGCGAGGAAGGCACGTGGACGGCGAGAGGGGCCGACAGCTTGGCCTCTGACACCAGACAGTGAGCCCGGCCGTGGATGCAAAGGAAAAGTTCTCGAAGGAAATTAAAAGTGCCGCTCCGGCGAACACAGGGATGGTAAGAAAGCGAGACGGCCTTCGCGCCGGCCGGAGAAAGGCTGAGTGGTCCGGAGGGATCAAACCGGCCACGACAGTCCCTCCCGCCAAAGCCTGGTCCGGAGCCAGGCCCAGACTCTTCGGTCCCCTGGAGGCAGAGAGGGGACGAGCCTGCACAGGGAGAGACTGCAGGCGGCCCACGCGGGCGCGGGAGGCTTAAGGCGAGCGGCCGCTCCGTAAGGAACCCGTGCGAGGGGAGCCCGCGGCGCCGATGGGGAGGCCGAGCGCGTTCTCCGGAAGAGCGGGCTGTCCAGGGCCCATCTAGGACTTCCGCAGCTGGAGAGGCGAGCCCAGTGCCCGTCGTCGAGGCTTCGCAGGCCGGGCTGGGCCTCCTGGTAGCGGCGACGCAGCTGGTGAGTTGGAGTGGAGGCCGCGCTCACTGACCCTCCTGAACCTCTGGGCCCCTACAGTCCTCCTGCCTCTACTCTGCCCGCGCTCCGTGAGCGGAACCACAAAGCCCCGACGACACGGTTTACTGAATATTTCCAGCCCGCTGTTGAGACCTGCTGCTCAGAAAACAAGAGATCTCCAGCCAAAACTACTGCTCGGGGGCGCCTGGGTGGCTCCGTCCGTTAAGCCTCTGCCTTCGGCTCACGTCATGATCCCACAGTTCTGGGATCGAGCCCCACATCGGGCTCCCGGCTCAGCGGGATCTGCTTCTCCCTCTCCCTCTGCTGCTCCTCCTGCGTATGCTTTTTCTCTCAAATAAATAAATAAAATCTTTTTTAAAAAGTCCAACAAACATTAGTGTTCACTGGCAGGGCCCCTGGGTGCCCAAGAGCCTGGACGGAGATGGACGATGAGATTAATGTTGTGTTCACGCCTGCTGCCACGACAGCCAGCCTACAGATCAAGAAACCATTTTGATTTTTAAGTCTTATTATCAAGAAATGCCGGTCCTAAGGCTGTAGCAGCCGTAATAGTGATTCCTCTGACGGATCGGGGCCAAGTCTATGGAAACGTCCTGAAAAGGATTCTCCGTTCCAGATGCCATCAAGAACATCCATAATGGGGCGCCTGGGTGGCTCAGTGGGTTAAAGCCTCTGCCTTCGGCTCAGGTCATGATCCCAGGGTCCTGGGATCAAGCCCCGCATCAGGCTCTTCTCAGCAGGGAGCCTTGTTTCCTCCTCTCTCTCTGCCTGCCTCTCTGCCTAGTTGTGATCTCTATCTGTCAAATAAATAAATAAAAATCTTTTAAAAAAAAAAAAAAAAAAGAACATCCATGACGTGTGGGAAGAGTCAGACTATCCACAGGGGTTCGGAGGAAGTGGATTCCAGCTCTCGTGGGTGACGGTGAGGGTCCGAGTCCCTGCAGATGTGGTGGAAACAGCGAGAGGACCAGAGCCAGAAGCGGGGCCGGAGGACGGGACTGAACGGCCACAGTCTCTCAATTGATCTTGACAGGCGGCGGCGCGGCTTCTTGTGGGCGAGCAGAGAAGGTGCGTTCCTGACACGGAGACCGCTCCCCGGGGAGAGGCCATGAGGGTGGCTGAGGTGACAATAGGGGACCTAGCCTGTCCCGCACACTGAGTCACAACGCAGCGGCAGGGTTGGGGAGGCCCGACTCGCGTTTTGGAAGAAGTTGTCCCGTGGGTCAGATGCTGTCCAGCAACATCGCCTGCCACAGAGAAATCGTTCATGAGAGGAAGAGCCCGTCGGTGCCAAATCGTCCTTCCGGTCTTGTTTTAGGAAATTGCCGCGGGCACCCCCGCCTCCAGCCCCCGCCGCCAGTCAGCAGCCGGCGCCGTGGGGGCCGGACCCTCCTCCAGAGAAGACTGGACGGGCTGGGAGCCCAGACGGCGGTGAGCGTGGTTAGCAAGGAGGAGTTTTTAACTGAGGCACGCACACTGACTTCCCAGACGCGATGCTACCGCACGTGGAACAGACCACAGCAGGGCGCAAACTTCCGCACGCGCCGGGAACCCCGCAGTCCGTGTGACTCTGCGCCACGATGCTTTACCGCGGGGTCTGTGCAGAAGCTGCGGGGTCTCCGAGGTCGGCCCGCGAAGACCACAGAACACAGGGACGCGGCAGCAGGAGGCACTCTGCTGTACCCTCACGTTCCTGAGAGTCCTCACGCAAACATCCAAGAGGGCCTGGCAGAACGCGTCTCTGCCCGAGCTGACCACAGCTAACGTCCTACTGACTGGCGCGAGACTGGACGCGTCCCCAGAAGCCGGGAGTAAGACGCTCCTGCTCGACGCGCTTCAGAGAGCACTAGCCAGGGCCACGGCAGGCCGCCCACTCTGCCCTTCCCCCCAAAACCCGCCCTCCTCCCGAACGCCCGCCACGGGAATACCGTTCTGCAGGGTCTGCGCTCTGGACTCCTTTCCCAGGTTCACGTGGAAGCCGCCGCCCAGCGTTGGGGTTTTGCCAGCACCTAGAAAAACAGACCAGACAGATGAGTCAGAACCCGGCAGAAAGAACCACGCCAGCCGACCCTCACGGCGCGGGGCGCTTCTGAAGCAAGGACACTGTGGGATCAGCGTTCACGGCCGGAGAACCGGGGCCTCCCCTGCCACTCTCAGCAACTGGCAAACCTCCCCACCCTCAGGCATGCCAGTACGCGTGTGGCCCTGACCTTGAGCCATGGCACAGGGCCACGTCCACCCGCATTCTCTAACGTGTTCCAGAGCACACGCTGCCCCACGGCAGCTGGAGAGAGCACGGCTCACCCGCAGACTACAGCACCCCCGCCCCAGGGCCCTCCGCGTGCCCCGCATCAGCCCTCGCACAGGAGTTACACCTGCCCGAGGCCGCCGGTCATTGCACCCGTCCCCCCAGGCATAGGACTGTGGGCCTCTGTGGTCCAGAGCCTATGAGCCAGCCGGCCCACAGGAGGCGCTCCTCCACCCACCCGTGCGCGGCCCACACAGAACGGCAGCCTAGGGGGCCCTGGTCCCAGTGAGTGGCCATAGCCAGGCCTCCAGGCACTCTGCCTTGGATGCCGAGATGCCCCAGGACGGGCCATGCACTCCGCTCTGCATGGCCCTGGGGCTGGGACTTCCGCCATTACACTCTGAGAACAGCCAGGTGGCCGTCTGGATGGCCTGCCAGACTTCAACGCCCCACCATCGGGTGGCCAAGGAGAGGCAGCAGAGCGGGGATGCTGCCCATCCGACAGGCCAGTGCGCGTGTGAGCAAGTGCACACGGAAGGATGAGAAGCTTCTGCACTTAGGGGACACCTCACAGCCTCAGCTGCAGGATGTCGGGCCTGCAGGACGGACCAGGACACATGTGACAATGAAAGGAAACTCCGACCTGGGAGGACTGGGAACCCAGATTGTGTCCGAACACAGGCCCCCAGGGAAAGCACATGACCCATGTCTGTGGCCAGCAGAGACCTCCGGGTCACCCACGGGCAGCCAGCAGCATGGACAGTGCCAAACAAGCATGATGCCCAGCACACCTGGGACCCCAACCAAACCCCAAAGCAGCACCCACAGATTCCTTAACGCTCTCAGCAAGACACTTCTGAGTCCAGTCGGCAAGGAGAAGAGACAAGACAAGAGAACACGGAAACGAGCAACAGGTGGGCTTTGTCGGGCCACGGGCTGGGCCGGGCTGGGCTGGAGCAGAGCCAGGAGCCTGCGGCCCGGGGCCCGGCACTCCCACCCCCACGGCAGGGCAGAGGGGCCTTGGGGGGGCGAGACCCTGGCCGGGCAGCGTCCTCAGCCACCTCCTGCGTGGTTACCGTAGTTACCAAAGCCTCAGGACCCTCCCAGTGGCCCCGTCCGGCAGAGCGTGGTGCCCAGGACAGGGGTCACTCACCACCTGGGGATGGGTTTGCTGCCACCCAGAGCTCTGGTTTCTACTGCTGCCCCAGCAGAGCACCGCCGCAGACGTCCTGTCCTCAAGAAGCTGGTCACACAGGACGGGGAGGGACAGGGACCAGCAGTGAGTCCTCAAGGGCCTGGAGAGGGTCAGGCTGGCCTTTTGGGGGCTGGAGAGCTGCAGGTCCCAGAGGATATGCAACCACCCGGACAGGCACCAAGGGGCTTCCCAAACCACCGGCAAACCACCTGCCAGCCCCCTAGAGCCCGACCCTGGGCTGCGGGGCTGAGGTCAGGGCTCTGCATCTCCTACCCTCCAGTTTCGGTGATGGTGGCTTCTTCCAACCTGGGGATCTCTACATTTGCAATCTTTTCACACGGGAACCACTGAGGAAGGCCCACGCACTCAAAGCACCTGGCCGCGGCAGCCACATCTTGGCCTGTGTGTCTCCAGCACCTCCCCAACTTTTAAATTACGAAAAGAGAAAAATCACCATGTTGTTGCAATTAAAACGCACTTTTAATAAACAATCGGACGACTGTGTTAGAAGAAGGATAGCAGGGGCACCTGGGGGGCTCAGTGGGTTAAGCCTCTGCCTTCGGCTCAGGTCACGGTCTCGGGGTCCTGGGATCGAGCCCCACCTTGGGCTCCCCCTCTGCCTCTGCCTCCCCACCTGCTGGTGCTCACACACTCTCTCTCTCCCTCTTTCCTCTCTCAGATAAATACAGCCTTTAGAAAAAGCGGAGAAAAGGACACTGAAATGCCGTGAACCCTGCAAAGCCCCGCCTGCAGGAGCCCGAACCAGGCTGTCTCGCCCGCCCCCCGGCCCCGCCCCACTCCCCACTCAGACGCAGAAGGCGGCCAGGCAGACCCCACCGAGATGCTACCTGACGCTACTCGGGATCCCCGCTTTTCCCTCTCCCCCGTGCTCTCCCTCTCAAATAAACCAAATCTTTAAAATTAAAAACAAAGGAGAGCGGGACTTCACTCTGGTTGAGTATTACGTACCATCTCCCTCCTCCTCGGGATCCCGCAGAACCGCCAGAGGCCACCCCCTCCCGCTCTTCCCAGACTCCTACTTGCTGTTCCCGTGCTGTCCTTCCCCGCCTCTCCCGGAGGACCGGCCACCGTGTCCCGCACGGCTCCGTCCCGCCACGGTCTCCTGACCCGTTGGCACACGGGGCCGGTGCACGGGCACACGGGCGCGCGCGCACACACACACCCCTGCCCCGTGCTCCCGGAGGTCCCCAGCGTAGCCTCAGGGCATCAGGTGCTCTCAGGACACACTGGGGTCCGGTCCCCTCCAGACTCAGTGCCCCCGGCAAGCCTGCTGGCCACCCCGAGGCAGAGTCTGGCACCCAGCAGACCACACCCACCGGGGCTGGGTTACAGGAGACCAAATCTGGAACGCGCGCGCGCGTGGTACAAAAAGTGTGTGTCTGGCGGGTCTCCCGGTAAGGCCGGAGGCCAAGGGGCTCTGAAACGGAAAGCGGCACGACTGCCTACGGTCAGCAGGGCCAAGGCGGGGTACGCCCGGCCGTCAGACCCCTTCGGTCTAGTCCCGCCACTTCTAAACACACCAGAAATCTTCGCCAACGGTGCCTGCAACAAAAGCCCACCGGTGGGGTGGCTGGAGGACGGGACAACCGGGCCAAGACCGCCCCCTCGAGGACGGCGGCAGAAGGCCCCGTGCCACGCCCCGTGCCGCCGCCACCTGCAGACCCAGGAGCCAAGGGGCCACCGCAAGCCTGGCCACTGTGAGCACGGGGACCAAAGCCAGCAACAGCAGTACCTCAACACCGAGGAGAGAAGGCCGGGCTGCGGGGCCTCAGCACCCCAGAACCACCCCTGTTCGCCCACACACTCCAACAACACGGGTGAGCACAGCCTTTAAGAACCCGACTTACAGGGAGGGTCTCTGTCGCTGCTGCGTGAGCCCTTCCCCAGAGGCCCTGGAGGTGGGCTCAGCAGTCCGGGACACGAGCCCCTCGGGGGCTCCCAGAAGACCCCAGACCAGGCCACGGCAGTGCTGCGTCCCGGGACGCCGCCTGGACATGGACACAGGGTGACATGGGAGCTAAGCGGAGACCCCTTTCCACCCGACGCAGCGCCCAAAGACCCTGTTCCAAAGGGATTAATACCCTGATTCTGGAAGCCATACAGCATGCAGCGCGGCGGATGAGAAACGCCGCCAGCGACATCATAGAGAGAGCAGCCCTGTCCAGCCTGGGCCTTGAGCCGAGTTCAGCCGACGGCTCCTGAGAAAAGGCACTTTGGCCAGGACACCACCCTGTGCTCAGAGGCCTAAGTCACAGGCAGCAGGGCACGGCCAGGCAGGCGGGCACGGGTCCCACCGTTCCCCAGGGCAGAGGGACCTTTCCCAGCGAGCGAGGGCGGCCCCGCTCCTGGGAGCCCTCCCCGTCCAGGGCTGGGGACTGCAAACCTTCCTCACTGTTTCACGGCTGGGGGGGGGGGTTCATCAACACAAACGTGTGCAAAGTACTTCACCACTCCTGTCTGTGACAACGCCAGCGCTTATAGACACCGTGATTGACAAGCCGAGGTCTGCAGCCGTGAAAAGCTGTGACTATGGAAACCATGGCAAGAGCTCCCCGGGGGGGACAGCAAAGGACCCCAGGGGAGCAGGAACCACAGGCGGCCCGGTGCCGGAGCTCCCTCCGCCTCCAGGCCGCGTCTCCGGGGAGCGGTGCAGACAACTCCGGGGGGAGGTCCACAGCGGGGCCGGCACCACCAGTGGCAGAGGGGACAGCCAGGGGGAGGGGCTGCTGGCTCCCTCAGGGTGGACACACGGCACAGCACACTCACACCTACCCAGCTGGGAAGCCACACACAGGCCGAGCCCCTCCCCAGGGGAGCGGCAGGACCGTGCCTCAGGACCCCACTAAGGCCCCCAGCCAGGCCGACTCTGCCCACTGACTTGGCACTCTGGCCACGCCGAGCGGCGCGCCGTCCTCACACACGCACCCCTCCTCTCGGCTGGCAGCCTTCCTCACACCCGTGCCCACCAGGTCCCCAGTAGCACTCACGCCACCAGCACTGGACCCTGGCCTCACACTGGGCTGGTCCAAGAGTATCTTCCAGGGACTCGGGGACCAGAGCTCCCGGGCCCCAGAGGCCAGGCCTGGCCCACAATGGCTGCTTGCCGGAAAGAGCCCCGTCGGGAGCCCACAGAGGCAGGCCTTCTGGCCCCATGGCCCTGGCGTCTCATCTACAGAGTCCCAGGTACACCCCTATGCTAACTGTCCATGCCCAGTTCTCAAGGAACGGGGAAGAATGCTCGGAAAGACAGTGACCATGGGCCCCCGATGAGGGCCCACAGGAGGGACCTTAGGCCTTGAGCGCTGAGAAGCAAGCTCGGCTTCCAGGTGAGGCTGGGGCGGAGGCGGACCCCAGAGGAGCCCGCTGGCGCGCGCGTCTGTCTGGCAGCTGGGGAACCCACGGCAGCGGGTTGTGAGATCACGGCCCTGAGCGGGCGCGGGGGGCCGGGGGGTGGCGGGGCACTGAGCCGCGGCCCCAGGAGCGGCCTCTCCGCCAGCCTGGGGGCTAAGAGCCCACACAGCATCTGCAGCCCCTCCCTGCGGGCCCCCCGGAGAACAAGCCCTGGGACAGAGCCGGGCTGGGCTGGGGAAGCGTCTTCACACCTGTGAGACCGCGCCTTCCCAGGGCACCTGGCTGTGAGACCGGCTTCACTGCACGCCGGCGGGAGCACACTGCTCACGTCCAGGACTCTCTCGGGGTGCCCCCCCCTCCCCTGCAGCCTGTGTCCCCAGCTGCAGGGAGAGCAGCCAGTCGACAGGTGCACAGGGCACCCTAGGTGTCGGCTCCTACAACCGTCTGTCCTTCCTGCTGTCCTCACTCTTTCCAGGGACTTGAGGGACAGTCTGACAACGTGTGACAAACCCACAACACAGTGCCGCGCAGCCCTCACCCCGGCATCCCAGGAAGTCATCCCGGAAGAGCGTGAAGACACGCGCCCAGCGTCAGAGATGATGGGCAGAGAGCGGGAGGGAGAAGCCGAGCAGACCCCAAACCGCTCTTTGCTCAGCTCAACTGAAGCGGTAAACTTCCCGCAAGACGGACAAAGGGAAGAAAAGAGAAGACGGGAAAGGAAGCGTGGGACCAGAAAAAGGGGCACCACAAGAGACCCCGCAGACCTCAAAGGATGAGGGACGGGCACCCACAGCTCCGCGGCTTAGAGCAAATGGACCAAACCGTCAGACCGCCAAGCCGCCCCCGGGGAGAGGGTGACCGCGAATAAACTACAGCCCACGCTGTCCAAGATCCGGGACTTGGGGCTGCGAACCGTCGGGAAAGAAAACCTCTGGGCCCAGACGTCTCCACTGGAGAACGGCACCGACGCTCAAGGAAGCAAGAACACCGATGCTACGGTCTCGTCCAAAACAACACGAGGGGCCGGAGCGCGTCCCACTGGTCCCCTGAGAGGCATCACCTCGGTATCCACAGGAGCACCCCGACAAACCGCCGGCACAGCGACTCCGCCGCCCGCGCGACAGCAACGCTCTCGGACCTGGTGGGTTTACCCGGGAGGAAAGGCAGGTGCGGCACAGGAAGCTGGGGGACACCCGCGACTGAAGACAGCGGAGACGGGCCGGCGATCCCGGGACAGGCCGCAGCAGCCACTCCACCGCCGCTCGCGGTAACGACTCTCGGGACCCCGGCGCAGAACGGGACTTCCTCACCTTCACCGGCCGAAAACCCAGGGCTACGTGAACACTCAGTGGGGCGGCAGTGCGCGCCTCCCCCGAGCCTGGGCGCGAGGCTCGCAGGTCGCTGGGTGGCGAGAAAGAGACACGGGCCTCACTGATTGGCAACGGGACTGTCCCAACAGAAGCCCCGGGAAATCTAGCCCGAGCTCCCCTCGACTAACAGCTTAAGGTCCGCCACGCGGCCAGGAAGAGGCCAGCAACGGACACCGACCCCGCGGCCGCACACTCGCCCTGCACGACTGAGAGCCGACTTCCCAGGGCCCGCTGGCCGGGTGCACGGCGCAGCCCAGAGGCGCGGGCTGGAGAAAGGACACCGCGTGCACCCAGGGCGCCCCGCGGGCCTGCGGCAGCTCCGTCCCCTCCCAGCGCCTTCCACAGCCCGTCCTCCGTCCTGCGGAGGGTCCCGCCGCAGCCAGGACAGGACCCACCACGGACACCAGCACCCTCCAGGGCCAAGTCACCCGCAGCGGCCGAGGGGAAGACGCCCGCCCCAGAGGTGGGGACCCAGAGCACATCTGGCGCCGGGCAGCGCGGACCCAACGGGCGGCTCGCGCAGCTCCCGGGACTCGGGGCTACCGAACTTTTCTTTGTGCTCCCTGGACGGGCTCCCGACCGGCACGGGCCGTCCCACCACCCGCCCGCGGCGCCCGAGCTAGCGGAGGTCTGGAGGGACAGGACGGCCGCGTCACCGGCGTCCCTCCTGGGAGTTCCGTTGTCAGCCCCCGCCCGGCTCTGGGGTGGCGGACGGCCTCCCGCCCGGCTCTGGGGGACCACCTGGCTTCGGGAGGGCCGCCCCCCTGGTGACCTGCGCGCCAGGGTCCGCGGCGGCCCCGGTGTCCCCCGCGCGCCCCGTTTGCGCGTGTCCCCCGCCCCCCCGCGCCCCCCCGCGCCCCCCGCCCCCCGCGCCCCCGCGCCCCCGCCCGCGCGGACCCACCGTCCAGCGACACGAACTGGCCCACGGCCGACGAGCCGCCGCCGCTGGTCTCCACGAACTGCACCTCCGACACGATGATGTTGTCCTCGAGCACCGACCCGCAGCCGGTGCAGACGGCGTCGCCGCGCGCCGCGTCCAGCTCGATGTCGGTGCCGCCGCAGCCGCGGCACACGCGGCCCGTCATGACGGCGGCGCCCGCGCGGGCCCGTCCGCCCCGGCCCCGGCCCCGGCCCCGGCCCCCGCCCGCCCGCGCGTCCGCCCGCCCGACTCTCGCGAGGCCGCCGCCGCCGCCGCCGAGCCCGCCGATTCGCCGCGGCAGATTCGCCGCGCAGGCCGCGGCCGCGCCGCCCGCAACGGTCGTGCCCGCGCGTCGGGGACGGGCACCGGGGCTGCGGCGCGGCCGCGAGGACTCGCACCCGCACCTCCGGACGCCGGCGCCGCCGCCGGACCTCAGACCCACCGACCCGCAGGCCTCACGGGCCCCGCGCAGGCGCCAGCGGTGGGCGGGGCCGGGCGGTGGGCGGGGCTTGGTGGGGCGCGCCGCCGGGGACGGACCCGGAGCGGTGGGCGGGGCCAGGAAGGGGGCGGGCCCGCCGGGGACGGACCCGGAGCGGTGGGCGGGGCCAGGAAGGGGGCGGGCCCGCCGGGGACGGACCCGGAGCGGTGGGCGGGGCCAGGAAGGGGGCGGGCCGCCGGGGACAGACCCGGAGCGGTGGGCGGGGCCAGGAAGGGGGCGGGCCCGCCGGGGACGGACCCGGAGCGGTGGGCGGGGCCAGGAAGGGGGCGGGCCGCCGGGGACGGACCCGGAGCGGTGGGCGGGGCCAGGGAGGGGGCGGGCCGCCGGGGACGGACCCGGAGCGGTGGGCGGGGCCGGGCGGTGGGCGGGGCCAGGAAGGGGGCGGGCCGCCGAGGACGGACCCGGAGCGGTGGGCGCGGCCAGGAAGGGGGCGGGCCGCCGGGGACGGACCCGGAGCGGTGGGCGGGGCCAGGAAGGGGCGGGCCCGGGCGGCCGTGGGCGGGGCCGGGGCGGCGGGCGGAGCGCGCTCCCTTCCCCGGAGCCCGCCGGCCGTCCTGGAGGCTCGCCCGGCTTCCCTGACGGTGCGCGGCCGCCTGCGCCCCGGCCCCTGTGGCGTCCCCGCAGGGGCCCGCCGCGGCCGGCACTTAGGGGCGCCACTGGGTTCCCCTGGGCCCGACTGGCGACCCGCGCTCCGGCGCTGCAGGGGCGGCGCCCCCGGGCGGCCGCGGACACGCGCGGGGCCGCGCTGCTCGGACGCGGAGGTCTCGGGGGACGCGGCCGCTCGCAGCGGGAAGCCGCGGTCCGGTCCGCAGCGCAGCGCCCGCGGGTTGCACGTGGCCTGGGACGCGGATTCCCGCAGCCCCCGCACCGGGCCGTCGCGAGCGCGGGCAGGACCGGGGGACACTGAACGGCCAAGCGCCGGAGGCGGGGGCGCCCCGTCCCGCCGCGGGCGCTGAGCCGCGGCCGATCGCGCACGGAGCCCCCCGCGGCACGACCCCGCGGGGGCAGGCGGCCCGGCGCGCGCAGAAGCGGAGCGGCCTCGAGCCCCGCCGGACAGGGCCGCGGCCTCTGCGGCCCCCAGCGTGGGGGGGTCCGTTGAGCCCCGGCCTCCGCCTGTCCCGCGAACGGACTCCACGTAGCGTCCAGCACGAGGGGCGCAGCCGCGCCGGCCGGATGGCATCGGGCGGGAGCAGGTGCGGGCCCTGCGCGGCGCTCCGGCCCCCCGCACCGGGCAGCGCCAGGCCCACCGCCCTGCTGCGGCCCACGCGGCCCATGCGGGGCGCGGGTGAGCCCCGGCCACAGGCGAAGACGCCTGAGAGGCCAGAGCCCGAAGAACTTCCCTGAAAACCCGAAGCCGGGGCGCCTGGGTGGCTCCGTGGGTTAAGCCTCTGCCTTCGGCTCAGGTCATGATCCCGGGGTCCTGGGATCGAGCCCCGCATCGGGCTCTCTGCTCAGCGGGGAGCCTGCTTCCTCCTCTCTCTCTCTGCCTGCCTCTGTGCCTACTTGTGACCTATGTCTGTCAAATAAAGGCATAAAATCTTTATAAAAAAAAAAGAAAAGAAAACCCGAAGCCACGGGCTTGTCTTCACGAAAACGTTTCACTCGTGATCCCAAACAGGCAGAAGATGGGAAAACAGTCGGAAAAGCTGCGGGGCGCCCCGCAGCCCACGCCAGTCCTGCCGGCTCGGCCCACTGGGGCGCGGGGACAGTCGCGGCGCTGCTGGGCTCACACCCGTCCCCTCCCTGCCTGCGCAGACGTGAGCGCACCCCGGCCCCGGCCCCTCCACCCAAGCGGATTTTGTGCCCCTCGTAAGCACTGCTGTCGGGTTGGAGTCGCACACGCGCCGGCCGCGGAGCCCGCTGCCGCCCTCCTCTTCCTCCTCGACGCCGCGGGGTTTGCTCAGGGACACCTGTTCACCGCGGCCGCCGGGGCCTCGAGGGTGCACACCGCAGAGCGGATTCTGCACGGCGTCTCCTGCTGAGGACGTGAGGCTGTTGCAGGGGTGAACCTCGTGTTCGTGGGCCCCCGCACGTGGGCAAACCCCACGAAGACCCCGGGGTGCGTCTGGGGCTGCAGAGGTCGCACACCCTCCACGCCCTGATGTTATTTATGAGTGGCTGCCTGACCAATGACCCCAAAGCTTGACGACCTAACACGACAAACATCCGTCATCTCCCGCCGTTTCTCGGGGTCAGGGATCCGGGAGAGCCAAGCGGGGCGGCTGCGGTCACTCTCTGACTCGGCCACGCCGGGCGCTGCAGGCTCCCGGGAGGGGAGGGCCGCCGCCAGGCCCCGGCTGCTGCCAGTGTGGACGGGACACACTCGGGCGGGGGGCGGGAGGGAGATGCCCGCGCAAGGACAGACAGGCCGAGGGGACGGAGCATCGGGCCGAGCCCGAGAGGCAGCCGCGGCGCCCGGGAAGCACCCGGAGGCTCTTCTCTCCGGCCGCCTGTCCTGCGCCTGCAGAGAGGCCGAGGGCCTCCAGACAGAGGACCCCTCCCCCCACCCCGGGAGGCCCCTGCGGGGAGCCCTGTGCGGGGGGCATCTGGAGGGGAGCCCACCCTCTGGGACCTGGCTGCAGACCTCACAGGCCCACATGCACAGCCCTGGGGGGGGGACAGGAAGAGGGCCCAGGGGGTGAACCCGCGGTGTGGGGTCAGGGGAGGCACAGGGGAGCGGCTGGGCCACGGCCGGGGGAGCAGGGCCGGCAGCAGAACTGGAGGCTGGTGGTCCTTGCCGTTCCGCTCTTTCAAGACACCCTTCCGTTGCCTTCCTGCTCCCGTCGTTTCCGTGGGAAAATTCTGTGTTACGTCTTTCTGTTGCACCCAGAGGATAAGATACCAGTTTTCCTGGGTGCTTTTAAATTTTGACTTTCAGGAGTTTTATTACCATGTTCCTAGGTGTATTTCCTTTGTACTTATGCCAATTAAAATTCATAGAATGTCTTTAATCTACGGTTTTTGTCTTTCATCTTTTTAAAAAATTCTTGGCCAATATCATTCAAATATCGCTTCTGCGCCGTCTTCTGTGAGCCCTCCGCTCTGCGTCGGGGCGACACCTCGGCCCCATTAGCAGCGAGCACCATGCCTCTGGCACGCAGCTCTGTATCTGTAGTCCCCGTCACCCCCGCCCTGCCCCTGGGTATTTTCTACTCACCCAGGCTCTGCTTCACAAATCCTCTTTTCTGCTCTCCGGAACCTGTGGTTAAAACCATCTACTCAGGGGAGACCTGGGTGGCTCAGTGGGTTAAAGCCTCTGCCTTCGGCTCAGGTCATGATCTCAGGGTCCTGGGATCGAGCCCTGCATCGGGCTCTCTGCTCAGTGGGGAGCCTGCTTCCCCCCCTCTCTCTGCCTACTTGTGATCTCTCTCTGTGTGTCAAATAAATAAATAAAATCTTAAAAAAAAAAAAACCTTAAAAAAATCTATTTAGTTGCTGATGTCACTTCTCCAATGTGCGTCTGGTACTTTCTCTTCAGACGTCTGTTCCCTGAAGAAATTCTCCCTTTTTTCCATTTGTTTTCTTGCGTGTATTAGCATTTTAAGGTTCGTTGCAGGGATTCTCCTCTCTGGTGACCCATGGGTTCACGTTGACTGTTTATTCTTGGTTTGTGGGACCCTGTTTCCTGGCACACCTGATCATTTTGGGATAAATGAGGAACCCCCTGCTGGAAAACCTTGAGGCTCAGGGAGACGTCTTTGCAATTCAGAGATAAATCATTTTTATTCTGTCACTCAGAGAGGGTAGGACCCGCTCCTTGATACAGTCAGGCACTGATAGGGTTCCAGCTCTGTTTCGGGCTCGGGGAGGGGGCTGTGTTTTCTTGTTTGCAGGCATTGCCTCCTCGGGGCCGGACCCCAAGTCCAAGGAGTCACCGGGGACCCCGGGGACCCCGGACCGTGCAGGGCAGTGCTGGACCTCCACCTTCTGTGAGACCCCGTACCTCTGCTTGCCTTTCTCCCCCCTTGACTTTTATTTAGGTCTTTCTCAATTTCTCCCGAAAATGCTTTTGGGTTTTGTTTACAGCTTTATGGAGCTGTAGCAGGGACGGAGTACCCACACGTAATGATGTGTGTGATTTGATGAGTTTCCCTCCTGGTTTCTTCTTTGGCCCAGAGGCCACTTGGTGAGTGGCGAGCACTGACACCCACGACCACAATCAACACCACGACCTTCCTCCTGCCACACTTGCGTCCATGGCTCTGGAACTGGCCGTTTCTGCCTTCTGTCTCTGCTCTCGGGAGGTTTCCCGGTGTTGCCGACCCTCTCCAAGAACCACAGTGTTCCCTGGTTCTCTTTACTGCTTTTGTTTTCTATTTCACCGATTTCTACTCTTGACGTTTCTTGTATCGTCCCCTCCGCTTAAGTTCTTTCTCTGCCTGGTTTTGTAGGGGGCAGACGAGCCCATTGACACAGCTTCCTTCCTCTGTGACGCGGGCCTTGTAGTGCTAGACATCCGCCGCTAACCGCTACTTTAGCCGAATCCCACAAATTTCCACGTGTTCAGTTTTCATTTTGTTCAATCTTCAATTCTTTCTAATTTCTCTCTCGATTTCTTGGTGGACCCAAGGGTTATTCGGAAGCCCGGTGTTTAGTTTGGGGAACAGGATGCGGTGGTTGGTTTCTGAACTCCCCATCTGTCACGCTCCTTGGGAGCACACCCTCGCCGCACACGGCCACGCTCCGCCCTCGCGGCCACGCTGTGCGGCTGCAGACCCTGTTCCCTGCATTTCGTGGAGCCCCTGAGAGTCTGAGGGGGGACAGCCCTAATCCACGTGGCCTACAGCAGACAAAGCCGGAATCCAGCCAGGATCCGCTGAATCCTGTCCTCACTCGGTGAGCCGGCAGGGCTCACGGGGAAGCTCCCGGAGGAGAGGGTACAGAGGCCCCCGGGGCCCTCCTGGCCCCCGCATGCGAGTGGGGGGTTTCAGGGAACACGGGGGCAGGGGTTGGGGATGGAAGCACCCACGAGGGCAAGAGGTTTGAAGAGTGTGGCTGGTTTGGGTGATGGGGAGAAGGGGGTGCCGTCAGGGCCAAGAAATTTTGTTTTTTTAAGATTTTATTTATTTATTTGAGAGAGAGAGGGAGGGAGAGACAGAGAGGGAGCACAAGCAGGGGAGCGGCAGGCAGAGGCAGAAGGAGGCTCCCCGCCGAGCAGAGAGTCCGATGGGGGACTCGATCCCAGGACCCTGGGACCATGACCTGAGCCGAAGGCAGAGGCTTATTGACTGAGCCACCCAGGCGCCCCTGGGCCAAGAAGGCTCTGCTCCGACGGACCACAGAGCGAGTGAGCCACCCGAAGGTGGGTGTGGGTACGAAGAATGGATCCGGGAGCGAGAACACAGGGCAGCTGCCTCCCTGGGGCACCTGTCAGGCCCCCCGGGGGACCCCCAGCAGCTGGCACACAGAAGATGGTCACTGAGCCCCTAGGATGGGCTGGACTGATAAGCTCAAGGGGCCAAGCATGGGGAGACAGAGGGCATGACGCCCGCCCCCGAGCACCCACGAAGGCACCCATGCGAGCAGACTAGGGAGCAGAAGTCAGGCCAGGGAAGGGCAAGTGGTGCCCTCCAGTCAACCGTGAAAAGGGCCCTGGGTTTTCTCCTGCTCTCTCTGATCCCAGGGACACATGAACAGCCAGGCTGGGCCCCGGCGGGGGGCTCAGGATGTGACTGTTCCTTAGAGGGGACCCCAGAAAGCAGCGTGGCCGTCAGACTGGAAAGCCACTGGCTTGAAGCTAAGCTGATCGGCCCAGGAGAGGAAGCAGAGAGGGTTTCCTGACCTCCGGGCCTGGGAACCAGCCTGGCCAGTCGGGTTCCAGGGCCAGGCTCCACAGACGGCCCCCTCCTCGCGGCTTTCTGTATCCGTCATGCCGTTTCTTTAATTTTTTTGCATTTTATGATGTTTCTGGGCCTTGTGGCCGTGCAGACCCAGGGTCAGCTCATTCGTCGCGACAGCAAACTGCTGGCCTGGGCTCTCCTTTGAAAAACAAACCAACCAACCCCTAGACAGACCCTTTCTGTCCCATGTCATGGCACTCCTGCAGTCCAGGACACTGTCCCTCTGCGCTGGGTGAACCCAGGGCCAGGTCCCAGACCACTAGGGGCCACCCCGCCAGCCCAGAGACCAATCGGAAGGCTCCCATCACCTCGCCTTTCCACCCAATACACGCCACGGACCAGTTCTCCAAACCCCCCTCCTGTCTGCATAATGGGGTGACGGTCCCTCCGTCCTCATTTTGTAGGAGCCCTTGGGGGAGCAGCCAGTATCCTGCGGACACTGGTTTTGTTTGCAGACAGCTCAGAACACCCCTCCCTCACCGTGAGGCTTGGCGGGGCTCCATCCGTCCTCCTCCACGGGAGATGAGGCCCAGGGCATGCGTTCCCACGTCCAGACCCAGCACGGTCACCACCTCTGCAGCTCAGATCAAGAACCGGGTTTCTCAGGGTGTCCTGATGTCTCCAAGCCTCAGCTGAATCCAGTGACCCAAACACACGTCCCCAGAAGGGAAGGACCTGGGGAGGGGGCCGTCAGGGTGGAGACACAGCCCCTGAACCAGGGTCATCTGGATTAGCCGGGCAACGGTGCAACATTAGTCGATAGAACGCTTGGATTCGCAGACTCCCAGCCCACTGCAAGATTTAAAATTACGTACGAACACATGATTTCCTGGCCCAAAGGGTAAGACGCCCACTACTTACCTGCTGGGTGGACAGGATCTGCTCCCCAGACAAGGGTAATGCCACGCCTGCTGTCTTCTGGGCTGGCGGGTCCCACAAAGCTCACGCCCGTCCCTCCACCCTGGGCGGGCACCCGCCGATCAGTTCCCTGCTGTCCTCCACTGACCAGACCTGTCAGGGTGACTCCCACCTGTTTGTAGTGTCTGGAAGTTTCCAAGAGAAGTTCTGCATCCGTGTCACTCTGGGCTGCTCTGCAGACGGGTGCTACGAGAGACAGCCGCGTCCCACACACAGTCCCACATCCAGACGCTGGCGTGGTGTGTGTGTGTGTGCGTGTGTGTGCGCATGTGCGTGCGCGTGTGTGCATGTGTGTCCGGGTGCACGTGCACGTGTGCGCGTGTGTGCACGTGTGTGCGTGTATGTGTGTGTGTGACCTTCTGCACCGCATCTCCCCCTTTCTGAATTTCCTCTTTCTCCTGGGGACTGTTTCCCACTCCGATCTGGCTTGTCCCCCCATCCTCCTGCCACGGCCCCGCGTGTCACCGGGTCACGGGCAGGCTTCTTCCCCGAGGCTCTTCCTCTGGACCCCACAGCCTCCACCCAGGCCAAGCAGGGCAACGCCACCCATAGGCACCCCCCAGGCCTCCTGCGTCCTGGGTCCCACAAAGCTGTGAAAAGTGCATGTCCCTCAGGCCTTGTTTGGCTCAGAACCGTGCTGTTCTGTCCTACCTCTGCCCTGGTGCCAAACCTCCTCCTGGACCCACCTCCTGGACCCGCCTCCTGGACCCACCGCCATCCCGCCCTCCCTCACTTCTTCGACTGAAGAAACACCATTGCTGGCTCCTGGGGGGCTCAGTCAGTTAAGTGTCTGCCTTTGGGTCAGATAGGTCCTGGGATCGAGCCCTGCGTCCGGCTCCCTGCTCGGTGGGAAGCCTGCTTCTCCCTCTGCCTGCCCGCTCCCCCTGCTTGAGCTCTCTCTGACGCACAGAAAAAAGAAAGAAAGAAATACTGTTGCCTTCAGATCACCAAGATCATTTTTGCTAATTGTAAAACATTAGGAAAATAAGGAAAGCCCCAAGGAAAACCAGAAGTCAGCCCCACACCCGCTGAGCAGCCCTGAGCTGGGCGGGTGGTTCCGAGGTCCAGCGGCCGCTGCTCTCCGGCCTCCAGTGAGTTATCCGGGAGCACCCCTGCAGACGGCTGTTTTAGGGCCTCGCGGTTTTCTTCTCCATTTACCTGCTGTAGTGGCAAACGGTGACACTGTTTCCACTGCGGGAAACACAGGAAAGGGTTAAGGTTTAAACACAAAGGTGGTCTTGTTCTCAGGGCCGAGGGCAGCCAGGGCAGAGGAGGAGGCCTGCGTGCGTCCTTCTTCCGTGCCCTGTGCCCAAACCCGGGACACGCTGTGTGCTCGGCCGTGCGTGCCGCTGTTTCCCACGTGACGTGCACAGAGCATCTCCCCATCGCGGGACAACTTCAAGAGTGTCCATTCTGCTGGGGACCCTATGCACCCCCAATGCTGACACGTCCTCGGCTGTCAGACGTTCCTCTCCCTGAATTCTGCTCTCTGAAATGTCACACGCGCCACCTCCCCCTGCTGACCTTCCCCGTACTACCTGAAGACGCCCAACACCCGCAGCCGAGCCACCCCGCAGAGGGCTGCTTGCTCCGGCCCCCGAGAGGCTGCCTGCACTAAGGAGTGGGGTGGACACCTGCCGTGAGCAAAGTGAGACGCCACGGTGTCCTGGTGACCAGAGGTCCACATTTAGTCCACGCTCACGTGGATACAAGAGCCGGAGAAACATGCATCTTTTTTAACTTGCAATTTTTGATTCTGGTGCCGGTGAGCAATGTGGTGTCTCTACCTGACATCTTTTTTTTTTTTTAATTTTGTTTATTTATTTGACACAGAGACACTGAGGGGGGAATATTAGCAGGCTCCCCGCTGAGCAAGGAACCTGACATGGGGCTTGATCCCAGGACTCCGGCCGGGATCGCGACCTGACCCGAAGGTAGACGGTAACCCGCGGAGCCCCCAGCGCCCCCATCCGACACCTTTTGTGAATCTTCTGCTGCTTTTCTGATCTTTTCGCACCGGGACCTTTTAATGGCCTCGTAGATTTGCATGGTTCCCTTAGATCCTGGGTGTTACCCTGGCGAGAAAGCGCTCTTGCTTGTTGTGGGAGCAGGAGCCGGGGTGGGGGCCCTTTCTGTGGCTGCTTTCTCCGGGCCTGGGAGGAGCCCAGCCAGAGGGCACCCAACGCCCGGCCGGCGGTCGGCTTGGTCTGCTGGCTTCTGGCGTCGGAGCTGGCACGGTTGCCCTCTGTGTTCAGTGCCCAATTCATGCGTGTGCATTGCAGAGAAAACAGGAACTAAAGACAAGCAAAAAGCAGGAATCGAATCGAGTGAATGCCCAGCATGCAGGTACTTTCTCAACGCGTCGGATCCGTCTCTAACCCGCGCACACGTCCTCTACACGTATCGCCTGGAAGTACCTGTTCCACCTGCCCACGTGTCCGTTAGCCGAAGATGGCGCCGCGGATTCCGTTTTTAGGCATCTGCACACATACGGTTTCCCACGGCTGCCTCGCGCTTGCCACGTTTGCCGGCCGGCGGTGTGACCTGACTGCGCCCTGCTCTGTGACCCTGGAGGGCCCCCGCCGGGATGCGGGCTGGCTGGGTCTGCAGACGTACCCCACTCCCTACTGGGCTGACGTTGACCTCGGGGTCGCTGGCAAGCGTCGCTGAGGAGTGCTGCCCCACGCGGGGTCTTCTGACCCGCCTCCGGCGGTTCCCGGAGGGGGTGCCGATGTAGCCCCTCCCGGGTGCTGGTACCCACTCCCCACACTAGCACCAGCGCAGGGACCCTGGCGAGGGACAGGAGCGTCTCTCGCCCGTGACTCCGGCTGGTCCCCACCCTTGGCGGGGGCACCTTTCCCAGCCTCTCCACGGCTCCTACCCATTCGTGGGAGGCTAGCGTGCTAGGGACCACAGGCACATTTCCCCCACTCACCGTCTCACTCTGCTGACGGTGGGTTTGGCCGTGGACACCTCTGACACGTCCAGCCCTCAGCCAGGAATGTCCTTCAGAGGTTCTACACTAAGAGAGCCCCCAAGCCTGGAGGTGGCTTTGCTGAGCTCCACGGGGAGGTCCGTCTGGGTCTCCTGCTGGCGTTTTGTGGGGGGAAGGCTGATATCTGATTGTCCTGCGGGCAGCGCGAGGAGAGCCCGTCCACCTGCGTGCCCCGCCCGCTTTGTCTCCTTGTGGATTCCAGCGCGGCTGCGGCCCTGACCGTTTTGGAGACACTTACACGTCGGTTAGGATAATTGGTCTCCTCCAAAGTGTGGTTCCAGTGGTGACGATGAGCTCCAGCTTCACTCGGTGCGCACCCATGAGCGTGGCTGACGGCATGGTGCGGCAGGCCCCGTGTCTCTGCTGAGAAGACTCAGGACGGCCTTCCGGGACAACCAGGTGGCTCTCCTTCCAGCTGGACCTTCCCAAGTTCCTTGTGGCGGTCCAGGATCTCCAGAGACACGGACCCCACGAAGCACGTGGACAAGGAGATTCTCTATGAGATCGTGTGATGAGGACCTGGCTCTGTGACCACGGGGCCTGAGAGTCCCATGGTCTGCCGTCCCCGAGCCGTGGCGCAGGGGAGCCCGTGGTGTGACGCAGCCTGAGTCCCGAGGCCAGAGAACCGGGGGAGCCCAGGGTGTGGGTCTCGGTCTGAGGACAGGACGGGAGGGGAAGCATCTCCCCTCAGTGATGAGGCAGGGAAAGGGGGCACATCCGTCCTTCCTCCGCCTTTAGTTCCATCCGGCCCTGGACCGGACGGGGCCCAGCACCCTGGGACAGCCACCTGCTTCACCGAGCCCCCCACCCACATGCCGGTCTCCCCGGGAGCCCCCCACCCCCACGCACCCCCAGGAGGAATGTCTGACCTGCGTGCCTGTAGCCAGTTGCACCAACACACGAAGGGATCCCCACCCTCCTCCGTCACCCTCTTTGGATCAGTCTCCTCACTGAGAAACAAGGTGTCACTGACACACAGTCACATACCCCTTCACAAGCCAGGCACATGCCCGTAGCATCCACTGGAAAGCTGAGAAAGGGGGCTTCCCCTCTTGGGGGGGGTGGTCTTGTGTCCAGCCCTCAGTGGAAGGCTCTGTCCCAAGGGAGAGGTGAGAACGGACGCTGGTCCAACCCAGCTCTCTGCCACAAGAGGCCAAGAGGCACTTTGTTGTGTTGTTCGCTGTTGGGGGAGGGACCTTCCCTTCACCCCCTGGAGCATGGAACAGTCCCAGCGCTTTCTGGGTTTCCTCCTGCGTTTTGTCAGAATATAACCAAATTCTCTTAATAGTGACAGTACAAGCTCCCCCTTCCCATAGCCCTTACTAATGTTTTAGGGAATAACTGACCGTTTTAATCAGATGCTGGTAATGCTTTGCCACATATATGATGTTGGTCTAAATGCACTGCAGGGACACCTGGGTAAACACGTTATAGTATTTCCACATCACAGACACCAAAAGGCTATTGAAAGCTACACTCCAGAAAAGCAGTCAAGGATATAAAAAATGCTCACGGTGTGTTATTAGGTGAAAAAAACCCAGTCTGTATACTTCAGCCCAGATTTTGGAGAAAAAAACAAAGTATATATGTCGAGAAAGAGACGGAAGAGGTCCAGCCCTGAGGCTGCCCGAGGACAGCGGGCGGACGGTTCTCTTTCTCCCCCTTTTATGTCACTCTGTGCCTCCAGTGCAGTGGCTCGAGACGATGGCAGCACATGACGGAGCAGAAGAACCAGCATCCTTGGAACGTCTACACCGCCCTGAGCGGTCTGCACTTTCTATGCCATCCCGATCAAAATGCCAACAACATTTTTCATGGGGCTGGAATAAACAACCCTAAAATGTTCAGGGAACCACAAAAGACCCCGAATAGCCAAAGCAATCTTGAGAAAGAAAAGCAAAGCTGGAGGCATCACGATTCTGGATTTCGAGGTCTATTACAAAGGTGCAGTGATCAAGACAGCATGGTGCCAGCACAAAAACAGACACACAGATCAAGGGAACAGAAGAGAGAACCCAGAAGTGAGCCCATAGTTATACGGTCAATTTATCTTCAACAACGCAGGAAAGAATATCCAAAGGGAAAAAGACAGCCCCTCCCAGAAATGGTGCTGGGAAACTGGACAGCAGTATGCAGAAGAATGAGACCGGGCCACTCTCTTACACCACACACAAAAATGAATTCCAATTCAATGAAAGACATAAATGTGTGATAAGACACCATCAAAATCCTAGAGGAGAACACAGGCAGTAACCTCTTTGACATCAGCTTACACATTCTCACCAAATATGTCTCCTGAGGCAAAGGAAGCAAAAGCAAAAATGAACTATTGGGACTTCAACAAAAGGAAAAGTTTCTGCACAGCAAAGGAAACAGTCAACAAAAGTAAAAGATAACTGACAGAATGGGAGAAAATATTTACAAATGACATAGCCAATAAAGGATTAGTAACCAAGATATATAAAGAACTTATACAACTCAACACCCAAAAAACAAATAATCCAATTTAAAAATGGGTGAAAGGCATGAACAGACACTTTTCCAAAGAAGACGTACAAACGGCCAACAGACACATGAAAAAGTCCTCCACATCCCTCGGCATCAGGGAAATACAGATCAAAACCACAGTGAGATGCCACCTCACACCCGTCAGAATGGCTGAAATGAACGAGTCGGGAAACGACAGATGCTGGCGAGGATGCGGAGAGAGGGGAACCCTCCTACACTGTCGGTGGGAATGCAAGCTGGTGCGGCCACTCTGGAAAAACAGAATTACCCTATGATCCAGTAATTGTACTACTGAGTATTTGCCCAAAAATACGGAAACACTAATTCACAAGCATACACGCTTGTGTGTATAGCGGCATCATCTACAACAGGCAGTCGGTGCAAGCAGCCCGAGCGTCCACTGATACACGAATGGTAAGGAAAAGGTGGTGTAGATATACAACGGAATATCATTCAGCCATAAAAAGAACAAAATCTTCCCATTTGAAACAGCATAGGTCAGATGGTGCTGGAGCATATGAATGAAGTCAGTCAGTCAGAGAAAAACAAAGACTGTATAATTCCACTCGTATCTGGAACTTAAGGAACGAAACATCAAATTAAACAGGAGAAGAACAGGAAAAGCAGACCGAGATACAGAGAAGAGACAGACGTCCGCTGGAAGGAAGGTGTCAGGCGGAGGGCGGGTGAGGCTGGTGAAGGAGTAGGACTGCGCTGACCACGATGAGCACCGAGGACTGTACAGACGGTAGAACCGCTGCATTGTACACCTGAAACATAATACCGCTTGTTAATGTAACATACTGGAACTAAAATAAAACAGTTAAAAATTCGGGGAAAAAACCACAGTGGCACCATGGTGTGTAGACTGGACAGGAAGATGAGCACAGTATCTAAATGTAGAAAATCCCGAAGAGTCCCTAGGGAAAGTACCAGAGCCGCCGTCTCCAGAACCTTTGTTTGGGCAAAGAGTTCATGAATCTGGCACCAAAACCCTAAAGGAAACAACTGACTGATGGAACTTCACCAAAATTTGAAACTTTGCTTTTCCAAAAACAGCATTAATAAGATGAAAATACAAGCCACAGATGGGAGAAATATTTGCAAGTTACAGTCTGACGGATCGCTCCTATCCAGAATATGGAAAGAACTCTTACAACTCAGTAACACAAATAGGAACGTCCCAATTAAGAGATTTGACGAGACATTTCGGCAAAGAAGGTACACGAAGGGCCCAGAAGCACATGGAAAGATGCTCAGATCGCTGTTCGTTGGGGAAATGCACACAGACCACAAGGAGATACTGTTTGGCAACCACTAGTATAAAGAAAAAGACGGACAGCGGGTGCCGCTGAGGACGAGCAGCAGCAGGAGCCTCACGGGGTGCAGGTGAGAAGGGAGAGCGAGGACGTCCCTCCGGAAGAAGGGCGGCCGCTTCACGGAGTTCCTCGACGCATCTCACTGGTCAAGAGTCCGCGCACGACGCCGCTGCTCTTCCGGGAGTCTGCCCGAGGGAAAACCTGGGTCCCCGCGAAGACTTGCTCACGGATGTTCACGGCGGCACTCCTCCTCCTCGTCACCGCTGGAAGCAAACCCACGCCCGCCAGCCGGTGAGTGGACGGGCAGAAGGCGGCGCATCTCTGCGATGGGACATCACTGGGCTGGTCGTCAGAAGAACAAAGCACTCCCAGGGGCGCGGGAAGGAACCCCGGGAGCCCCGCGCTGAGTGAGAGGGTCACATACCGTCCGCTTCCATTTGGGAGAAACGTCCAGAAGAGGCACATCTGTGGAGACGGAAAGCAGGTGGTGGTTGCAGGGCTGGAGACACAACAGAAGGGACGGCAAGTGGGCATGGGGAGGGGGTTGGGGTGCTGAGAACGGCCTAAAATTGGTGGTGATGGTTGCACAACTTTACAAAGGTATGAAGATCGCGGCATCGCACCCTCTCAAGGGGTGGGTTCTGGTCGACGTCCTTAAGCGGATGCCACACCCAGTGCAGAGCCCAGTGCGGGCTCGACCTCGACACGCTGAGATCAGGACCTGAGCCGACATCATGAGTCGGATCCTTAATCCACTGACCCACCCAGGCGCCCCATGGGTTCTGTTACGGGCTAGTTCTACGTCAATGAAGCTGTTAAAAAGAAAAGCCACCAAGGATGGGGCATCTCCTGGCCGTGAGGAGAGGAGGGATGGTTGGCCATTGACGGGAGGAGCCAGGGGCCTTCAGGAAGGGGTGGGAGCCTCCAGCTGGTGCGAAGTTAGGAAGACCTGGCAGTGGACGGAGCGGACGGACAGAGGCGGTGGCCTGTGCAGACATAAAGGCTGGGGGGGCAGAGAGTCCACACGAGTTCCTGTCCACATCCCTCCTTCCTAGCCAAGACTGCCATCATCAGAGGAAGGCGGAGGGTGTCCTTTGCTCATTTTCTGTTAGGCGCTGGAGGAGGGATCTGGTGCGGGATCTGGGATCTTGGGCAGCGCACTTGACATGGTGGGTTTGGGGGCGAGGATAACTCCAGAAAGGTGCTTGGCGCGGGAGGAGGGAGTGAGCTCTTCTTCGGACGCTTGTGCTGTTCCTGCCGACCACAGGGCACCCCCCGATGTCTTTGTTTCACAACCTTTGTCTTTTGTCCTGGGAAGTGAAGCATCTGCCACGGGGCGTTCAACACTCTCGGGACAGGATTTGTTTGGAGGGGGAGAAGCTTCCGGAAAGTAGACCATCACGAGCCCTGCGGGAGCTCTGGCAGCAAGACCTGTGAGGCACGAGGTTCCTAGCTACTGCCGCGGGAAAGCAATGACTCCGGGCCGCGCCCCCTCCCCGGGGGTTTGCCGGCGCCTGCGGTGTAGACCCTCCCACGTGGCCAACTTCCAGCTGCCCACGGGCGCTCCGCACGTGAGCTCAGGGAGAGCGGCCAGTGGCATTTTCACCAGACGCAAACACACAAGGAGCACAGAACGTCCTAAAAATGCATTACGCTCGGCAGCACGACTCCTGCGCGTCTATTACCTTCGTATTTCATGGCATTTATTGGATTGTAAATTTATATAATTTAATTTTCAACACTGGCTGGAAACGGGGGTCCTCTCTTTTGCAGATTTTTCCACGTGCTTCTTCTTTTTACTTACTGATTTGCAAGAGCTCCTTAGGGGTTAAAAAAATTCTTTTGATATATTTTTTGCCAATTTTCCAAGTTTGTGGTCTTTTGGCTTTTTTTTTTCGGAACATGAACAAAATGGTGAGTCTCCTCTTTTAGAGCTTTGTGGTTTGCTTGTAAAAACCCTCCTCAGTAAAAACATATAAAGCATTCTTTCCAGTTTTTTTCTAGCGCCTTTATAGTTTCATGTTTCATGATTAAATTCTTGCTCCGTCTGGAATTTATTTTGGTGTAAAAAGCGAGGTAAAGATTAAGTTGTTTTTTTTTTTTTGAGTCCAGCCTGTCGTCCTGCACCATTTTTGGGGTAACCCGTCTTTCCCTGACAATCCCCGTGCAGCTGTCACCACCCCCTGGGGGCCTGAGTGCCTGAGGCGCATTCTTGGCTCTCGGCCTCTCCCCCTGGCCCCCAGCTGGTCCCTACTTCGTGACACCCGTCACTCCATCCTTAGGGCCAATGCAGCCCCTCCTCCCTCTTGTCCTGCAAAAGCGTCCTGGCCATATGCTCGCACTCAGCGTTGCACGTACATCTGAGGATTGATTTGACTACGTGCAAATCGATATTTTGGTGTAGGTCACAGTTCAGGTTCAAGTCAGGACTGAGTAAACCTCTCTTACTTTCCTCAGCAGAATTTTAACACTTTCTAACTTTGACCAAGTTTGTTCCCAGGAATTTTATTTTTCTTCTGCTCCTCTGAACAGGATCCCAGCTTTCCTGCAGGTGTTTTGGGGGATGGGGGGGCACCCCTTGGCTCACCGTCTCCTCCTCCGTGAGCTCCTCCTCACCCACCGGGCCATTCAGGAGATGTGCATGGAGCTACTCCCCATACCAAGTGGGGGCTCCCTTGTCTCTGGGCTTCTAGGTGGGTCAGCCTTCAGGGGCTGCTCAGACCCCCGCCACTCCCTCCTTCCAGGGGTCTGTGACTTCCCTCCCCGCCCCTCCTTGCCCTGTCTGGGCGTCCCTCATACTTGCCCCCAGGTGGAGTGTTTGCTGGAAGCACTTTCCCAGACACGCTGTGGTCTTTATCAACACGGCATTATTCCGGGCCCATGAAGACCGTCAGCACCTGGCTACCGGGTACAGCGGGCCTCCCCTCTGAGTCCTCCCGTCACCCGCTGCCACGACAACATGGTGGCCGCCAAGTTCATCGGCACCCCTCACCCTCATCTTCCTCGTCCAGCCCATTCGCCCATTAAAACCCTTGCCACCCACAATCACGCCGGCCCCTTCCCTGCCGCCCCTTCCATGCCCCCCAGGGTCTCCTCCACCCACTCCGGCCTCCAGAGCCCATTCTCCCCAGGACAACCGGGCTGTCGCAGAAGCAGGACGCGAGCGGCCTGTCCCCGCGGTGGGAAGTCCTGTGGCGGGAGCCCACTGCGGGGGACGGTAAAGCCCCCGACCGTGGCTGATGGGCTCCGCCCCGCCTGCCCCTCTGCCTGCCCCCCTGCCTGGCAGCGGCTCCGACGGCGGCCTCCACGCTCTGCCCTCTTGCTCCGAACGCCCGGTCCCAGCGCCGCGCGGCTCGGACGCGTCCCGGCAGTGACACGGCCGCCACGCACTCCCCCGACTCCGTCACCCTGTGTCTTTTGCTCCGGAATCCCGGGCCAACGCATCGGACGCCCCCGCGCCTGCCTCCACACCTTTCGCCTCTCTCCTGGGGTTTCTGCCCGCGGCAATCGGGTGAATTTCTCCAGCTCCGTCTCCGATTCACCGATTCCGCCTTCAGCGGACCCTGATCTACTGTCGTGACCCGTTCACCGACCCTTCCAGACTCTCCCGTCTCACCACCCCCCGTGATGCTCCCCCCACCCGCAAGTGCAGGGTTTTTACAGAGTCTCTGTCTGGGAGAAGGTGAGCTCCACGAGGGTAAGAACTCTTCTGTGTTTTCTTTCCTGTGTTCTCGGGGTTTGAAACCGGCTTGATCATCGTTTATTAAGTGAACAAAGGAGCCACTATCTGAACCTTCGGCCTCAACCATGAGAGGGTTCCCTGCCGTGTGCCGCCCGGTGGGTTCTGGAGCGGGGAGCCGCAGCGGCGGCGAATGACGCGGGAGAGGCAACGGACGGGCGACCGGTGGTGCTCTGAGCTCGCGCACCGAGAGCCCGCACCCCACTGCAGTCCTCCTGGAGCATCTCAGACACACCCCGGGGGCTAGCAGCCCGCCTTCCCAATCGCGCCGTCCCCTGTGCACCTGCCCTGCGCCAGGAGGCTGCCCGGGTCCCTGGCGACCACTCTTCCTCTCCCTGTAGGAGGCCTGCCTCCCTGGCCGCTCCCGGACGCCTGCTGTGCCTTCTGTGCCAAGCGTTTCTGTGCCCACCTCGGCAATGGGGCTCGGGCACACCGCTGTTCCAACCAGGGAGGTGTTTGGGACGCAGGCCACATGCAGGAGTTTCCAAGTCCTGTCCTCCTGCCGGGAGCAGACACCAGACACGCGCTGGCTCCAGCGAGGGCGGCCTCCTCAGCCTGGTTCCTGGGAAGAGCAGAGAAGGCTGGCGAAGCTGGCGGCTGGAACAGGCCCTACAGGAGGCCACCTACCCGACAGGCTGAGCTGCCCCCCTGATGCTGCACCCTGTTGGGGTGTAACGCCTGTGAGCACAGCAGAGGTCTGCCACCAGCGCGCCCTCTGTTGCCAACTGTGCCCGTGTTCCTGGGTCTCTTCTGATGGGACGATACATGCCCAGTTCCTGGACCAAGGGGAGCCTGGCAGCTCCCACGCCCATAAGGGAACCTCTTGCCAGCAGGGTCCATACCTGCCTGGTGCCTCTTCATGTTCCCACACCTGGGCGGTCTAATCTTAAGTCAGGCTGAAGTGATGTATGAATGAATTTCCAAAGAGCCAGAAGTCCGTACTGTCCGAGCAGAAACCCTAGAGCCCTGACCGGCAGGCAGAGCGGCTCTCAGTGATAGTGGGGAGGAGGGTCATAAAAGGGGCTTTGAGCCTGACCCCTTCCTGCCTGCAACACAGCATGAGTCCATTACACCAGTTGGAAACCTGAGGCTTTAATTCATTCGAAAAACGGTGGCAGACCAGGAAAGTTCCAGCAGACTGTCGGGTCCTCAGGAAAGGTCGTCACGGAGCCCGTCTGGCGTTCCAGGGTTCTGGGCAACCAATCCTCGAGGATTCCTCCCCAACCACACCCAGCTGCCCCCGTTGTCCAGAGAAGTTCCTCTTGTACTAAGTTCCTGCCTTAAAGATGCAGCCGCCATAAAGCATTTGGGGTGTGTGTGGGTGGGTGTGTGTGTGCAACGGCGTGCCAGGCTGATACGGAGGGACGCCCTCCCCGCGCTCAGGGCCCTCATCCTGGGACAGTCCACAAGTGGAAGATGAACACAGACTCATTTTCAACTCTGAGAGTGACGATGCAAATAACAGTTTCTGCCAAAAAAGTATCTCTGATCACCACCGTAGAAAATTTGGAAAACCCAAAAAGCCACAATCTCATCCCCACGAACACTGTGGTGTTCGTACCCCTGCTTTAAAAAGCCGCACAGACAGCGTCACAGGTAGAGGGCACGGGGGGGGGAGGGAGGGGGACAGTGTTCTGTCTCTGCCTCCCTGACTAAAGTATTTAAGAATTTCCACCATGGGGGCGCCTGGGTGGCTCAGTGGGTTAAAGCCTCTGCCTTCACCTCAGGTCATGATCCCAGGGTCCTGGGATCGAGCCCCGCATCGGGCTCTCTGCTCGGCGGGGAGCCTGCTTCCTCCTCTCTCTCTCTGCCTATCTCTGCCTACTTGTGATCTCTGTCAAATAAATAAATAAAAATCTTAAAAGAAAAAAAAAAAAAAGAATTTCCACCATGGTGGTCACCCGGGGTGGCTCTGGGCCAGACGGTGGGACTCACAGCCAGGTCCCCTCCTTTAGCAGCTGCATAACTTCCGTGCCTGTTTCCTCCGTGGTCAAATGGGAATGGGGACAGCACTGTCACATCCCAGAAGGGCTCGAAACGCTGGGAGAGTGCGGCTCTACTAGAACGGCTGGCATCAAGCCTCCATTTGCTTGGCGTGATCACCCCGTGTTTCCCCACGTGGCCCCCACTGTATTCCCTGGCTGGGCGCGACGCTGGCACACACGGACCTGGAGTGTCAGGCAGCCCACCCCCCTCGTGCTGTCCCGCAGCGCAGCGTGCCAGACGCGGAGGTCAACGGCTGTCTGTCCCCTGCCCGCCTACCAAAGGCTGCCTGTCCTCACCAGGGACTGCTGTGTGCTCCCTGAATACGGTCACGTCCCCTCCGCCATCTCATAGGTAGGAGGGCCCCAGGCGCTCTGCCTGGCCGGACCAGCTCTCTGACCATACCCGGCGCGGTCAGCGGGCTGAGCACACACAGGCCCTCTAGGGCTTCCGCCGCGCCACCCCACGGGCCCGGAGTGTGTGGGCACACAGGTCCTCTTGTTCTCCCCAGGGTGGCCTGGCCGTTTGCAGCTGCAGAGCGAGCCACGAGCCACGGCTGGAGGGCCTGGCCTCGAGGGAGGGAGCGGCCCGCCGTCCCCTGCGGGACACAGCGGCACCCCGGATGGCGGGCCGGCCCGGGAGGAAGGAGGGTTTGCTTGGACTGGACTCGTTTCAAGAAAACCACTTGTGGACAACAAGACACAGACAGGAGAGGAAAGCAAAGCCCCTGTGTAGTGAGTGTGGACCCCAGGAAACAGACGTCAGAAAAGCTCTTGCGACGTCGCAGGGCAGCATCTGGAGACCGGCCAGAACCACCGCCGAAAGGATGCGGCAGGACCCGCCTCCCCGGGCCCCCCATCCGGACGGCCTTTCTTGGGGGCCTTTCCCCACCTTCCCTGCCCCCGGGCCCAGGGGGTCGCCCTGGTCACGGCCTCCCACCGGCCTGGGTCCCAAGTGCACGGCGAGCCCCGGGGCCACGAGCCGCCCCGCCCCGGACGCTTGCTGTCCCGGTCCCGCGCTGGGTCGCAGGGCTCGGCGGGGAGAGCGCGCTGCGGCGGGGCCCGGCCGGTCGCGGCCCCAGCGACCCCGCACGCAGGACCCCCGGCCGCGGTCCGCCAGGGCCCGGGTGGGGGGCGGGGGCGCACGGGCACTCTGCGGGGTCGGGGAGCCTCCGGGGACAGGAGGGGCGTCGGTTCCGGGGACCCCGAGGGCAGGGTCGGTGAGCGGGGGGCGGGGCGCGCGGAGGCCCCGGGGTCGGGGCGTGGGGCCACGGGCCACGCCGGGCGACAAGTGCGCGGGGCTGGGGTGCCGGGCGGGAGCGGGCGGCCGGGGACGCGGGAGCGCGTAGGGCGCGCGGCCCCCGGAAGAGGGGGAAGGGGACGTGCGGGGTCCCACTCGGCGGCGCCCGGGGGGCGGGGCGGGCGGGGCGGGGCCTGTGCGCAGGCGCGGGCGCGCGCTCTCGCGGGCCGCGGGCCGGGGCGAACGCGGGGCGCCGGCGGGAGCGCGCGCGTCCCCGCACTTCCGGCGAGCGCTCCGCGGGCCGCGATTGGGCTCGAGGCGGCGAGCGCGCGCCCGCCCAGCCAATCGGCGGCGGCGGCGGCGCGGGGGCGGGGCGGCGGCGCGGGGGCGCGCGGCGCGGGGCGGGGCGCGCGGCGCGGGGCGGGGCGGCCGCAGCCTGGTTGCCGCCCGCGGGCCTGTCCGCCGCCCGCCCGGCCGTCCCCGCCGCCGGCAGCCATGTGACCGCGCCGCCGCCCTCCGCGCGCCCGGCCCGCCCGCCCGCCCGCCCGCCGCCGCGCGTCCGCGGCCCGGCCGCAGCCCAGGCCGCCGAGGGAGCGGCGGGGCCGGCGCCATGGCCGAGCGGGGCCGCCTGGGCCTGGCCGGCGCGCCCGCCGCGCTCAACACGCCGGTGCCCATGAACCTGTTCGCCACCTGGGAGGTGGACGGCTCCAGCCCCAGCTGCGTGCCCAGGTACGCCGCCGCCCGGCCGCTTTGTTCCCGCGCGCACCTGCCGGACACCCGGGACCCGCGTCCGGACCGCCCGCCCGGGCCCTGCGCACTGCGTCGTCCCCGCCCGCACGGCCGCCTGGCCCCGGCCGCTAGGGACCCGCGCCCGGGGTCCCCGCCCCGCACTGTCCATCGGGGACCTGCGCCCCGGGCCGTCCCCGCTGGGGGCCCCACCCGGGCCCTCGCGCTCGGGGAGGGGGCAGCCGGGACCCTGCAGCGGGCCGTCCCCCGGGACCTGCGCCCAGAGTGTCCCCCCCCCCGACCGCGCGCCCGGGACCTGGCACCCCGGGCCCCCACCCGGGACGGTTCAGCCAGGACCCGCGCACGGGACCGTCCGCCCGGGGTCCCCCGCCCAGGGCCTCGCGTTTGCGCCCCCCTCTCCGGCGTGCGCTTTCTGCGGGAGCGACCTCTGACGCGTGGAGGGCCCTGAGGTCCTGGCGCCGCGGGAGGGAGCGGCGCCGGCTCTTCCGAGGCGCACGGAGCTCGCCTGCTTGGGCTCCCAGGCGGCATCACGCACCTGTCCACTGCTGCGGTGCTGGTGGAGTTGACTCAGGTGTCTCCTCTCTCCACTGCCGGCAGATTTCCTTTTGCGGCCAGCCGCCCTGTCACGCTGGGCGTGCTGAGAGTGACCCGCAGGGCCTGGAGGACGCCTCCGGCTGGGACCACGATTGTACTGTTTCACCCAGCACACGCCTCTTTACTCGTGGTCTCAGGGGCCTGCTCGGTCCTGCTGGCCCTTTACCTGCTTGCACCGGGCTTCCTAGTTAGAGACACCTGCGTGTCCATGAGCGGGGCACTTCGCACTGGGCTGTCGGTTTCGCCGCCTGAAAGACTGCCCGCTCCCTTGACCAAGAGGTGCCTGGACCCCGGTGGGAGGAGCTGGCGGAGCTCTAGCCCACAGGCCAGTGCTCTGGCCAGATCAAGTCCACTCCGACGGGCAGCTGCGTTTCTCTTGGCAGCTTGGAGCTCCCTTGGTTTCTTCCTGACTCGGTGGTCCCCCATGATGGAGCCCTCCAGCTGAGGGGGGGCCAGACTCGCACCAGAGTCTGCTCTGCGTGGACACCAGACCTCAAGGGCCGCGGGGAAGAGCGCTCTGTGGGTGAGGGCCTCAGGGGTGCCGTCCAGGCACAGGAGGTGGGTGGTGAGCTGCTGGGGGGCCACACACAGGCTCATCCTGCAGGTGTCACGGGGTGAGGTGCTGGGGGTTCCGGTCCGTGAGGCTTGCCCTCCACGAGTGCGGGGCTGGGAGGTCAGAGCACTGCCGTGCCAAGTGGACAGACTGGGCCCGTAACATACCTGCCAATCGGCACGGGGCCTCCTGTGCGACCTGAGGGTCAGCGTTAGCCAGGGCTTGGGGCGGAGGACTCCAGAGGCACCTGCTTGCCTCTTCTCTGGGAAGCCTCTGGGCTCGCAGCCAAGCTCAGGAGCTCCCCGGGCCCAGCCTCCTTGCTCTTTCCCATCCTGGGCATTTGCCTTACAGTCGAGCCTCACAGCCCGGGGTCCCTGAGGACTTTCCCCCCTCAGCCCCCATGCTTCTGTCTGTTCCCCTCTGCGTTGCCGCCACCACCACCCCCCAGGGGCTGCCGTGTCAGTGCCCCCCAAACCATACCTGTCCCCCTCCTTGCCTCCTTGTGTCACTGCCCCCTTGCTACTCCAAGTGTCCCCAGACGGGGGGCAGACTGTAGCCTGTCTTTGCCACCCCTCCTCAGCGGCTTCCTGGGGCTCCCCCAGAAGAGCACTGAAATTTACCTGGGGGTGGTGGGGGGTGGTAGCAGGAGATGCCAGGAGGGTAGGAGCTGCAGTTAGGGGCGTTGTCTGCCCCTCCTGGAGCTGGTCTGGGAAGTCCACTCCAGTGAGTGTTGGGGGAGGGTGTGGGGTGGGATGTGGGGGCTGGGCGGGACAGTACCGGGGTTGGGAGCTCTGTGGCTCTGCCTGGATGGGATGTAGGGATGGGGGTGGCAGGTTGTGTCCCATGGCCATCGAGTTGTCAGGATAGGCCGGCAGAGTTGATGGGTTGACCGTACAGAACGTTGGTTGGAGCAGATGCCCCCCTACTTTCCTCGTGAGCAGGGACCCTCCCTGAGAGGGGGTGCTCGTCCCCTGCTTGTGCCCCCTGCGCGCGAGAGCCCTTGGACGGGCTGTTCTCAGCTTGCTCCTGGGACGTTCTGTGGAAGGGGTCCCGCTCCCTCTCTTGCTTCGCGTGTCTTGTTTTTGCCCAGTCTTTACGTTTTGGAGTGACGTCGCACCAGCGGCTGTCACTGCTGCGTGCGGTCCCTGCGGAATGACAGTGTGGGTCCCTGCTGTAAGGGGACCTGGGGCTTGTGTCCAGGCGGCGGCCAGTTTCGTCCGTGCTGCTGTCAGCACCCGAGTGCCGGTCCTCCGCACGTGTGTAGCTGCGGGCGGCCGGCCTGGCGTCAGCACGTGCCCGTAGTGGGGGTTGGGGGCTGTGCTCAGTGTTACTACCAGGGTGCTTCATGGAGTGTGGTCGTGCCAACTCCAGCCCCCACTGGCGGGGACGCCCGTCCCCAGCGAGCTGCATTCTTGCCTAGGTTTTGCCTGGCTTTTAATTTTGGCCAGACTGGTGGGTGTGAAGGGGTGTTGTGGCTTTAATTTGGATCCCCCTGATCACTGACGCAGGCCATTTGCACGTCCTTGTCACTTCTTCGGCCAAGTTTTCTTTTTGCTTCTCATTTTTGTTTTTCTCCCGGACTTGAGTCTCAACATCGTCTTCAGGGGACGGTAATCCCTCCCCGTCTAGAGGTGTTGGAAAAGTCTTCTTCCAACGGTGTGAATTTCGTGGCGGTCGGCAAGGTCTGTGCCCCTGCCTTCGGCTGGGCTGGCTCTTGTTCCCTGCTCTGGCCTTCTGGTCGCGGTGGCCAGCTCCCTGCTCTCCCCAGGGCCTACTGCCAGAGGTCAGGGCTGTAACTCGAGGGAGGCCCGACTGCGTGGGTTTCCTCGAGGAAACCTACGGGCAGCGCTCCTCCCCAGTGACCATCAGCAGCTGTGTCCCACCCGTCCCAGCCGCCTCCTGGGCGTGCCCCGCTGCTGGGGTTCCCCGGGCAGCCTCCTGGGCTGCCACCCTGCATCTCAGCAGTCCTGGGTCCTTTTACACCATGAGCTTCCTACTCCTGCTGGACATTAGTCACCAGTTTCTAAATGCTGTGAGGCCTTCCGTCCTCTCCCGTGCGTGTTGTTCACTCAAATCCTGGACGAACTCCTTGTGTGCATCCTTGGTGTGTTTGTGAGGCCTGGTTGTGGGTCTGCGTGCTGGAGGGATGCCCCCTGGCAGTGCCTGTTTCGGCGGCGCTGTGCCTGCCAGCCACATCCCAGCGGGACGACGCACTGCTCTGCGCCTGCAGGCCGGTCCTGCGGTTCCCAGCCCGGCGTGGGTGGCATGCGGCTCCCGGGGACCCCCCACCCCGGCACCGTCTCCATAGTTCCCCCCCCCCCCCCACGGCGTGGCACCCGGTGCCGCGGCTCTCAGCAAGCGGGTGGGTTGTTGGCAGTTGGAGGCTCTGGGGCTCAGAGCCGCTGCGACCGCCCGTCCGGGGCAGGGCTCGGGAAGTCGTCTGCCGCCGCTTGTCTTCCGGAGGAGCGCCCGTGGGGACGTAGGCACCTGTCAGGTTTGGGAGGAGCCCGGTGCCCTGCAGTGGGCTCACGGCCGGGGCCCTGTCGCTCGCCACGCCGCCGAGCGGGACTGCCAGCCGTTCTGCCTGCTGCCTGGAAACTGCCCCCGAGCACTCCTGTGCCTGACGGGCGCGGGTGTCGAGCGTGACAGACGGGTGTCGTAAACACTCCCGAGCGCCCTGTGACTTTCCTTGACCCGCTGTCGTGTCACGTAGGGTCACCTTACGTAGATGGGTTTTCTAGCGTTACACGGACCTTCCGTCCCGGACGAGGTCACGCAGCGCCACCCTTCTCGCTCGCCGGTGGGCTTAGGTGATCGGGACCGGGGACTCGTGTGTGGATGCGTAGGGTCTGCGAGACCCCGTGGGATGTGCTTCAGAGCAAGGGCTCGTCCGCTGTGCTGTGGGTCGTCGCCGCGAGCCTGGAACTGTGCGCCCTCTGAGGGTTTGGGAAAAGTCTCCCGGGAAGTCACCGCACCTTGGGGCTGCGCCGTGGGCAGCACAGCCGGGATTCAGGGCTGTCAGTGGGCGTAGGGTGCTCCCCCCGCCCGAGGTAGCTTCTTAAAAAATACGTACTTCTGAGAATTTGTCCGCTTTGTCCAGGTTTTCGGGTTTATCGGGACAAAGTTGCGCATACTGTCATTTTTTCGGACGGCTGTGGGGCCTGTGCCCTGTCCCCTCGGCTGCTTACGCTGCTTGTGTGGGTGGACGGGGGTGGGCGCGTCTCCCCGGGGCTCATCACTGTGAAAACGAATGCTCGTGGTTTCTTTCCTGCCATCTCTGCCTCTCGGGCTTATTTGCCGTTCTTGATCTCATTTCTGAAGATAAACGTGTGGCTTCTTCGGTTTTCCTTGTTTCCTCTCGTACAAGCTTTTACGTGGACGGTCGTTTCACTGAAAATACATATATTTCTTTCAATCTCCCGCCGTTCTTTCTTTAATCTGTTGGGATATTTTGGAGTGTCTTGGTAAGCAAACACATGGGGTCTTTTCTAGTTACTTTCCCGTGACCCCGTTCATGCACTCTTCTTCCCACGGCTCTTCTCTGAGTCCTGCCGCGGTTGGTCAGTGTGACGGTGGGTCCTCGGGGTTTTCGGAACTTGCCCTGCGGCTCCGTCTGAGCTGTTTCCGAGCCTGCTCTGTTTGTGCTGACCAGGAATGTGTGTCTGGCAGTGGACGGTGTGTGAGGTCTCTCCGTGCACATCGAGCCTGCTTCGCTGAGGTCGGCAGCTCTGTTCCCCTTTCTGTCTGCTGAGGAGCGTGAAAACCTAACCTGGTGCGGGATTTATTCTTTTCTCTCGGAGTTCGGTCATTTTGAAACTACGTTCTTAGGCATACCCGTTTGGTTAGAACACCTCCCCGCTGGGGCGCCCGGGGGGCTCCGTGGGTGAAGCCTCTGCCTTCGGCTCAGGTCGTGATCTCAGGGTCCTGGGATCGAGCCCCGCATCGGGCTCTCTGCTCAGCGGGGAGCCTGCTTCCCCCTCTCTCTCTGCCTGCCTCTCTGCCTACTTGTGATCTCTGTCTGTCAATAAATAAATAAAATCTTTTAAAAAAAAACCAAACACCTCCCCGGGTCTTTGAACTTCAAGCACATGTGATTCTGGTCGTGCTTTCCTTCCGAACGTGCGTGGCGGAGACGGGGAGCTCGGCGGCGGGGGGGGGGGTGCCTCCTTCTTTCCTGTCCTTTCTGTTCAGACTCCTGTATCCGTGCACGTGACATGTGCCTTTGGTTCTTCGCCGGGGACCTAGAATCCATTCTCGTTCCATCTGACAAACTTAATTTTTTATTTTTATTTTATTTTATTTTTTTTAAGATTTTATTTATTTATTTGACAGAGCACAAGTAGGCAGAGAGGCAGGCAGAGAGAGAGGGGGAAGCAGGCCTCCCAGTGAGCAGAGAGCCCGATGCGGGGCTCAATCCCAGGACCCTGAGACCATGACCTGAGCCGAAGGCAGCGGCCTAACCCACGGAGCCGCCCAGGCGCCCTATCTGACAAGCTTAATTTTTTAACTAGAACTTTCTGTCATCATTTATCAAAATTATTGATATTTGGGTTTATATCTATCTTTTTATTTTTTTGCTTATTATTTTCTGTTTTTTATGTTGCTTTTCTCTCGTCTTACCTTATCTCCCACTGATTTTTTTCCTTATTCTGTTTCCACCTCATGTATTAGTTTGAAATTTAGCACGGTTTCTGTCTCTTCGGTGGTGACTTTGTGATTCGCAGCTTTGCTTGTTCCGTGGGGGAGGGAGCAGAGGGAGAGAACCCCACGCAGGCTCCACAGTCAGGGCGCCCAGCGCTGCACCCCACGGGTCGGTCTCGTGACCCTGAGATCACGACCTGAGCTGAAACCAAGAGCCGGAGGCTTCCCTGACCCAGCCCCCTAGGCGCCCCCATACTGGCTATATTTCAAAGTTAATTTATCTTTATCCTGTTCCCGACAGACGCGGGGACGGACCCCAGAACCTGTTATTTTGACCCAACCCTTTCCCGCTCGTGCACCTGTGTTCAGCATCAGTTGTCCTGCCGAGCCCACGAGATGTTGTTGTTCCTTCGTTTTGTGCGCGCTGGGTCACCCTCGAAACTCATCACTTTTCTTCGTTCTTACGGCGGCTCGGAACTTGGAATCGTTTTCTCCCTTTAATGTCTGAAGATGCATCTTTAGGGTTTGTTTTTTTTTTAAGATTTTTTATCTATTTATTTGACAGGCAGAGACCACAAGTAGGCAGAGAGGCAGGCAGAGAGAGGAGGAAGCAGGCTCCCCGCTGAGCAGAGAGCCCGATGCGGGGCTCAATCCCAGGACCCCGAGATCATGACCTGAGCCGAAGGCAGAGGCTTTAACCCACTGAGCCACCCAGGCGCCCCTTTAGGGTTTTTTTTAGTGAGGGTGTGTCGATAGCTAACTCTTTGTGTTCTCAAGACGCTTGCCCTGGTTTCTGGAGGGTGTCCTGGGGCGTGGGGTGCGGGCGGCATCTCCGCTCCGCACATGGAGAGCGTGAACCCCTGACTGTGCTCGGTTTTGCTCTCGAGAAGTCAGCTGTCCGTCTGGGGAGAGTCATCTGAAGGTCTGTCCTTCTCCCTGGCGGCTTTGTCATCCCCTCTCTTGTGTCCGGGCGTGGCTTTCTCCTGATACCGCCACGGTCAGGGTTGGGCTTTCCAACTCTGGATTGGTGGTTTTCCCAGTGCTGGGCAGTGTCCACGCCCTCGGTCCGGTTGTTGCCTCTGTCCCATGGTGTCTGTCCTCCCTTCCCGGTGCCATCTGCATGTGTAGTAACCCTGCCCGCTGGGTGGTCGTGGCGAGCGCGGGCTGGCAGGGTCCGCGTGTGCCTGTGATGGTAGGCGGTTTTCAGCCCCTCCTTCTACTTCTGTCCACGTCCCGCTGCCCCTGCAGCCCGCACGAGGGCCACTGCAGCTGGCGGGGACGGCACCGTCCCCCAGCCCTGCCCGAGCTCGGCGCAGACGTTGAGTGGCTCCTCGGTGAACGCTCCTGGAGCTGCACGGAGGGGCTCTGTCAGGACTGTGGCTTCTGTTTCAAGTTGGGATGAAGCCGGCGGCGGCCTCCTCGAGGGTGTGTGCTGGGGGGCGGGGCGGGCTGGGCCTCGGGCGTCAGCTGTGGACTTGGCCGGCGGCTGGGGCTGTCAGAGGTGGGCATGGGGGGGGGCGCTCTGAGAGTGGAGCGGGTGCTTGCAGCTCTGAAGGATAGAGTCTGCCCTGGGGGAGAGGCGGAGGAAGGCGGTCCGCAGCCTGCGAGCCGTGAGGTCAGTGGGGCCGCTGTGGGCGTCACTGCGCCTTTCGGAAGCTCACTTCGGCCCGCCCGCACGTGTGTGTGCATCCGTGTGCGTACGTGTGCCCTCCCGGGCCTGGTCTGCTCCCCGTGCTTCCCGCGCGGAGTGGGCTTCTGTGAGGCAGGGAGCAGCTGCTGTGAAGGGCCTGAGCGGGTGGTCTGCTGGGGCACGTGTGTGGTCTTGTTCGGCGCTTACGGGTGTGTGAACTCGGTGGGGACCCCTCAGGTGCCCCGCAGGGCATGCACCTCTTGGGATCTAGGCTCCAAAAACAGCACCCCCCCCCGCTTCTGCCCAGCGTGCCGGCCGTCCCGCCAGCAGGGGTGGATGACGGAGGGTGTCTGTGGTGCGGGTGTGGAGTGGGGAGACTGTTCCAGAGAGCGGCTCTACAGTGGGGAAGGACAGTCTTTTCGACCCTGTGGTGGGTCAGTCTCAAGGGTCCTTCTGGAGCGGGCCCACGGCAGTGGGCACTCAGATGCCGGCGGGCAGGGTGGGGGAGCACCGTGCTGCCGGGCACCTGGGCCTCATGCGTCGGCCTCCACCGAGTTTCGCACGGCACCGCAGCCGGCCCGGCGCCCGGACAGCCGTGCGTCCCCGCGGGAGGCGCCGCGCAGAGCGTGGGCTGGGCCCAGAGCGCGGCAGGTGCGTGGAGCTGCCGGCCGCGGCCTGGCCCGCGCCTCGTCGGCTCCCGTGGATCGCTAGGCGGCCGCGGATCAGGGGCTCGCCCTGAAAGCAGCGTGGGAGTGTTCCCAGGCCGCTTACGTCCAGGGCGCCAGAGTCACGGCACGCAGGGCAGGAGCTGCCGTGTAGCGCGAGCGAGGGTCTGGTGCTGGCCTCTGTGTCGTGCCGTGTCCCCAGCCTGCGCTGGACCCCGGGCCCCTGGAGGAAGGCCGTGTTCCGTGCTCCGCCCCGACCCCCGGGGAGAAGCAGATGCCCCTCACGGCCTCCGTCAGCACCGTCCACTGGCAGAGCCCGGCTGCTGCTGGCCTGGCCCTTCGCGCCCCGTGGAGTCGAGGCTGCAGCCCTGGGCCTGTGGTTGATTCACCCAGGGTGGGTCCCCGGAGGAGGGGGGCGCCTGGTCAGGGGTGTCGGCGGCGCCTCAAGGGGCAGAGATGGCGGTGGGAGGCAGCAGCGAGTGGACGCACCGTCCTTCTTGTGGCCAGCCGTGCCGTGGCTGCTCTGTCCCCCTGCCGCCACTGGCCTTTTCTCACTGCCCCTGCCCAGGCCACACGTAGCCCCCAGCCATGGTGCTGAGACCCTGTGGCACAAGGAGAGGCCCTTTGGTGGCCCTGCCCTGAGGCACCGTTGTCCCCACGGTGGGAGAGGGTGGGACAGGACGGCAGCGGCCACAGGGGGCTCAGCGGACACACACGTCGGCGGGTGGTCTGGGTGGGCCGCGGAAGGAGCCTGGCCTGACCTTTTCCTGCTGCGTGCTGGGTCTTGCCCTTGGCAGAAAGGGAGGTGCCTCGACTGCCCCCTGGCTGGTGGCAGCTGGCTGCGTCCTGTCTCGTGTGACCGTCCCACCGCTCTAGCGCGCGCCCCCTGAGCACACGTGGTGTGGGCCCAGGTGAGCGGCGCGGGTTCAGGGGTCTGTCCGCGCTGTCACCCTCTGGCTTCTGTGGCGGTGGGGCCCGTTGGTAGGGGGCTGGCCCCGTCTCTGCCCCCCCAGCCCTGGGCAGGCCCTTGGAGGCCCTTCCCTCCACCCGGGTGTGGTTGTACCCTTCTCCAACATGCTGACTCTGCCCTGCAGGGAACGCACGGTCTCCAGCCTCCTCCGTGTGGCATGGGCTCCTCCCTGTCCGCGGTCGCTCAGTTGGTAGGGCACATGTGGCCCACACTGGGCCAGTGGTGATGCCCCCCAGGGCAGACCCTTGGGTGGCCGCTGGGGTGATTGTGTGTGAGTCAGAGCCTCAGACCAGGGCCCTTGGGGGCGTCTGCATCTTCTACTTAACCTGAGGCTCACCTTCCAGGGTGACCGCTGCTGACCTCATGCCCCGTGACGGCGCGTCTTTGTGTCATGGCCGGTTAGCACTGCTCTGGTCTTGGATGAGCTTGTCCTGGGCCTCAGCTACTGTAGCGTGAGGGATGGCTCTGTGCAGGTGTCCCCAGGCCCCGGGAGGGTGGGTGTCCCCATGCTTCTGAACTCGGCAGGGCGCTCTGTGCTGGCTCAGGTCCCACAGCTCACCCCTGCCCACCTGGGAGTGGACGCTGTGCATCCCCGAGGCACCTAGAGGTGCCTCAGGCCGGGTGTCCCGTGTGGGGTGGGCTCTGGTCAGTGAATCGCGGTGCTAGGGGGACACGGTTGGGTGCAGGCCGCCTGGAGATGCTCTGCGGTGGGCCCGGAGAGGGAGTGGGAGTTGGGGGGCCCTCCTGTGCTCTGCAGTGGCCCAGGCCCTCCCCCTCAGCCCCTGCTCCAGGCTGGGCTGTGCTTGGCTGGGGGGCCACCTTGGCTGTGAAGACCTGTCCCAGGAGGTGGGTTCTGGTGACCCGGCAGCTGCTTCACTGTTCACTGGGCTCCCCGCGGGGGCCTGGGCTGCGGCCTGTCCTCCCTGGCGGGGGGGCTCGTGCTTACGCTTGATCACGTATGGAGGGCGCTGGGGAGCCGCATCGGTGCACCCCCTCTCTGGCCGGCTCCGGCAGGAAAGGAGCGAGCGGGCCGCGTGTTTACAAACACAGAGCTTGTCCAGTGACGCATCCACAGGCAGGGTGATGAACTCATTTGTGGGTGTGGGGTCCCCGAGGGAGGCGTGAGGACAGGGTGGGGGCTGATCTGTGGCTGGGGGGCGAGCAGAGCCCTACTCAGAGACAGCCCATGGAGGGAAGATGGTGGCGGCATCACAGAGGGGAAGGGACATCAGGGAGGCTGAGGGTCTCGCGGGTGGTGGGTACACAAGGGCTCCCCACCAGCCGCTGGGCTCTCGGGCAGCCCTGCGAGAGCGGAAGCCGCCTCCCTGCTTTGTGCCCAGCCTCGTGGGTGCGGCTGCCACCGGTCCCTGGCGAGGAAAAAGAGGCTGAGGCCTTGGGGTCTGTACTGGGCGGGGAGGGGGATGGGCCAGACCTATCTGTGGGTTCCAGACTATGTCAGTGTGGCCCTGGCAGGTCATGGAAGGTTCCAGAAGTTGGTTTGTCGCTCAGCCCTGGAGCAGGACTGCTGAGGACCGACCGAGCTCCTGGGCGTCCCCCATGGTGTGGTCTTGGCAGGAAAAAGCCTCGTGCAGGGGGCAGATCGGCGGTGGGGGCCGCGGTGAAGGTGTTCCAGGAGGGGCGGGGGTGGGTGGGGGTGGGGGCGCGCCCGTGCCCTCCGCCAGCACTGAGGGCCTGCTTGGCCCTGCCCTTGTCACCTTTTTTTTTTTTTGAAGATTTTATTTACTTATTTGACAGAGATCCCAAGTAGGCAGAGGCAGGCAGAGAGAGAGAGGCGGAAGCAGGCTCCTGACGGAGCGGAGAGCCCGATGCGGGGCTCGATCCCAGGACCCTGAGATCATGACCTGAGCCGAAGGCAGAGGCTTCAACCCACTGAGCCACCCAGGCGCCCCTGCCCCCGCCTTCTTGATCTAGCAGAGGATGAATTCCTATGCTGTCTCTTGGAGAATACTTTCCTCAAACAAAGATGATAATGCCCCCCTGCCCCGGGGCGCGCGGCTGTTGCGGGGAGAGGGGCAGGCTGCTGGGGCTCGGCGGTTAGAACAGGCCGCCGTTCCGCACAGGGGCCTGCCGGGGGGGGGACGGCTGTGTGCCAGCCGCCGCTGGGGGGACGCAGGAGCCCGTGTCCTCGGAAAGCCGGCACGTCCTGCGTGCTCTCCGTACCCGCCTGTGGCTCCGGGCAGACAGGGCTCTGGGGACGGCGTGACCGGCCGGCGGCGAGGAACGGCCACACAGACCTTCGGGCTCTGCCGCCGCCGCTGCCCTTCCTTTAAGTTGCAGCCGGGCTGCCGCGCGGAGACGTTCCACTGGAGCGTTGTGTTTGGAACAAACAGGAACGCGTCTGATCAGCCTTGTTTAGAAGACAGCGTCCGCTGAATTCCCTCCACCGGGCCGTTCGTCCAGTTCCCGCTAAGAGGAGGGGGACGGGGAGATCCCTGCTCCCGAGACATGCAGCCTGGTGCCCGACTGTGGGGTGTCGGCCCAGGGGGACAGGCGGGCGGACCCCGAGTCGCACGGCAGGGAAGGGCCGGGTCGGCGGGCTTCGGTCCCACAGCCCGGGCCGCGGACCGACCCTCACGGTAGGGCAAGGTGAGGCCGGGGCGGGAGTTCTCGTTCTCGCTGGCCCTGCGGTGGGCCCCTGGAGGGGCGCTCATGGTTGTGGAGGCCCCCAGCGCGGGCCCGTCCCCCGGTCCCTGCACCCCCCCGCCCCCGCGCCGGGTGCCCAGCTTGGCATTCCCGTTGTCATTTGAGATTTGCTCTCTGGCCACTGTTGCCTTTCCTGCCTGGATGCGGGCCCCGCCTGCTGTCCCCCGGCTGCTGCCCGCGGCCCTCCCGCACCAGCCTGGACACCAGCTCGGCAGATGGTTTGGGGGGGACACGGGGGCCTCCAGGAGCTCTTGGGCACCAGCCTGGCAGATGGTTTGGGGGAGATGCGGGGGCCTCCGGGAGCTCTGGGAGAGTCTTGGGCGCTAGTGTGGTCCACTGGGGCGGGGGTCCTGAGTATTCTCTGGGGGTCTTACTGTGACGGAAGCACCCGGAGGGCTGCTTGAAGTGGCCGGGGGGGGGGCCAGGCAGTATGTGTCGTGGGGCACACCAGTGGCGCTCTCCCCAGACCCGAGGCTCCGGGTGGCTGGCGGGTCCACAGTCCCCCACAGGCATGTGGAGAGGCAAGGGCCCAGCCGCCGTCCAGCTCTGGCCCTCGCCTGCCGGGCTACGGGGCAGGGCCTGCCTGACCCAGGGGTGGGGCCCCATCCTAGCTCTTTCAGGCCGTGGGCACGATTCTGGCTTTGCATGGGGAGCTAGGGGTCCTGAGCGATGACCCCTGGGCCCATGGAGGACGCAGGCCATGACTGTTGACCTGACCTCGATGTGACTCTCCCTCGCTTGGTGACAGCTCAGGGGTACCTGAACCTGCTCCCTGCTGGCCCTGGGGGCAGGGGTGTGACTGAGAATGACTCAGTGCTGGGCCCTGGGCTCCCCGAGCAGAGGAAGGGGTGAGACACCCCTGGACACCAGGGGCCCGAGACCCAGGCTTTCCGGGAGGCTGCTCCTAGGAGGAGATGTGTGGGCACAGACCCCTTGTTGGACCCTCCCCGGGGTTCCCCTGGGGTTTCTCTGGGTGACCCTGGTGGGGGGCGGCCAAGAGAGAGCTGGAGGGCGTGTCTGGGAGAGGAGGTCGTGGTGGTAGCTGGAGGGGCTCGCGGGCCGTGTCTGTGGGCCTTGGGTGGGCGGGGGAGGGGCAGGGCTGCAGGTGGCCGTTTGCTTCCTGGCGGGGGGAGCCACTCTCCTGGCTCATCCTCTGTTTCTCAGAGGAGCGAGTGTCAGTGCAGGGTGTGGGAGGGGGTGTGTGGCCTGGGCACAGCCCTGGAGGCCTTGGGCAGGGCCGGGCGGGCAGTTAGTGCTGCGTTCTCCGTGGCTGTGTGTGGCATCTCACGGCCAGAGCGGCTGGTGACGTGGGTGTGTCCAGGCAGCCCCGGGGGTGGGGGGCGCTGGGCTGGGGGCGGCGTGGAGGGAGGGTTGGGGGCCGCTGCTGGCGGAGGTAGTGTGGTGTCTGCCTGGGGGTCAGAGTGTGGGGCTCCTGGGGCAGGACCCCCAGGCGGGCTGGAAGTGCCTGCCGGGTGGTCCCACAGAGAGCTGGGCTGCACGTGCCCGCGGCGAGTTTGTGAGAGGGCGAGGGACGCGGCTTCCCGGAGCTTTGCCTGGTGTCCTTTCCCAGCCGAGGCCACGGACGTGAGGACCATGGCCGTGCTCTTCCCTGTGGGCCTCTGGTCACGGACCCCTGGCCAGCGGGGCGAGCGGCCTCTCCCTGTGCACCCTGGCCCTGGGGCAGGGGCTGCTGCTCCCCAGGTCACCACCAGCCCCTGCCCCACTCGGGACCTGGCCCTCGCACCCTCCGCGGGAGATCAGGAGGTGGCCAGAGCTGGCTGTGGCTCGGCTACCGGGGGCAGGCCCCAGGCCTTTCTGCCCTCTTTGCTCGCATCCCGCTCTTGGGCTGGAGTGCGTCATCGCGGTGCCCGCCGTGGCCGGTGCGGCCCTGGCCAGCCCGAGAGCGCGGCCCCCTGGCGCTCACTTGTGAAAACCAGGCTGACCTCTGACTGGCACGTGTGTACGTCTGTGGCACTGAGCGATTTGCACTCATGTCTGTTATCTTTGTTACGCTTTTCCTTTGCAGTTTTGGTCATTTTTTCTTCAGAAACTGGTCAAGGTCGACTGGCTTTTTTTACTCCCTCCAGGAAATGTGTTCTCTGGTCTCTTTCTCTGTTGCCGTTTTGTGTGGAAGGGACGCTTAGGGACCTTGAAGGGAAAACGAAACCATCCTGCCGCCCCGGCCCCTGGCCCCTGTGCGTAGTGGGACCAGCCTCGGGGCTCCCGGATTCCTGCCCTCAGGGCTCTGTGGTGGTTTCGAGAACTTTGAGACAAGCCTGCTCCCGGCTCCTCGGTGGGAATCGTGTCTTACAGGGTGCTTGGAAGGGCTTCCTTTGGGTCTGGTGCCCGGGGCACGATTCCCTGGACCGCGTCAGAGCTGTCCCGGGGACACTGACGAGTACAAGCGCATGGGTTGCTCCTCATCATCCGGGGGCCCCGGGGGCCGTTGCTGACGCAGTGGGGATGCACGTGTTCCCCTAGGCCTGCTCCAGGGGCCCCTGCCGGCCAATGGGTGCTGTTGGGGGGCAGGCTGCTGTTCTGGGGCAACCCTGGGCACACTCAGGAGCCCTGGGCAGAAGCCGCAGCCAGAGCTGGGTGTGGGTGAGAACAGGGGTGCGTGGCGGGGAGGTGGGGCACCCAACCCCGTGATGGCAGGGTTGCCGTCCCCTGTGGGCCTCCGGGGTACCCGGGCTTCCTCGGGGAGGCTGCTCTGCAGGCGGCCGCGTGGCTGCAGTGGGTCCGTGCCCGCAGAAGTGTCCGCCCAGCAGCCGTGGGCTCTCCTGCCTGGGCCTCCTCATGCTGTCACACTGCAGGTCGGGTCTCGACATGCGCTTGGGAGAAACAGAATTTAGTCTGTAGCACCCACTGTCCCCCAGTGTTTTGGGGTGTGCCCCCAGCGTGGGGTGCACTTCTCCTGCCCCGTTGCAGGTCTCCGCTGTCCCCTCCCCCGATCGTGTCTGTGGGCAGCGTCGCTGCTCTTTATCCACGTGGACCCGGGGCCTGGCAGAGCCCGGGACTCGGCTGGGTCAGGCCCACGTGGACCGTACCAGCTCTGTCTGCTCCCGGCTCCCACCCGTGGGCTGCCGCATGGGACCCCCTGCCTCCCTTCACCTCTGGGGGCTCAGGCTGCCCCATGCTCATTCCCGTTACTGGACAACCTGGAACCACCTGGTGCCCTCCTGGGTGGCCCATGGGCCCAGCAGCCCATGCCCAGCGGGCGCTGGTTCTGTGCCTCCCCGGAGCCTTCCCGTGTTGGGGGGCTGCGCACGGCACGGTACTCTGCGGTCAGCCATGGGCCCCACACCTTGCGGCCCTCGCGGAAGCCGGTCACTGAGGGCCGTACGGCCTGAAATGGGCTTGCTGTCCCTGCGGAGAAGGCTCTGGCTCCTTCTCTGGGTTAGCCTGGGGACATGACTGGGCAGGCCTCCTTCCGGGACAGCACTGGGCAGGGGCTCGCCTGCCGGAGGGAGACAAGGTGGGGTTGTGTTCCCCTGTAGTGGCTGGGGAGGGGCACCTGCATGCCTGGGGCCGGGGTGGCCTCCGGGGCGCCTGGGTCACCAGTTGGAGGACGCAGCCCCAGGAGGAGAGCTCCTGAAGTTTGGTGGCCCGCGGCCAACGCTCTTGTGGAAAGTGGTCTCGTAGCTCTGGCTGGCTGGAGATTTTGGGGTCCCAGGGTCCCTCGGAGCACCTCCCAGGAGACCCGTGGTACTTGCCGCGGGCTCCAGACTCTTCCCTTCAGGTGGCCACGCTGGCCGCTGACACCAGCACCTCCCTCGGGGACTGGCTCCTGCCCCCTTCGTCTGGCGCCCTGGCCCCACTGTGGGCAGGCTGGCGGGACTGGGGCCAGAAGGGGGGCTCCCGGAGACCCAGCCACCCCTCCTCCTTCCCTCACTTCCGGGGGCTCCCAGCCTCGTCAACAAAGGCCTTCCTGGCCCCGTGGGCTGGCCCGTGGAGACACCGCTGACCTTGCCCCCTCGTCAGCAGGAAGTAGCCGTGTCCCAGTAGGGCCCACACCAGAGACCTCAGAGAAGGCTGAGCTGGCCGCTGGGAGCCGGCAGCCCCGAGGCTCCCGGGGAAGGGTGACCAGTGCTTAGGGATGTGGGCGGAGCCGGACCCCTCAGCCTGGTGCAGGACTTGTTCTTACGAGCTGTCCAGCCGCCGCTCTGCGCTGCCGGCGTGTCTTTGCCGGAAGCCGCTGGTCCCCACGCCTCGCCTCCCCAGCCTTGCACTGACACCGCTCTGTGGCCCGGCACACCCGGAGCCTGAGTGGGGTGTGGGGGCCCCGCTCTCAGACTGGCTGAGCCCCGAGGGGCGGCTCGGGCGTGGGGGCCCTTGGCTAGCGGCCACCACGGAGCCTCAGCTCCCACCAGGGCTGACACGCGACTGCACGGACGGGTCAGCTTCTGTACACAAAAGGCCCCTTAGTTTTCCGTCCTACCAAACACACACTCAGCGCGTTTGGGACCCCAGAGGAATGCCCCCGCGCGTGGCTGCCCCTCCCCCGTGCCTGGAGGGAAACTGTACAAGTCAGCGTTTGGCTCAGAGGGCCAGCCCGGGTGCTGGTCTGTTCCGCAGAAACCCGTGACCCGTCCCCCTTGTGCCCTGTAGGCCCCGCGTGCCATCCTCGGAGCTGGGCCTGGTGGGACCGTTCCTTGGCCACATGGGTGCCCTGTGCCAGCCGCCCTGGAGCTGGGCGCAGTCCCTCAGTGGGTTGGTGGGGTTGCTAGTTCGCCCCACGGAATCACCCTTCAGAAGAGCCGGGGGGGGGGGGGCGTCCGGCGGAAACTTACGCAGCGTCCCCTCCTGGCAGCCTCGGTTCCCGGCCGCCCGCTGTCGTCAGAGGGCAGCGGCAGCCTCAGGCTTGTCCCACGCCAGCGTCACTCACGCCACCCCGTGCGAGCGAGGCCTCCAGGGAATGGGGTCGTTACTCTGCCCTCTGCGACTTGGACGGCTCTGGAGAACGTGCTCAGCGAAGGAGCCAGGCACAAAAGGCCACGTGCCGTGTGGTTCCCGTCCCTCGGGCGTCCAGACAGGAGGACCCATGGGGCGGGAGCAGACTGGTGTCCGCCAGGCCTGGGGCAGGACCGTGGGGTGGCAGCTGAGGGGCTGGGCCGGCTCCGTAGGCGACGAGACGTTTGGGGTTACAGCCGGTGATTGCTTACCGGTGAATGTATCAAGTGCCACCGATGCGAAGACTTTAAAATGGCCAATTTTGGGGCGCCTGGGTGGCTCAGTGGGTTAAGCGTCTGCCTTCGGCTCGGGTCATGATCCCCGGGTCCTGGGATCGAGCCCCGCGTCGGGCTCCCTGCTCAGCGGGGAGCCTGCTTCCCCCTCTCCTGCTCCCCTTGCCTGTGCTGTCTCTGTCTCTCTGTCAAATAAATAAATAAAATCTTAAAAAAAATAGAAAAGATAGCATGGCCAGTTTTACATCGTATGTGCTTCACCTCTACAATAAGTGCCGTGACGGGCGAGCAGCGAGGACAGGTCTAGGTTCCAGCAGGTGGCGGGCCGGTGAGCTGGTCTGCGGCGCTGCCAGCAGCAAGGGCGCCCCAGGCTCACGGGCTCAGGAGCGTCTGCCGGTGCGTGTGCTGCGCGTGGCAGGTGGCCGGGCCTGTGGACGTCTCAGGGGAGAGCCCCCTCTCCTGGGGGTGCTCCTGGGGCCTTGGGGTCTTGCTGCCCTGACTCATTCTCGGGTGTTTGGCCGGAGATCCTGGGCGTGCACGGGAGGTGTCCGTGGGTGGTTGGGGGCAGGGCCCTCACGGAACCTCTGACTTTCCTGTGGCCGGAGCTTTTCAAAGTGAGACGGTGGGGGGGGGGGGTGCGTGGCCTGCTCTGCCCTCCCCCTCAGGGCTCCAGGCAGCAGGGGGTGGACAGCAGCCCTGGAAGGTTCTGGAGCCTGAGGTCATTGGGGTTGTGGTCTGCACTTCTGCGGGCCGCCTCTGTGGCAGTCGCCCACGTTCCGTGCTGTGTTTGTCTTTTTGTTGTGCTTCTGTAAGAGGCTTTGTGCCCCGGACATTAGTCCTTTGTCTGCCCGCGGCTGTTTTCCTGCATCTGTTGTCTAACTTTGCTCGCACTAACGTCCACGTTTCCCATCTCGGGACGAGAGGGTCTCCTGTGTTGGGGTCTTGTGTCTTCCTCCCTGCGGCTTGGTGTACCAGGCCCCTCTTCCCCAGCGAGACCTGCCTGCCTGTGCCGGGCATGCTCTGGGCCCTGGGGCTGGTCCCGCTGGTGGGCAGTGAGCACTTCCCGGCCCCGAGCGACCTCCGTGAGGAGGGAGACGGGCAGTGACCTTGCGGCTTGGGCCTGGTTGCTGCCGTGGGGGGACCACAAGCAGGTGGGGGGCTGGCTTGGCCCCTGGGCTGGAACGCGGGAGGTCTTGGGGGGCGCCACCCGTCGGGCCTGCCCAGAGGCTGGGTGGACGTGGGCCCTGGGCGTTGGCAGTGAGGCGTCTCCGTGCCGGTGGGGCCTGGGAACAAGAGGGCAGGTGAGGCAGGGCCTGACGGGCGCAGGGCCAGGAGGACGGGGCTTCTAGGAGATGGAGAGGAGTCGGGGCAGGATGGCCGAGGCTTCAGCCCTGGGTGGTCGTGAAGACACCGGCCACACACTGGAGAGAGGCTGCATGTTGGGAACTTGTCACCTTAGGCAGAATGTAGAGAACCGCAGAGTGGACACAGGTCGTGCACACGTGGGCCCCTGGGCCTCCTCCCAGACCCAGCAAAGCCAGGAAGGGACCGAAGCCAGGAGGAGGACCAGGTCCGCTGGGCTGGGTGGGCGGCTGGGAGAGGAGCCCAGACGCAGGTGCTCGGGGCAGAGGGCGGAGCCTGGAGACCTCCTTGTCCCCACTCTGGGCTCCAGCAGCCACGAGTCCGGGGTCAGCAGAGCGAGGGAGAGCAGGTGAGGAGGGGGTGGAACTCAACGGGGGCGCACCCCTGCAGCTGGGAAATGGACACGGGAGGCTCTAGTGAAAGAACATTCTGGAACATTCCCTCGTGAGCCCCAGAACGTGACGGCAGACAGAAAGCCTGGCACGGGGAGCACGACCACACCGAGAAGAACCAGAGAGCGGAGCGGCGACAGGGTGGAAGTGCACCGAAGGATTAAGAGCCTGGGGTCCCCCAGCGGGAGCCCCAACGTCCTGTGCGGGGCGGGGGGGGCCTTGGCGCTCCTTCAGGTGGGATCCGTAGTCTGAGCCCCGCTGCAGGCTGCTCGGGCCCCGAGACTTACTGCACCCACGGGGCAGCCCCTCCAGCCCGAGGGAGCAGCGTCGCCTTCGTGCCCTGTCGGCGCCCTGTCCGCCCAGGGTCCTCGGCGGGGTGTGAGCACAGGTCTCCCCACGCCCCGGGCGGCCTCGGGGGGTAGTCGGGGGAGACGGCCTTGCCTTCCTCTCAGGGTTGTAGGAGAGCTCCTCGTGGCAGAGGTTTGTGGTCAGATGTCGAAAGCAGAGCCCTGCGCACTGTCGGCGGGCGCGTGACCTGGCGTGGGGCGGGGGGGGGGGTTGTCACGGGGGCACTAAGCACGGGGTCCCCGGCAGTCCCGCTCCTGGTGTGTCGGCCCCAGGGCCTGGCTATGGGGTCTGAACACACACTCCGTGGCCCACAGTAGCCGGGTCGTCGGCGGGTGAGTGGAAGAAGTCCGTCCGCGCATGGACTCCTCCTCGGTCTTTAAGGGAGGAAGTCCCGACACCTGCCCCCGCGAGGCTGAACCGCGGGGACGTCGCACAGACTGACCTCAGCCACTCCCAGGAGGACAGACACCCTGTGACCCCTCACTGGACATCCCTAGAGGAGTCCGTCCGCACAGACGGACGCTGGGGCGCCAGGGGCCGGGCGAGGGCGCGGAGCGTGCATGGGGCCAGAGTGGCCCTCGGGGAAATGGGAGGTTCTGGAGCTGTGGCAAGGGGTGTGCAGCAGTTGTGAGTGTGCTCACTGCCACCGAGCTGCATAATTAAAAAAAAGTTTTATGTTGTGTTTATTTTACCACAATAAAAACTGAGCTAGACTTTGCCATACCGTCCCCAAAAGAAGACTGAGGAGAGTCACACTTCCACGGGGGAGGGGGTGGTGAGTTGAAATCAGAAACCATGGTGTTGACCAGCACCGACCCTCTCCGAGTCTGGCTGGGCCCAGCTGGAGACCCCGGGAGCGGCCCAGGGATCCTGCTCCCAGTGAGGCTGGTCTCCAAAGCGTCAGACTGGCCAGAGGGCCTCAGGTGGGGACTGACCTTCCTCTGTCCCTCGACCTGGAGCCAGAGGGACTCCATCGTGCCCCGCCTGGACCCCCCTACTTGCGAGTGCCACTGCTGCCCAGGCTCTGGGGGGTGCGGAGGCTTAAAGGAGATGCTGGGATGCCGGATGCCTCCTTGGCCCCCGTGTACGCACCGCGGGGGGCAGCAGGGCCCTGGGCTCCCGTCTCTGGGTTGTGTCACACACGTGAGGTTGGGGGGGGTGGTCAGTCTTGGCTGTGCTGTTTCCGGCTTTGTCTCCCGCCATGGGGGTTCTGCCTTCCAAGTGTGGAATTGAGATTCTGCCGGTGGGTGGGCCTAAGTCTGTTTTGCAACAGGGCGTGGTGCTGGCCGGGTCTCTGGCAGGAGTGGGCCGTGGGGGACCCCCAGTGTTCCTTTCTTGCGGGGGGCGTGCATGGGGGTCCCCAGGGTCGGGACTGGGGGAGGGGTGGGCGGGCGACCTCCCGGCAGCCCCTGCGTGGCTTTAACCACACCAACACTGGTGAAAGTGGAAATACCCGGCCCGTCTTGCGTGCATGGAAAGTTTTGCAAAACCAGGTTTCTGCGAGCTTTCTGAAATGCCGCTTGTTCGGCAACTCACAAAAAACTCACAAAAACCAGGGGCTCCAGGATATTGCCCCTTCCCCCCGCCTCGTGTCACCACCTTGGGAGAATAGCATTGGCCCTGCTGCCTTCGCTCCCCAGGCTCCCCAGGATGCCTTCCCTGACCCCAGGGCAGAGCACCCAGCCCTCTCTCCCCTGGCTGTGTGTGTCCCAGCCTGTAGGGCCTTGTTGGGTGTCCCCAGGGGAGGCCCCTGCGACCCCACTCTCCCTTTCGTGGGGTGCTCTGCTCCCCCCACTGGCCACCTATGCCAGGGGCCCACCCCTCACCCCAGTCCCACATTGGACTTGGCCCCTGCTCTCCAGGCCCTCTGCCTTCACTGGTACGGGTCACCCTGAGAGTGGTCGTGGCCCAGCCTCAAAAGTCCCCACTCCTAGGGTGCCGTCCTGTCCTTCCTTCTGCCCTCACTCCCAGCTGCTATCCCCTCCGACCCTGCCAGCCCCTCCCTCTCCCCCCAGACGCCCTCATGACCCAATTGTCCAGCCTCTGTCCGTGGCCTCGGCGCGGGAAGCTCTCGCAGCAGCCTTGGGCTGGGAGGACCGCCTCCCCGAAGGCCTGCCCGCCTGCCCTCCGTGACGACCACTGACCTGAGAATGTGCGGAAGCCATGGCGCCCGGAGCTGGCGTGGAGAGACAGAGACCCAGGGGCAGGGGGCTTGGCACCCGCCTCTCGCCCAATGACAGCCCAGCCTGGGCGCCCCGTTGTCCTGGGCCGTGGGTGCCTCTGCTAACCGTCGCGGCCGGCTTCGCACAGACACTCCTTGGCCCCTGCTTTGCTAGGTCTTTGGGATGTGTGGCCGTCCCTGTGTGTCCCTCCGTGCGTGCAGCAGCCCTGCCGGCGGGAAGCAGGGACCTCAAGGACTTAGTGTTTGAGGTGTTCAGGGCCCCTCGCACACCCAGGTCCAGGCACGCCCTTCCCGGGAGAGAGGCACCTTTCACGAGACGCCCCTCTGCCCCCCGAGACACAGGCATAGCTGTGATAGCGTTGTTAGGTGGGGGACGTGGGACTGTGCTGGGCTCTCATGAAACGGGGCCGCCCTTCCTGAGCCTCGAGGTGGCGAGGAGGTCGCCCTTGTGAGTCGGACAGTGGCCGCCACCTGGCATCCAGAAGCCCATGTTGGTGTCGCGTCCGGCGTCCATTCTGAGCCCTGGCGGGCCTCGGGGTAAGGGACCGAGTGAGTGTTCTGCCGTGGGCACGTCTTCCAGCTCAGGTCACCCAAAGGGCAGCGCACGTCTGGAAAAATAGAGAAACCGAGACACTAAACCCAAACTCAGTGAGATGGAAACAGTGTTGATGACCCACAGCAGCCAGCGGCCCGCTGCTGGGCGAGGGTGACGGGGCACAGCCTTCGGGGGAAGTGGCCAAGGGAGATAGACACACCCGTAACCGTGGCACGGGCGAGTGGACACAGAAAAAGTCGGAGAGAGCGTGTCAGGTAAGATGAAACTTGATAGGATGATTTTGTGCAATTAGGAGTCAGTAACTGGCTTAGTGCCAGAGAGAGCGGGAATTACGCTGCGGTTAGGTCACATTAAAACCTCTTCTCCCGAACAGCATCCGACGGCTTTATTGGTGAACTTTGCCAAATCTTGAAGAATTAGGTCCTATCTCGTGTGAGGTGCTGCTGAAATTAGAGGTTGAAGGTAGAGGCAAAGCTGTGCGTTTCCTCCGGCGGCAGGACCACGGCTCCGTGCCGTGCTGGTGTCTGTCTGCCACAGCGTCGCCTGCGGTAGAGAAAAGCAATGTAGGGGCGCCCCGGGGGGCTCGGTGCGGGAAGCCTCTGCCTTCGGCTCGGGTCATGGTCCTGGGGTCGGGCCCCACATCGGGCTCCCTGCTCGGCGGGAGGCCTGCTTCTCCCTCCGTCCCTGCACCGGCTCGTGCTCTCGCTCTCTTTCTCACCAACAGATAAAACCTGTAAAAACAGAAGAAAACGTTATTCCTAAAAGCAGCCGGTAGCTCTCTGGGGGTGAGGTGAACGCAGGACGTCAGAGATGCTGTGAGGAGAAGCGTCCGGCCCTTGTTTGAGAACAGGAAGCGGCTGAGCGAGGGGTGGGAGGCCCCACTTCCCCCAAACACAGGTGGGGCACACGGGGCACCGGCGGGGCCGGGAGCCGGCGGGCGAGGGTGCGGCGTCTGCCAGGCGGCGTGTGCGCTGGGGGCAGCTTCCCCGGGACGGCGACTGTCGGGATGAGCCGCGCCGGTGGAACGGCACGACGTCGGCAGACGTGCGGGCCGCGCTCCCGTGGCACACGATGGCGCGGTCCCACCCGTGACCACGGCGCGCTTCGGAGAGGACGGGACGCGCTCTGCAGTAAGCGGCTCGGGACGCCCGGACCCCGCGGAGGGAGCGAGTGGCTGTCCCACCCCTCGCCGAGCGCCCTTGCTGTGACCGCGCAGGCAGAGCGGTCGGGGGGAGGGGGTGCCTGGAGTGTAAATCACGAAGGTGTTCATTACGCAAACCCCCCCCCCCCCCCCGCCGTGTGGCGGCCTCCGGCCGGGTGATCTCCGCAGTCCGTGAGGAAAGCCGTCCCTTGGGAAGACGGGCGCGGGCCGCGCACACGCCGCAGTCCGTGCCCGCACCCCACCGGCACCCCAGACCCAAAGACTCCGTTTCCTCGGGCTGTCACTGTCCGGAGCTGCGTGGTGTCCGCCTCAAACTCGCGGGACTTCCTAACGCCAGAAGCGTCCTGGATGGCGTGTTTGGAGCCGGCGGTCCCCTCGTCCGGAGATTTAGGGAAGTGAGGCGGTTAGGGTGGGCGCCGATCCGTGATGACTGGTGCGTTGTAAGAAGAGGGAGAGAGAGGGCAGGTGTGTGAGGGGGGACCTGCCCCCGCTGGTGGCCACCGGAGGACCCTGACACGGGACATATGCGAGTCAGCACCTCCCTGGGCCAGTAGGAGCACGGCGCCAGGGCCCTGGCTGGCTCGGAGGGCGTGGAGCTGGGACCCTGCGACCCCGCCCCTCCGCGGGGTTCCCGTGACAGAGCAGGTGCAGTCCCGGGAGCACGTCTGCCGTGTCGGGTCGCTGGCAGCAGCCTGGGGGCCACCGGGGCGAGATGGAGAAGCCGTGCGCTTGCTCGGGGAGGAAGCCACGGCGGGCAGGGGCATGCACGGCTGTTCCGTGGAAAGGACACGTCACGGACGCGTAGGCAGTGGGACATGAACCAGATGCCTCAAGAGACAGCGGCATGGCCGCATATGACCGATGGCCCGGCGCGCAGCTGGCGTTTCAGTGATGGGGAGCCAGAGCCTGAGCCCAAGCTGGTGCCGGTGGCTGCCTCGCATAACCGTGCAGGTGTCTATGACCCAGGCCCCGCGGGCTCTGCTGGCCTCAGCGCCTGGCGTCCCAGGCGTGCCCCAGGCGGCCGTGTAGACGGCGCTCTGCAGCCCGGAGAAGGGAGCAAGCCAGCTGTGACCCACTCACCTCATCCCCGCTCAGTGGCCTCGCCCAGCTGCCCACCTGACAAGACTGGCCTCTGCCTGGGAGGCTGGCCCCCGGGTAACACGGAGGAGGGCTGATTTGGGGACAGCGGGCAGCCCCCTGGAAGGAGGCCCCTCTGGAGGATGGCTCCTGCAGAGGGAAAGGGAGGGAGGGGGGCGCACAGCGTGTGTCTGTGGCTCTGGCCCCGATTTCCTTAAAAAGATCTCAAGTCAGCGTGGACACTGGTTAATTCCTGTTGTGGGATACGAGGGGTTCTGTGGTGTCACTGTGATTTTCCTGGAAGGCCCACGCTTCTCAGTTTCAGAAGACCTGAACACTGCTGCTCCAGGGTTCAGTGTAGAAGCTGGCTTCGCGCTCCTCTGAGCAGACATCACGTGAGAGGAAGGCGAGAGCCCGCCGTGGGGGGCCAGTGTCCCCGGGACAGGATACGGGGTTTCTGCCCGTCGAGGGGATCGAGGGGGTCATGCGTTCCACTGACAGTGTGTTTAGGATACGCTTGGCTTCCTTTTTTGTTACTGCTGAGTCTGGTACAGTTACAGGGCGTCTTACACAGTAACAGCCCTGGCTTAGTGATGAATCATCGTTTGTGGGGTTTTTTTAGTATGTTTGCTCATGATTTCCTTGAGGGCCAAGTATTATGCAGTAGATCTCGCCCTTGGCTCTGGTCCATGCTCCGGCCCTCAGGCCTTTCTCTCAGCCGGTCTTGTGTAAAAACAAACGTCATGTTCTGCCTGTGTGCAAATGTTTCTTTTTATGCTTTTTAAATATTGTTTTGCACAAATAGCATCAGCTTGAATGTGTCTTAGAACTGAAAAAAAGAAAGAGGAAGAAAAAAAGAAAGGAAAATCCAAGTGGCTCATTGGTGTTTGTCCCACCACACGGGGGACGCGACTGAAGAAGGAGGTGGGCGGGGGCTCGTTTAGATGGGCTCTGGGCAGCGGCGAGCGCGCCCAGGGAGGCTGCACGGACACCCTTCCCGCCCGACAGAAAGCCAGCGGCTCTGCCCCGGGCTCTGGAGTTCTCCCTGTGGCGAGGAGACGTCAGCCACCAGGCCTCCCAGTCGGAAGACGCTGAGCTGTGGGCAGCCAGCACCGGGACCCCCCACGGCCCCTGCCCAGACAGACTGTCTAGGAGCAGGCTTCGCGACAGCCCTGAGAGGCGAGAGGCGGTCCCGGGGAAGGGATGTGCGGGCCGTCCTGGTGATCGGTGTGCTCAGAGCGGCCTCGTGTTTGCAGTGAGCTGGCGTATCCCGGAGGGCCTGTGGCTTTTGTAACTTTTGAAAAATAACTTCTTAAAACTCACAGTAAAACTCAGCCTACCCCCGTGTTTGTCTGGAGCCTGACATGCCTGTTACTCCCCTCGCCAGGCTCAGAACGGTGGATGGTCCCACCCAGAACCGCATCCCCACCGCACCGTGCCTGTCGCCACCCCTGGGCTGCTGGTGTGCGCTCTCCCGTGGGGGGCTAACGTGCAGCGGCCCAGCCTTTTGGATCTGGGTTCTCTTCCCGCGTGGGGGGCCAGTGTGGGCCACTGTGCGCGTGTGTGTGCGTGCTCACATGGGTGTGCTGGTGTGTGCATTTGTGTGCACGTGTGAGTGTGTGCGCACGTGCGTGTCTGTGTGCACGTGTGTGTGTGCACGTGCGCGTGTGTCTCTGCACGTGCGCGTGTGTATACACGTGTGTGTGCACGTGCGTGTCTGTCAGTGCTTTGCCCCCCTTGTCCCTGAGCAGCCCTCCTGGTGCAATGAGCCGGTTCCCTCCTTTGCTTGAAGGGTGTCTCCAGGCTTGGGCTGCTGCGCATGCAGCCACCGTGAGGGTCCACATGGAGTCTTGACGTGGACGTGTGCGCCGAGCGGTGCCGGTGTTGGGGGGGACATGCACGGGAGCACAGCTAGTGCCCCGTCAGCCGCGCCGTCAGCCTAAGGTCGCGAGCCCTCGCTCTGGATGGTTTCATTCGCGTCTCTGCACGTGCTGACTTCACTGTCCCTATGTCTGCTTTAGTGAAGTGTCTGCAAATCTTTTGCCTATTTTTTTTTTTAAGATTTTATTCATCTATTTGACAGAGATGACAAGCAGGCAGAGAGAGAGGAGGAAGCAGGCTCCCCGCTGAGCAGAGAGCCCGATGCGGGACTCAATCCCAGGGCCCTGGGATCATGACCTGAGCCGAAGGCAGAGGCCCAACCCACTGAGCCACCCAGGTGCCCCATCTTTTGCCTATTTTTTAATTGGGTTCTTGATTTTCCTACTGTTGAGTTAGGAGGGTTCTTTATATATTCTGGATCAAATCCTTTGTCAGATATGCACTTTGCAAGTGTTTTATCCCAGGCTTAGCTTCTCTGGCTGCTGTCACAAAAAAGTTTTTTTAAAGATTTTATTTACTTATTTGACAGACAGAGATCACAAGGAGGCAGAGAGGCAGGCGGGGGGTGGGGGGGGGAAGCAGGCTCCCCGCTGAGCAGGGAGCCCGATGCGGGGCTCGATCCCAGGACCCCGGGATCATGACCCGAGTCGATGGCAGACACTTAAAGACTGAGCCGCCCCCTTCCCCTTCTGCCGTTTATTTGTTTTTCTTGCCTTATTGCACAGGACAAGGTTTTAGCTTTGTGCCGTGTCGTAGGGGTGTGAGGGTGCAGCTCTGCCTCCGGGTCTCGGGGTGGGGGAGTCCATCCTGCCACCAGCATGACCTTGGCTGTTCAGGATGTTCTCTCCTGTCCCTGGTTCACCAAGAGTTTTAATCACAAGTGCAATTGAATTTTGTCACATTTTTTAAATCATTTGGGGAGATTTTTTTTTTTTTTAAGATTTTATTTGTTTATTTGTCAGAGAGATAGAGTGAGCACAGGCAGGCAGAGGCAGAGGGAGAAGCAGGCTCCCTGCAGAGCAAGAAGCCCGATGCGGGGCTCGATCCCAGGACGCCGGGATCACGACCCGAGCCGAAGGCAGCCCCTTAACCGACTGAGCCACCCAGGCGCCCCCATTTGAGGAGATTTTATGATTTGTCTAAGTTAGCCTGTGGATGAGGTGAGTTTTACTGATTGATTTCAAACGTCGACCAGCCCGCAGCAAACCCCACTTGGTCGTGGTGTAGGAGTCACTACTTTTCCCATACGATGAATTCAGTTTGCTAATATTTTCTTGAAGATCCTTATGTCTGTGTTCTTAGAGGAATATTGGTCTGTGGTTTTCTTTTTCGTATGTTTTTGTCTGGTGTTGGTGTCAGGGTAATTCCTGACCCTCATAAAATGAGTTGAGAAGTATCCCTCCCTTTTCTGTTTTCTGGAAGATATTATGTAGAATTAGTGTTGATTGTCCTTTGATGTCTGGTTCAACCCACCTGGAGTTTTGTTTTTCAGAAGGTTTTAAGCTACTAATTCAATTTCTTTGATAGATTAGGCGGTTCAGATGCTCAGGGCCCCCCGGAGCCTGGCCGGCCGTGCTGCGGTTACGGGTCGATACGTCGTGGTCCATCGTATCCCAGTGCCAGGGTGACCCGCAGCTGCGCGCAGCCTCCACCCCTCTGTGCGGCCCGTGGGACCTTGGTTCTTTCCTTCCCCATAGGGCTCCCTGTGTCCTCTCTTCTTTTTTCTTTGTGGAGCGAGAGACTTGATCCGTTTTATTGCTCTTCCGAAAGAGCTGGTTTGGGGGCTCTTCATAGTCCGTTTGATATTTTATTTCCTGGTGGTTCTTCTGTTTTGTCTTGGTTACCCCTTGTTCCGCTCACTTTCCTGGTGTCTTGAGGGGAGGCTCAGACTGTGTGAGCGCGTGCGGGGAGGTCTCCGGCTGCCGCCCTCAGGGCTTGAGCCGTAGCTCGCTGAAGACCGGCACAGAGTCTTTCCGGATCCTTCGAGTCTTCCTCCCGGACCGTGCGCTCGTGCTGGCGGGAGTGGTCGGTGACTCTGACTCTGGCCGTCTGTCTGCCATTGATTTCCTTTTGTTTGTCTGTTGTCAGTCGGCGCCACGGCCAACGTGGGGCTCAAACTCATGACCCCGAGATCACGAGTTGCGTGCTCTGCCGACTGAGCCGGCCAGCCGCCCCCACTATTGATTTCTAGCTGAGTCCATCGTAATCAGAAGACGTACTTTACACGACTTCAGTTCTTTTCTTTCTTTTTTTTAAAGATCTTATTTATTTGACAGATCACAAGCAGGCAGAGAGGCAGGCAGGGAGAGAGAGGAGGAAGCAGGCTCCCCGCTGAGCAGAGAGCCCGACGCGGGGCTCGATCCTACGACCCTGAGATCATGACCCGAGCTGAAGGGAGAGGCTTAACCCACTGAGCCACCCCGGCGCCCCATTCAGTTCTTTTTTTTTTTTTTTTAATATTTATTAGTGAGAGCGAGCGAGCGAGCACAAGCAGGGGGAGCTGCAGGCGGAGGGACAGGGAGACGCCGACTCCCCGTGGAGCAGGGAGCCCGAGGCTGACTCGATCCCAGGACCCTGGGACCATGACCTGCGCGGAAGGCAGATGCTTCACCGACGGAGCCGCCTGGGCACCCCATGACATCAGTCCTTTTCAGAGTGCTGGTGCTCCTTTGTGCCCGGGCTGTGGTTGGTCCCCGTGGACACTAGTCCCTGTAATCCACAGCTTTCGGCATTTTCTCTCCTTTCCAGTTTGTTTCCTGCAGAGCCAGAGTGGCCTGACGGGCAGAGCGGGCTGGGCTTCCCCTGGGCACCCGTGTGTCAGGGGTGAGGGCACAGTCCCATTTGTCCCCAGCCTGGAGCTGTCCTTCTGCCCGAGTCAGGGGCCTTGATGGCCGGGGAAGCCCTCGTGTCTGTCTCCTGGCTCCTCTGGGCTCCGTCGAGGGCACATGCTATCCCCGTCGTCCTCCACGTGGCCCCGAGTGCCGCATCGTGGCGGGCTGGCTGTGGGCCCAGGGTGGGAGTCGGTGGTTGGCACTGGTCTTGGTTTGTGAGGGGGACTGAGTGACGGCAAGACAGGTCAGTGCCGGTGAGAGGAGGGTTCACTGTTCACTGCCTCCTAGAACAGGAGGCGCCGTGCCCGGGGCCACGGGGAGGCACCGGGGCTGGTCAGGGGCAGAGGGACTGCAGATGAGGCCCAGACCAGAGGCGTCCCTGGGGTTTCCGTGGGCATCAGCTCCGGTTTGGCTGCTTGGAGTCACTCCGGTGGACCTTGAGGCTCAAGGAGCCAGGGGCACCCCCGGTTGTCTGCTTCCTGGGCCTGGGTGTGTAGGGCAGGGGGCTGTTAGGTTGGCCTTGAGGGTTGGACGAGGAGGGGTTCAGAGTACGGGCCCTGGATCCAGGGGGGTTGTCAGCAGCTCTGGCCGTCCGTTGGCCATAGAAGTACTGGACGTCAACTAGGTAAGTACAGAATCTAAGAAAACACAGAACAGGGGGGTCTTCATTTCCTGTCTGGGATGTCGGTGCGGTCTCTATAGGAAGCCCAGGATGGGGGTGGCTGTCTCTGCTCCGTGGGTGGCTGGCAGGTGCTCACGGAGCCATGAAGCCTTCCAGAGCCACCCTGTCGAGCAGACCCAGGCCCTGTATCCAGACCTGAGCTCCTGGCCTCGCCCTGTCACTCCCTGCTGCCTGGATAGAGAATGGGGAGTTGAGGGGCCCGGAGTCTTCCTTCCGGCGCCCGTGTCCCCATGGCAGGAGGCAGACGGAGGAGCGTCGGGTCTCTGGGTCAGAAGAGGGGCCGTGGCAGCATCTGCCCCGCTGTCCCGGGTGTAGACGCAGACCTTGCTGGCTGAACGCGGGTGGGCATGGGGGTGTGCAGCCCCAAGTAGGACCTGTGTGACTCCGGGGCTCGAAGCTGCGTGGGCAGGGTGGGGGTCTGCTGTCCCCGTGTGGGCCCGGAGCTGTCCCCGTGAACAGCGGACTGGCGTCGGAGCGGGAAAGTGAGCGGGGCCTCCGGGAGCTGCGGGCGGGGCCCGGCTGGTTTGGCTGCGGCGCCTGCACTGCGCAGACCCTGGGCTCCTCTTCCCCCGGTTCCTGGGCTGGTGGCTCTGCTGCCTTCGGGACCGTGAAGCCTCGGGCGGCTAAGCGGTCCTGCGTGCCAGTTTGGAAGGCAGGCACGGCCGCTGCCGTTCCCCAGCCAAGGACCAGGACCTGAGGACCAGGACCGAGGCCCAGGCCTCCCCTGGGCGGGGCCCTCATGGCCCCGCCTGCACCCCACGCTTAGAGTGGTGAAGCCAGCACAAGGGTTCATGGACGCTCCCCGTGGGCTCAGGGACATGGGCGCTGTGGGGTGGGCGTATGCAGAGGGGTGACCGGAGAGCTGCCGGTGTCTCCAGGGACCCTGCGCAGGCGGGGGGAGGGCAGGGCCGTTGGGGTCCGGGCTGCGATCCTGGCCTTTGTGTGGGGCAGTGGAGGGGGGCGGGGCCTGCAGAGGCCCGTGGAGGGGGGCTCCATACCCGGCACCCGGTCCCTGCGGGCTCCCGGCCTGCCTGCCCTCCCGACCGCCTGCCCACAGACCTGCCCTGAGCCGCCCCCACAGGCGGGAGACCTGCCATCCGGAGCAGGGGATGCTGAGGGCCACCCGCCACCCACAGGGACTCTTGAGGGGGCCGTGTCAGAGGCCGGCACTCCCTCGGATGGGGCCTTCCGGGGGCTCCGGCAGGTGTGGGAAGGTGCAGTCCCCGCTGAGCACGCCTTTGCCCTTGGCAGGTTGTGCAGCCTGACCTTGAAGAAGCTGGTGGTGTTCAAGGAGCTGGAGAAGGAGCTCATCTCGGTGGTGATTGCCGTCAAGATGCAGGTGAGGGTGCCCGAGCTGCCTAGGGTGGGAGGGGCCCAGCACACAGACATCTGGACCCTCACCTCGGCCAGGGGCCAGGGAGCCTGCTGCTGCCCCGGGATGCAGGGGAGCCTCTGCCCCTGCTGCTTGATGGGGAAAATGGTCCCAGTGCGCTGGCAAAACTAGACCCGCAGTCCCAGGCTCTGGAGCCCGGGTTCACGGGCCATGGGGTGCCGGGGACGCGGCCTGGGCCTCCCAGGGCCGGCTCACCGGGGTTTGCTGGCTCGTGGGTCTCCGGGCCCTCGAGTCAGGTGAGCGCTCACGTGTGAGGCCTGCCTTCATTTTCCCGATCAGTTGCCACCATCTTTTAAGATCCGAAGAAACCCTTTGCTTCCCTGAAGATGCTGTAACTTACCGCCAGAGCCAGGCGCGAGGCCGCCGTTGGTTTCACGGGGACTGGCCCCGCGGGGGACCTGCCTGCGGCCCCGGGCAGTGCTCAGGGCGCCCTGGTGAGGAGGGCTCGAGGTCTTGCCAGGGCTTCAGAGCGAGGTGGAGTTCCCCCACCCCGATCTCTGAATCGGCCACCGTTGACCTCTGACACGACCGCCCCCCCATCCGGGAGCCCCGCCTCACCTTCCCAGCTTACCCGAGTGCCCCCTTCACGGGCTGCCGTTCCCGTGCCCCGTCCGCTCCAGTGCCCGGCATCTCCCGCAGACCCTCCGCTGGGCCACCTTCCCTGAGACACGAGACACGCTCCTGTGTCCTCAGCAGCCCCCAGCCTCTTCGTTCCTGGAGGGCGTGGGCCGGCCCGCCTTCCCCAGGGCCCGCGCCCACTTGCCTGTGGCTGCCGCCCTCCTTCACCGAATGAGGCCAGTCGGCTCAGGTCCTCCGAGGGATCTGGTGCAGAAGAGGCCTGGGAGGCCACAGCCAGAGCCCTGCACAGGATGCCAGGTGGCCCAGAGGGCATCCGCTGGGCAAGGCACCTGTGGGGGGCCAGCCCCGCACCTGTGCCCGGGACCCCTGCCCGTCGCTCCTGTCTGCCCGCACGTCTGTGCTCTGTCCTGGACCCACAGCCCACTCCTGCCCTCAGCCACTTGTCTGCCCCCTCATCCCGTCAGCGGCCTTTGGAGCCCCAGCCCCCACACCCTGGTAGCCGCTGGTCTTTGTTGCTCTAAATCTGATGGCTCTTGGTGCCCGGCAGGCGGGGGTCACATCGTGTCCATCCATGGCCTCCCGCCCCCAGCCTCCCGTCTCCGCTCCGTGGGTGTGGGGACAGCCGTTCTGAAAACTGTACTATGAGAAGATCTGTGAACCATTTGGATTGTATTTTGGTATATGGTTTCAGGCGAGAATCTGGACGTTTTGTACTAATGATTTGTTACTATTTAGTAATTTTTCCTGGTGACGTGAAGGGTCGTTATTAAACAGCACGTTTGTCTTTTATCCACGTCTGTGTGTTCTCGGATGTGTTTCTGGACTTCTCTTCTCTGTCCCTGTGCCAGGGCAGCCGTGCTGTGATTAGGACCCTCTTCTACCACACTGTGCTCTCTGGGGAGGCTGTCACACTCACCCGTCCACTGTCACAGAAATGCAAAAGGGTTCTTGCAGGCATTGTCCCATGACCCCCCAGACCCCAGCGTTGTCCCGTGACCCCCCCGCCAGACTCGAGCATTGTCCTCTGACTCCCCCTGCACCCCACTGCTGGATTTCCGGGAGTTACATTAAATGTGGCAGTGAGCAGCCTGGACCACCTAAGGGAGGACTTGGAGGGTCACAGGACAGGGACATTTGTTTTTTTAAAGATTTTGAGAGAGAGAACGCGAGTAAGAGAGCATGAGGTGGGGGAGGGTCGGAGGGGGAAGCAGGCTCACCGTGGAGGAGGTGGCCCGATGCTGGGACTCGATCCCTGGACCCCAGGATCATGACCTGAGCGTAAGGCAGACGCTTAACCCACTGAGCCACCCAGGCGCCCGGATGGGGACATTTTTAAGGCTCTTGGCGAATCTCCCCAAGGGTGTGTTTGGGAATCCCGGAGCTTGTGCCTGCCGCTGCCTGATCTGTGGGTCTTCGCTGTGGGGTTGGAGGGAGCGGTTTCCGGTGCGAGGCCCCCGTGTGAGCCGGTCCTGTTCGGTCCCAGGGCTCCAAGCGGATCCTGCGCTCCCACGAGATCGTGCTGCCCCCCAGTGGACAAGTGGAGACGGACCTGGCGCTCACCTTCTCCCTGCAGGTGGGCCGGGGCGGCGGGGGCCGGGGTGTCGGGGGCCAGGGCGGCGGGGCCGGGGCGGCGGCCCCCCTGCGCGGTGTCCTCCCTCAGTCGCGCTGCATGTTAGAGATCGCGTCTGCCCTCCCACTCCCGTGCTACAGAGCGCACGGAGGCCGAGACGCACTCTCGGGCCGTTGTGGGGGCAGCCGGCGGGTTCGTTGGGAGAGTGTGTTGACTCTTGATCTCAAGGTGGTGAGTTCGAGCCCCATGTGGGGTGTAGAGATTACATAAATGAATGAATAAACAAACTTAAAAAAAAAAAAGGCCATTTGGTCCCGGTGTTCAGAGATGGGGAGGAACACGGACCTCAGTTTTGGAAGTTTGCTGGTGCACAGGGGATCGGTGCGCCTGGGACACACCGCTCCTGTGCGTGACACAGACCCTCCTCCCCCCGGACCCTCCAGAGCCCGGGTCTGTGGTGGGAGCAGGCCGGCCCCAGGCTCCCGCAGGCGTGCACCCTGCCTCTGTGCTCTCCGCACCGTGGTTGAAGGCGGGCACCGTGTAGATCCGCAGACGGGCTTCATGTCGACCCCCTGCAAACCCCTTCGAGTCTTGTCTCCTCGCGAGAGCATAACACATCCGCGGGGATCCTGCCGGCTCCCTCCTCCCGCCCGGGCACCTCTCCGTGCCCGGCGTGGCCGTGCCTGGGGCGGGAGCATGTGACCCCAGCTCTGCCCCCGCTGGAGCTTCTGGGGTCCGTGTGGAGGTTTCCTTCTGCGGGACTCGCTTTCCCGGCACGTCGTTACGAGCAGTTCCCGGTCTCGAAGCGCTGGGCCACGGCGCACAGCGTGCGGCTTCCGCGCGTGTTGAGGGATACGTGTGCGAGCCCCGCTTCGTGCCCCTGACCCTGCTCTGCCGGAAGGCTCTGGGGGCCCCCGACCAGCGCCCCTTCTGGGGCCACGTCCGCTGCCGTCCACGCCGTGGGCAGGTGCACTGGCTGACCCTGCTTATGACCCAGAGGCCCTGGCCAGCTGCTCACGTCCGCCAGCGGTGGTGTTTCCCATGTCCCTGGCGGAGGCCCACGACGGCCCTCAAGGCCTACTGGTGCTGGGCGAGCGTGGCCGTGGGGACGGATGGCAGCCGTGACCCTCGTCTCTGCAGTACCCCCACTTCTTGAAGAGAGAAGGCAACAAGCTCCAGATCATGCTGCAACGGAGGAAACGGTACAAAAACCGAACGATCCTGGGCTACAAGACGCTGGCGGCGGGCTCCATCAACATGGCCGAGGTGAGCGTGTCCCGCTCAGCCAGAGGCCTCCGTCTGGCCTGACCCCACGGCCCAAGCAGCTGCCGTTGGGCCATGGGTGGGTTCCAGCCCGGTGTGGGTCCGTCCTGTGCCCTCCCAGGGAGGGTGTTCTCTGGGACATCCGCGTCCCCTTCCGTGGGCGCGGCCCTGGCCGGTGGGCTGCCTAGGGGGGCGGCACGTGCTTGCTGGTGGGGGATGGGATGCGAGCGTAAGGGAGCCCCGTGAGGAAAGGAGGGGACGTTCATGCACACGGAGCCAGCTGGCTGCCGCGGCCGTGTCTCGGAGGACCTGGTGTCCCGAGGCGCGGTTGCATGGGGCTCGGGAGGAGGGGTTCCGACTCTGCCGCTGCCTGCCACGGGGCCTTTGGGAGCCTCGGGCTGGGCCCTGAAGAAGGGGCGGCCGAGACCCCTCATGGCCTTTGTGCTTCAGGGCCTTTACCACATGGGGTCGTGTTCAGGGCTGTCCAGGCAACTGTGACGCAGAGCTGTGTCGCTGCCCGGCTGGGGGAGGGCAGGACCGACCCCCGGCCCCTGCCCTGCTCCTCTGGCCCAGGAGCCCCGTGCCCACGGCACCTGGTCGAGCCCACAGGCCTCCTGCTTCCCCTCAGACTCTACCTGCCTAACCCTCCCGACAGCGTCCCTCCAGGCAGGCGGCACAGGTGCTGGCTGCGCACCCGTGGGCCCAGGGGCGCGTCTGGGTGCTGGCTAACCTTCCTGGCTTGGTTTCTGAGATGGTAGCGGTCACGGACATTACCTTTCCCCAAAATTTCACGTCCGCACTCAAGAGTTGGCACCCAAGTCAGGCTCCCCAAATTAAACATAATCGGGTCCTGAAATCCTGACACCTGGATGTGGTCCAGTGAGCCCCGAGGCAGAAGGCCCAGCCCGCAGGCGCGTCCTCGGCGATGGCACCGGGCAGGGCGCGGGGGGCTGCTCAGTGGTGTGCGGGCCTGTCCCTGGTCGGCTGGAAATCTCGCACGACCGGAATGGCTGTAGGGGTCAGAGGAGAGGCCGTGCGGAGGACAGAGCCGGCCTGCGGTCACGTGGGGACGGGCATGGGGTCCCCGAGCCTGTGGGCCCCTGGGTGACCACAGCACCCAGCCCTGGTCAGCCTGTTGTCCCCTGCCTTGCCTGGGCCTGTCCTCGTCCCCATCCTCCCTGTCCACACTCTGCCTGCAAAGAGTTGGGGGGGCCTGCAGGTGGCCGGTCCTTCTGGGTGCCCCACAGACACGGGTCCCTGGACACAGATCCCGGGGCCTGGTGGCCCAGAGTCACGGCCTCACACACAGTCTGACCCTCCCTCCCTGACAGCTGTCAGTCCCTGGTGGCTGAGCCTGGCACTGACCCCCAGAGTCTCGGCCAGTGTCCTCCTGCCCCACGGGCGTGTCTCCCACCGCCCTCCCACACCCATCCGCTGGCCCTGCCCCACGGCCCTTTCTAGCACCGAGCCCTGCCCCCAGGTGATGCAGCACCCCTCCGAGGGCGGCCAGGTGCTCAGCCTCTGCAGCAGCCTCAAGGAGGCCTCAGTCAAGGTGGCCGAGATCTGGATCTTCTCGCTGTCCAGCCAGCCCATCGACCACGAGGACAGCGCCATGCAGGCGGGGCCCAAGGCCAAGTCTGCAGGTGAGTGTGGCTGCCGGTGGCCCCGCTTTGGTGCCTCTTGCTGCCTTCCTGCCCCGCCTGCTGGGTTGGAGAAGCCGGGGAGGGCCCGGGGCGTCTCTGGCCTCCAGCCCCACCAGCAGCACTGTGGCCGCCCTGGGACCCTGGGCCGCAGGCGTGTGAGCTCAGCCGCTGGCAAGTCTGGGCTTGACCGCGGTGCTTTCCAAGGTCGGGCACAGGTCCTGGCATGGCTGTCGCCCCCGTCATAATGGCGGCCGCTGTCCCCCGAGGTATGGGAGGGCACGCAGGGGACCCGGTTGGGCAGGAGATCCAGGCTGAAGCGTCTGAGGTCCACAGAGGCCACCGTGGGGGTGGGGACGCACAGGCCTGCTCCCCCTGGAGTCCGCCTGGGGGGTGGGGACTGCACACGGCTCCCCGCGGGTCCAGGGGCCCCAAGCTCCGGGCGCCGCCTCATTGCCGGGACACCGGTCGGAATCTCCAGGTGATCCCCCTTCTGTTTGCTCGTTCCGTAGACAACTACTCCGAGGAAGAGTATGAGAGCTTCTCCTCTGAGCAGGAGGCCAGTGACGATGCCGTACAAGGGCAGGTAAGCCTGGCCTGGTGCGCGGGACTGTGGCCCTCAGACTCCCGGGGTGTGGATGAGGTGTGGACGGCCAGGGGCCCCCGAGCTGCCGGCGTGAGGGAGGGGAGATGGAGGCTGAGAGCCCCCTGTGTGCTGCTGGCACACGCTTCCCGTCCTGGGGTGGGTCCTGCTGCACGCCCACCAACGCTCTGGGGGTACCCTTGCCAGCCCTATGCTTGTGTCCCCAGGACTTGGATGAGGAAGATTTTGATGTGGGGAAACCCAAGAAGCAGCGGCGATCGATAGTAAGAACGGCGTCCATGACCAGGGTCGGTGGAAACTGGTTTTACTAACACTGGGGAAAGGGGGGCTGGGGGCTGGGGGCCCAATGTGGGGGTTGGGATGTGAGGCAGCCGTCCGGGACCCCCCATGGCCTGGCCTTTTTGGTGAGGCGTGAAGGCAGGGAGACTCCATGGCCTTGTGCCGGCAGGCGGGCCACGAGACGCTGGCCATCGTCCGTGGGAGCATCACTGGTGGGGTCCTCGTGCTTATCCCGGGCAGCCGCCCCTGGTCCAGGAGTCCAGGAATGAGGGGGATGATGGCTGACCTGCTCAGGCCACTCCACGAGTAGAGCTGGGGATGCTGTCCCTGTCCCGTGTGTGCCCAGATGCGCCGTTCGAGGCCAGTCCCTCGTTTCTGCGCTCGGCATCTGAGCCATGCGGCAGGCACGGTGGCCCGCGGGCTTTGGCGGGGCCATCCCGCTTCTCCGTGGGAAAGCTCCAGGCAGAGGCCTTAGGCCGTCATAAGATACCCACCACTGGGCACAGAGCCCTGGGGGAGTTCCCAGAGCCGAGCTGCCCTGTGTGCACGGGCGCGGCCTGGGCTGCACACTGGCAGCCACGGATCCCATGGGACCCAGGCTCAGCCCCAGAAGCCCCTGCCCCTCTGCCGGCAGGCCCAGGCCTGGTCCCCGTGTGGCAGGGGGAGCGTGCCAGCCCCTCCGGGAGCCTCGGTTCCGGGTCCAGAGCCTTGATGCCCGTGCAGGGCTGTGTGGGGCTCCTTTCTGGGGACACCCCCTGAGGGTGGCGGGGGCGGCTGCCTCACCCACTGGCTCCGGCCTCGGAGGCCCAGGGCCACACTGGGCAAGTGGGGCTCCGGCTCCCTGCTGAGCCCTGCCTTCCCCGCCCACCGGGGGCCGGTTGCCGGGTGCTGCTGGGGCCAGGTGGGGCCTTGGGAGGGGCCGGCAGCCTTGCCCACTTGGAGGCCCTGGGGGGAGATGATGCTCGCCTGCCCTCTGCTCCCCCTGGGTCTGGGCCCAACCCCAGCTGTGTGTCAGACGCTGGGGAAGGGGCTGGCACCATGGGCTGCGGAGGGCTGGGCCTCCCTGCCTGCGTGTCCTCCTGAGGGGAGCCGCCCCCTTGGGTTCTGAGTCTGTCCTGCTTGTCTCGCAGCAACAAAACTTCAAGCAGAAGGTCGTGGCATTACTGCGGAGGTTCAAAGTGTCGGATGAGGTGAGTGACCCCGCCTGGGCAGCGAGGCCCTCGGCGTCCTGTCCGACCAGGGTCCTAGGGCACCTGGGCCTCGTGCTGGCTCCGCCGCTGCCTGTCCCACGGCCCCCAGGCACTGTGTCCTTGTCCGGGAGAGGGGGCCGTTCCGCCCCTGGGGTACCCCGAGGCCCCGGGCCGAGGGCGCCCACCCGTGTCTAGAATCGCACCCCGCGAACAGCCCGGCGGGGGGCTGGGTGTCGTTCGGCGGTGTGACCATGCATTTGTGTTCTGGGGGTATTTTAGGGCCGTTCTCGGTTAGTTCCACGTGCCCCCACCGCCGACGCGCTCCGTCCCGCGGCTCCTTCCACTGGCTGCTTCCTGCTCCCCAGAGGTGCTGGGAGGGGCTCTCACACCTCTTATGACTACAGGACAGACACGTCCGTTTTCTTTTTAACACGGGCAGAGGAGAGTTAGTCCAAGGTCCTAGGTCTGCCTGGGAGCGGTGGCGTGTGAGTGTGTGCGTGTCACAGCCACACGCGGTCATGGCTGCGTGGGAAGCGACGGCCCCTCATCCGCACGCCTGAAGCTCTCTCGTGGGCGTGGCGGCGGCTCCTCTCCGACGGTCTCAGCCTCAGTTTCTCCAGATCGTCTGCAGCTTCTGTAGGATCCCCGTGAGACCCTCTGCTGCCCGTCTGAGGACCAGCTCGCCCCCGGACTTGCGTGGAAATGCGGGGGATCCACGATAAACAAATCTTGGGAAAGTACGGTGGGAAGACTCACACTTTCTTTTTTTTTTTTAAGGTTTTATTTATTTATTTATTTGACAGAGATCACAAGTAGGCAGCAAGGCAGGCAGAGAGAGGGAGAGAGAGGAGGGCAAGCAAGCTCCCTGAGTGGAGATCCTGATGTGGGGCTCGATCCCAGTTCCCTGAGATCATGACCTGAACCAAAGTCAGAGGCTTAACTCCCTGAGCCACCAGGCACCCCAAGACTCACACATTCTAACCACACAACTTTCTAAGAGGTACAGGAATCAAGACCACACGAGAGACCGGCAGTGCATTTCCAACGAGGATGCCAAGACCACTTAGTGGGGGAGGGTAGGCCTTTTGGCAGCTAGTGATGGCCCAGCCAGATGTCCACACGCGAGAGGACCTCACACTGTGTGCGGGATTAGCCCCTGTGGGTCTGAGACCTATACGCCTGCACTGGGAAACTCAGGAAAGTGATCTTGGCTGCGGGGCCCGGGCCGTGGGGCTTAGACAGGACCCCAGACGCACAGGCCGCCAGGGGAGCCGGGCGAGTCTGTCCTCATCCAAATGCGGACGCTTCTGTGCTCCAAACTCCCAGCAGGAAGATGAACCGGCGGCCGTCACCTCGAAGGTGTTTACAAGTTATAGATCCGCAAGGGACCGGTGCCTGCAAGACCGGAGGCACCCTCGCAGCCCCAAACAGAGAGACACTCCTGAGGAGAAGTTAACTGTCCGGCCAAGAGTCGGTCAAAGGCTCCGACCTTTGAGGTTTTCTCTGAGCAGGAACCTGAGTAGCCAGGAAGCCCCGAGAAGCTGCGAGGCGACCTCCTGAGGCTGCAGAGGGTCGCGGTGACCTCGCAGGATGGTGTGCGGAGGTGCTGACGGGTGGGGAGCCGCCGGACCGCAGTGCCGGCGGAAACCGCTGCAGGGCAGCCGCTGCGGAACACAGCCGAGCCGCTCCTCCGAGCGCCGGCTTGACCCTCACCAGCCATCCCACCGGCCGTCCCACACCTGGTATCAGCCCACAAGGTCCAGGATGTCCACACGAAGACTGAGGGACGGACAGTCCCAGGAGCTTTGTCTGCAGCAGCAAAGCCTGGAGAGTCTTATCCGCTGGCGGCCAGCTAGGCCTAGGCTGCGTTCAGGGATGGGCAGGCAGTGACGAGGACGTCGCTGGAGGCGAACAGCACAGACACCTCTGGATACAGCCGCCCGAGTGGGCAGAGCCCCATGCCGAGGGCTGCACACTGTGTGACCACTTCCATGACGTTCTGGCGAAACCCACACGTGGGGATGGAAGTCAGTTCAGGGTTGGGAGGAGGAAGCAGTGAGAGGGTGGGGAGCCCCTGGGGAGGGGGGCTTCCAAGCCCCGAACGCCTTGCGGGCCTGTCCCAGGAGGCACTCCCTGCCCCGCGTTCCTGCTGTGCATTTCTCTGTTGAAGCACGAGCCACGAGGGCAGAATGGCCGTGCTGTGCCCCGCACCCAGTGACCGGAGGTCCCAGGGGCCATCCCAGTGTCTGGCAGAACTGGGCTGGGGGCATGTGCTGGAGAGAGGGTCCTTGGTGGCTCTGCGCCGTCTTCCTGTCTGTCCTGCCACGGGGATCCCCCCTCGAGCCTGCCCGCCCGTGTCCGACCTCACTGTAGGTCCTGGATTCGGAGCAGGACCCTGCAGAGCACGTCCCCGAGGCAGAGGAGGACCTGGACCTGCTGTATGACACGTTGGACATGGAGAACCCCAGCGACAGTGGCCCGGACCTGGAGGATGACGACAGTGTCCTCAGCACCCCTAAGCCAAAGCTCAGGTGAGTACACACACCGCCTCTGTCTGCCCCCGGCCCCGGCCCCGGTGGGCACACCCCTGCCATCCCACATATCGCAGGGGCCTCAGGCAGCACGCACTTGGGACGCGGGCTCTGGGTCAGGGAGGAGGAGAGACGTGCGTCCTAGCAGACAGCCCGGTCTGCACGGTTTCGGAGGGAGAGAAGTAGCAAAGTGACAGGGTCGTGCCTGCATGCTGGAAAGATCTCTCTGGAACCCACTGGGAGCGGGAAGACAAGAGACCTGCTAGGAGGCATCGGGGTCGTCCCTGTAAGAGGTCGTGGTGTCAGAGATGGAGGGTCGAGAGCTCTGGGTGGGGAAGGAGGTCAGGGGCTTCCCCAGGGCCCCGGCAGGGCTGAACGAGGCACCTCTCACAGGAGGGGGCCGGCAGGGCGGGCAGGCGTGAGGCCATGGGGCTCTTCTGTGCACTGGGGAGACGGACTGCAGACTGTCCCTGTCGCACAGGTGGGAGGGGCGGGTGAGCAGTGCTAGTGCCGGTCCCTGAGGAGCCGGGTGTCAGCCTGGCTGGGGCAGGAGACCACGGGAGGCCCCAGGCTTGGGATCGGGGGAGGCTTGGCCACGGGACCCGGCCGTGTATGGCTGCTGAGTGGGGGCTGTATTGGAGTCCGGAAGATCTGTGCCTTTTCTAGTTGTGCTTTTAATGGTTTTTTCTTTTTAAATGTGAGAGAGAGAGAGTGGACACGCACACACGCAGCAGTGGGGGCATGGGGGAGGGGGAGGCAGACGCCCCGCTGAGCAGAGAGCCCAATGCAGGTCCGATCCCGGGACCCTAGGACCATGACCTGAGCCGAAGGCAGACGCTTCCCGACTGAGCCCCCCAGACACCCCTTAACTTTTCGATCCAAGTCCGTGGGACAGAGATGCACACGGGAAGGGCGGGCTTTCTGTGCAGTTGGCCTCCGGCCGCCCCACCGTGGCCAGTCCCGTAGTGGGCCTGCCCGTGGCATCTGTGGCCTCTGGTCTAGGTGTCAGCTGTTGGCCTGTGCTGCACACGCCTCTCGGGGGTCCGCTTACGGTCTCGGCCCACCGCACGCCACCGCGCCCGTGGCGCCTCCCGCCGGCAGAGCCGGCAAGGCTGCCGAGGCACTTCGGACTGTGCTGCCTTCAGCTGGGCCGGTCGGCCTTGCCGGTGGCTGCCCCGAAGAGCCCGTCGTGGGCCGGCTGCCATTCCCGGTCGAGGGGCTGTGCGTGGGCATCTCGGGCCCTGGTCCCGCCCATGCGTCTCCCTGTCCCCAGGCGGCACACACCCCACCTACCGTTTCAGCCTGTGCTGTGTTCTGAGTGTCTGAGTTCCCTCAGCTCTGCCCTGCTGTCTCGCAGGGGGCGGGGTGTGCACTCGCGGGCCTGCGGGCACCGGAGCCTGCTGATGGCAACCTTGTGGCGGTCTCAGGCGTGCTGCCGCACGCTGGCCGTGGGGCCTGAGGCTCCCCCGTATCCCCGGGCCGCCAGCCACCCTTCCTGGGGAGAAGGCCGGGAGTGGGTGGGTTTCGGGGATGCAGGTCGTCTCCAGCGGGTGTCTGAGCGGGTGGAGGCGCCAAGAAGGGCTGCGGGTGGCTGGTGCTCAGGGTCCTCCCCGGGGCCGTCGCTCCCCGGCTACCGCCCAGCTCCCCCAGCTCTGCGTGGCTGCTGGATCTCAGGAGCACAGGGGCCGGACTTTCAGGGTGGGGAGGGCCCCGGAGTGTGACCTCTGTCCACCCCGCACCCAGGCCCTACTTCGAAGGGCTGTCGCACTCCAGCTCGCAGACGGAGATCGGGAGCCTCCACAGCGTCCGGAGCCACAAGGAGCCTCCGAGTCCGGTGAGCAGACGCGGCAGCCCTCTCTCCCGGTGGGGCCTCAGGCAGGGCGGCTGTCTCTGGGTCGCGCTGAGGGGAGCTTGTGCACGGCGTGACCCTGTGCTCCTGGCCTGTGTGGCCCCGGCCTCGTGCTCAACTCCTGATTCCCGTCTTGTCCTCGCAGGCAGACGTGCCCGAGAAGACCCGGGCCCTGGGAGGCAAGCAGCCCAGTGACAGCGCCTCCGACACGGTGACCCACGTGAGTAGGTGTGGGCTCGTGCCCTGGGTCAAGCACAGAGCCCGCTGACCCGCCGCCTCTAGGGTCCTTAGCCCACATCTCCTAGGACCACAGTGAGGGTGCCCCTGGGCTCGCCCCCACCCTGAGGGACGGTCAGGGTCCCCCGGAGTCACCCTAGTTCCAGGAGGACTGGGGTGTCCCCCTGCTTTGCTGTTAGCACAGGCTCTGTGAATGCTCTGGTTGTCTCTGCCCTCGTGGGGGTTCCCAGGGGCGGGGTCCTGGGCTGCAGGCAGGTTTGCGGGAGGCTCAGTGCTGGGCTCCCCTGGCAGCCAGGGCTGGGAGCCCCGTGGGTGGGAATGGAGGTCGGCTCAGCTCCCCAGGGGGAGGTGTGTCTATGCCCCATGTGGAGAGCTGTCGGCCTGAGACCAGCCCACACCCCCCCACCCAAACCAGGGGCTCCTCGGGCCTGAGACCGTGGTCCTCGAGAGGAGGGCCCTGTGGGATGTGCTTTGCCATTGGGCCCCCTTCTCTGCGTCTCAGAGCACGCCCGCCCCTGGGGAGCAGCCGGCACAGCCCGAGGACAGCCCGGAGGCAGAGACCTCTGCTCTGGATGTGTTCACCGAGAAGCTGCCGCCCAGCGGGCGGATCACCAAGACGGAGTCCCTTGTCATCCCCTCCACCAGGTGACGGGACGCCCTGGGGAGGCGGTCGGGCAGGCATTATACACATTATACACCCCAGTGTGAGGGGTAGGCCCCGTCTGACTGCATGAGAATCACTTAGAAGCATGGAGATTTGGGGGCCCACCCCGGAGAGCCACATGGGACCCCCCACCCCGTGTTTGTAGCCGCCAGCAGGCCTTTTGGGGCTGAGGTGTGGCCCCTGTGGACCGGCGTAGCCCTGGGCGCCGGTGTGGAGGGGGCGTGCCCAGCTGGGCCCAGAGCCTAGTGTGGTTGGCGCGGCAGCCCCCGGGCGGTGGTGCTGCTGGGTCCTCCGTGGCAGCTCTGTGGGGCCGGGACCCTGCCCCGCACGGTGGGCGTCATAGAGGTGGGGGGTCTGAGTGGCGGGGACCCAGGCAGCTTCCCAGTGGAGGACACCCCTGCAGCGTCTCTTACCTGCCCCCACTGCCGTCTTGGTCCGTCCGGGGGTCACCTCGGATCCCCTCCCTGGGACGTGCCCTCTGGCCTGTCTCGTCATCACCTTCCTTGGGCACCTGGCCCAACTCCCCACACCCTCTGGGCCACCACACATGGCCACGTGCTGCCGCTGCTGCCAGGCCCTGCGTTCCTGCCCCAAGACCCGCGGGGCTGGACCTTCGGGCAGCAGAGCCCCCTTCTCAGGGCCGTGGCTCTGCACAGCCGGCACACGCCTTTTGTGTCGGGCCTTACGCCCACAGAGAAAGCGCCTGTGCCAAGTGTGGGCGTGGCCGCCACGTGGGCCCCTCGCCCTGCAGGGGAGTCCGCACGGCGGCGGCGGGCCCCAGCCTTTGCCACTTCCTTGCAGGTCTGAGGGGAAGCAGGCCGGCCGCCGGGGTCGGAGCACGTCCCTGAAGGAGCGGCAGCCCGCGAGGCCGCAGAACGAGCGGGCCAACAGTCTGGACAACGAGCGGTGCCCGGACACGAGGAGCCAGCTGCAGGTGTGCGCTCCGGGGGGGCACGGGCAGAGGCCACGGCTGCCCAGGACCGACCCAGTGCTGCTGGCTCCGGGGGGCGGCAGCCCGGCTACCTCGTGGGCTGTGACGGTCCCTCAGGGCCTTCGGCCCAGTGACCGCTGTCCAGTGCAAAGCTGAGTTCCTGAGCGAGGACGGGGCCGGCCTCTCCTGCCCACTGCTGGGGAGCAGGAGGGGTCAGCTGGGCGGCTGAGGGGCTGCAGCACACCTCCCACCGGTGCGGGGGGCCTTGTGTCTCCAGATCCCCAGGAAGACCGTGTATGACCAGTTGAACCACATCCTCATCTCTGACGACCAGCTTCCTGAAAACATCATTCTCGTCAACACCTCTGATTGGCAGGGGCAGGTGGGGACGGGCCGGGTGTCCTCCCTGCGGCGGGAACGGGGGTGTGGGGGGGTGGGGGGCGCCGTCCCCGCAGCAGGGGTGGGGGTGCGGTGCTGGTGGGCGGCCGGGGGCAGCGTTGGGGCCCAGGCCGCGCCCTCCTTGCCCGCAGTTCCTGTCGGAGGTCCTGCAGAGGCACACGCTCCCCGTGGTGTGCACCTGCTCTGCGGCGGACGTCCAGGCGGCCTTCAGCACCATCGTCTCGAGGATCCAGAGATAGTGAGTCCTCCCGGGGCTCTGTCCCGGGGGCGGGGGCGGACTCTGGACGAGCCCACACACAGCTGCCGGCGGCCCCGTCTTCGGTCCAGGTCTGGGTGGTCGGGCGGGGGGATGGCCTGGGTGTCGGCGGCCGTCTCGGGGTCATGAGTAGGCCGTCGTGGCCCGGGGGCCGCTTGGGCACGCTGGGCGGTCCCGGCGGCAGGGGCGGCTCCCTGAGGCGTCTGTCCCCTCTGTCCTGTCCGCGGGGCCGCAGCTGCAACTGCAACTCGCAGCCGCCGACGCCCGTGAAGATCGCCGTGGCCGGGGCGCAGCACTACCTCAGCGCCGTGCTGCGGCTGTTCGTGGAGCAGCTGTCCCACAAGACCCCCGACTGGCTGGGCTACATGCGCTTTCTCGTCATCCCGCTGGGTGAGGGCCCCCCGGCGCCGGCCTGGGAAGTGAGGCAGGGCTGCCTGCGAGTCCCAACACAATCCAAGCCCGTGGGACGTGGCTCCGTGTCTGTGGGCTCGCCCTGTCGGTCCCTGGGGCGCCGCGTCCTGGGGGGAGGCTTGCCGGCCCCGCGCACCATCTGCAGTGGCCTCGGCAGCCCCTGGGAGTGGGGCAGGGCTCTGAGGGGCACCGAGCGGCCCATGCGGCCTGACGGCCTCCCCTCGGCTCGCAGGCTCCCACCCTGTGGCCCGGTACCTGGGCTCCGTGGACTACCGCTACAACAACTTCTTCCAGGATCTGGCCTGGAGAGACCTGTTCAACAAGCTGGAGGCCCAGAGTGCCGGTGAGGCCTGGGGCCCCGGCCGGTGGGGCCTCCCCGGGGAGACGCGGGGCCTCTGCCCGGTGCTCCCCGCTGGCTGCCGTGGGCCTCAGAGTGGGCTGGCCGTGGGGGCCCCTGGCGAGGGCTCCCAGGGATTTGGAGACACCGTGAGGGCAGAAGGTCCCTCAGCCGGCCCCGGTGCCGCCACTGCTTCTGGGCTGGGAACCGGGCAGCCCCGGGGGCAGCACACGGGGTGGAAGGGGTGTGTGGCCCCCCACGGACCCTGCCTGGCCTTCTCGTGCAGTGCAGGACACGCCAGACATCGTGTCGAGGATCACACAGTACATCGCAGGCGCCAACTGTGCCCACCAGCTGCCCATCGCGGAGGCCATGCTGACCTACAAGCAGAAGAGGTACCTCGCTGGGCCACGGGCAGGGCAGGCGCCGGGAAAGGGGGGGTCCCCCGCTCCATGCCACAGACACGGGCCGCCCGCAGCCACCGTCCCCCCAGAGGCCTCCCTACCCGCTCTGGTCTCAGAGCCTTCAGGCAGCACGGCCAGCAGGGACAGACCTGGTTGGCCAAGGGACGGAACGCGAACGGGGCTCGGGAGGGAACGCCGTGAGCGGGTCTGGCAGCCCCAGGTCTCCTCCGAGTTCGTCAGAAGGAGCCCGGCAGGACGCCTCTCTGTAGTACGTTGGAATTTCTCATAGCAAAGGTTAAGGGAACAGCTGTCACGTGGCCCTGTCCTGGCCGCGACCTGCTCTGGGAATGCAGGACCAGGCTCCTTCGGCCTCCTAGGCTTCCCAGGCCGGAGACACGTTCTCGGCCTGACCCTGGGCATGACAGCAGGCAGGACGGCAGGCAGGAGCAGGGGGGCGGGGGGGGGCCCAGCCGCGGCCGGGCAGAGGTCTGGCTGCCAGGCCCGCCAGGGCAGCCCCTCCAGGGAGGCGGGCTGAAGGGCCGACTCTGCGGCCGGGCGGGAGAGGAGAAGCATCTGGGGTCCCGTGTGCGGGACACTCGTGGCTCTCCCCGCACAAGATGGGAAACCGCTGCGGCCGCCTGGCTCACAGCGCCGGGCTCTTCCCGCGAGAGCCGGGCGTGCTGCTGAGCACGTGATAACGTGTCTGTGTTTTCTCTTTTGGTGGCTTTCCGAAAAGGAAAAAGAACTTTCACTTTGACTTTACCCTCAGGTACCGCTGTCCCTGGGTCTGTGCCCGTGTCCCCATGCTGGTCTTTAGGGCTGTTTAGCAGTAAGAGCCGGCAGGGGGCGTCCCGTGTCCTGCCGCCCGTCGGGCAGGGCCCCCCGGCCGAGCGGCGGGCGGGTGGGCACCCCGAGCCAGGACTTGGCTCTCCGTCCCCGCCCAGCTCAAAGGAGCGCAGAGCACTGCGGGCTGACGTCGCGGCGGGCAGGCTGGCCTCTGTGCGGCCCACAGTGCCACTTGCAGCAGTGCTGAGTGGAGCCCGTCCACAGGGGTCTGTGGTGAGGCCCTGGGCACCACGTCCTGCGGTAGAAGCAGGCGGCCGGGCCGCTGATGCCACGCGGGCCGCGTGTGGACTTTTGTCCCAGCACAGTGTGTCTGCCGACCCGACTCACGGGCTCAGCACCCTGGGAGGGCCACACTGTGGCTGCTTCTGCACGTGGGGGTGTGCAGGCCACAGGCGGGGGGCCTGCCCGGACGGTGCGTGCTCCGAGCCTGGCTGTGGGCCCTGCGCCCCGGGTTGTGGAGAGCGGCACAGAGCGGTTCCCAGCCGGGCGGTGGCTAAGTCGCCATGACCCCCACGTTCAGTGAAGGGCTTTTCACCCCGCGTGGCTCCCCCCTTCAAAGCCTGCGTTCTGGAGCCACGCTTCAGGGTGCCCCCAGAGCTGCCCTTTTTGGGGGGCTCCCCTTGCCTGTCCTGGTGGCCTGTGTGTCAGGCCCCCACCAGGGCACTGTTCCACTCTGTGTCTTGGGTCTTTCTGTCCTGGGAAAGCCCACCAGCCCATGGTCTCTGGGCCCCTGGCAGCCTCCTTGCTGGACACATTAGGAGGAAGGGTCTGCGCTCCTCCATGGTCCTGCTAAACGAGCCTTTGTGAGCTAAAGAAAGACCAGCTGTGGTGTGCCCGTGACTGCTGCAGCCGCCCTGGGGGGCCGTGCCGGGGACACCCGCAGCCCGCTTGCTGCCTGGCACAGCCTCTCGTCTCCCCAGCCAGGGCTCAGGGGACCCTGGCCCTCGTCCTGTGTCCCTGCCCCCACCTCCGCGTCACAGTGGTGACACCAGCACCCGGGGTGGGGCCCCAGGGAGGCCCAGCGCGTCGGCCGCCCTTAGAGCCCGGAACAGGAGGTCAGTAGGCAGCCTCTGTCGGCTGGGACAGAGAACAGAGGGCTCAGGAAACCCAGGAGACGGTGGGCAGTGGACAGTGGCCCTCAGGGCCCCAGCTCCCCCTGCCCCTTGAGAGCACCTGCAGACAGGGTCTACACTGCACACAGCTCCCAGCCTGCCCTCAGACCCATATCTGCTGCGTGCAGCCCCAACAGCTCCCCGGGGGCACATCCAGGGACGGCGTCCCCTGCGCCCCCGGCTCTGTGCCCCCAGCGTTGAGCTGAGGCACAGCTGTGCTTCCCCCACGTGGTCTCATGAGCCAGGGGTGCCGGGGCCTCACCACGGAGCCACACGTGGGAGCCTGAGGAGTCCTGGCCTCTGCCCCACCCAGAACAGGTCCGGAGCGTAGGTGGCAAGGCCTCAGTGGCAAGCCGGTGTCACCCCTGTCCCGCTGGCGCGTGTCACGTGCTGAATGTTGTCTGCATGGCCAGAGGCTCGGCTTGGCGGCTCAGACCCAGCAGCGTCCCCGTGTGGTGGCATCTCCCGGCGGCCCCTCCAGGCCCTCGTCCGCCTCCCTGCGTGCTGCTTGTGGGGAGGGTCCGGGAGCCCTGTGGGTGGGGGCCCCCGAGGAGCTCGCATGCGCCAGCAGGCCTGGCACAGGGTTCGAACTGCTGTGTTACCTGGGGATAAGCTCTGTCCCCTCGGGTCAGAGCGGCCGGGCATTCGGCCGTCTTCAGCGGGATGGCCCTCATCTGTAGGTTGTTCTGTCCAAAGACATTACCCAGGTCTTCCTCGGAGGCGTGGCGGGCGGCGCTAGCTCAGAAGCCGGGGGCCCTGTGTCCAGGGGGCACCCAGGAGCCTGCCAGCCGCCCTCCCCTCAGGCGGGTGCTGAGCCGCAGGGCGAGGACAGCGCCTCCTGCTGGCACTGGCCTTGGGTGCCAGGTGCCATCTGTGCCGGCCCGTGCACACCTGGTGGGGCGCGCTGGCCGGCTGCCCGTCTCCATCCCCACAAGAGCAGGGCCGGGCCTGCTGCCGGCCCTTGGGGTGGGGGTGCTGCCCAGGCTTCTCCCCAAATAGCCCTGTGCCTGGGGGGCACCACGGCAGCCAGCAGGTGGGTACCCCAGAGCAAAGCCGCCTGCAGAAGGTCTGCTCTGTGACGTCAGCTCTGATGTTCGGGGCAGGAGGCGGAAGAGGTAGAGCTGGGAGGGCGGCCTGGGAGCCGGGGAGGCTGGGCAAGCAGGCACCTCCCTTCTCTGAGGTCCCAGGAGGCCCAGCACTGGCCCTGCCCGGTGGGTTCTCCCAAGGGTCAGGAGCAGGGGAGCCTGGTGCCCGAGCACCCTGGCCCCCAGTGGGAGAGCCACTCAGGCCTGGGCCCTGTGGCAGAGACCGGTCACCGTGTGGCCATCAGCAGAGAAGAGCGGCAGGCCGGGCCCGGCCCACGCAGCTCGGGCATGGTTTGCGTCCCCTTGGCTGCTGCCCCCATCCCCCACCCCCAAGGGCCTCTGACATGCAGGCCTTCGCCAGCGATCGCAGGGAAGCCGAGGGTCGGCCGGAAGGCCCGCGGGGCCCAGTCTAGAGAGACCCTCACTGCCGCCGTGCTGGCCGGCCTCCGCCAGCAGCACGGCCCCGGAGACTCCGTGTCACCTTGAGACTGCCCTGGGGGTGGTGCTCTGCCAGGGCTTGGCGTGTGCACCCCGCGCCCGAGGCCGGAGGCCTGGGGACCGCCCCTGCCCCATCCGTCCGGCCGGCACGGACTTCATCTAGCCTGCAGAAGACTAGAGGAACTCCGCAGCCTGGCTTTCGGTCAGCCCCGCATGCTGGGGGTCCCGGGGGTCCTGGGGCACATGCTGCAAGCGGTCATCTCGGGGCCGAGTGGAAGTGGAGGCCTGCTGGGTTAGCGGGCGGAGAAGCTGGGCTCCCGCACGACTCCCCACAGGCCTCTGGTCCCCCGCTGCTGAGAGCTGAGCCCAGGGCCGGAGGGCAGGGCCGGGCGCTGCGGGGATGGGTGTGGGCGGGGCGTGGGCGGCGCTGCCCGCCTGGCGGAGTGCGGGGTGACTGACCGTCTCGTTTCTGTTCTCAGCCCTGACGAAGAGTCCTCGCAGAAGTTCATTCCCTTCGTAGGGGTGAGTGCTGCTCTGGTGGGGCTTTGGCCTTCCCCGAGGCGCCCCTCCCGTGTGGCTGGCTTCACCCACGTGGGGACGACCCACTTGCCAAGCTTTTATAGCGCCTGCTTGCATTAACTTGACCTGTTCCAGAACCTTCTTTGCCGGTTTGAGGGGGGACTCCTTAAGTCACCCCCCGTCTTAGAGCTCGTTGCTCACTGTTTCTTTCCCACGTTGAGCAGGGCTGGGCTGGGCCCGGAGGTGGTCACTGCTCCCAGCTCTGCTTGGTGCAAGCAGACACGCCCCCGGAGGCGAGGGCTCCGTTCGCAGCATGTCCTGGGCACACGGGCTGGGTCAGACTCGGCTGTGGGTGGGCGCCCGGGTCAGCAGGGTCTCGGGACCGGTCCCACGGGGATGGGGCGAAGGGTGCTTCTGTCCCTGGGAGTTACAGGACAGGAAGGGGCGCCTCCCATGCCAGCCTGCTCAGCCGGGGGTGGGGCCGGGCCACTGCCGCAAGTCTCCAGAGCCCCGAAGCTCGCTGCGGGGCCTCCAGTCCCGGCATCTGCTGCAGGAGCCAGAGGCAGCCTGGCAGGCGGGGGCCCCAGGCAGAGCAGGGTGTCCGTGCCATCGCTGACCCTGGCCAGCCGTCAGGGCAGCTAGCGGCCCTCCCGGGATGGAGTTGGTGCAGGGGCACCTGTCTCAGGGGACCTCTGACCCACTGGAGGGGGGCAGCGCCAAACCCCGTGGACGCTGGAAGCACCCACATGACTGCGACAGAAGTAGTCACTTTACTGGTTTAATTTTGCGTGGCTCGCACACCAGTCAGCCCACTTGGCACCTGGTGCAGGCCCCGAGCAGGGCAGGGGTCCCTCACCCCACACCAGGCCAGCCGCAGGCTCAGGGTTTGTGGAGGGCCAGAGTGTGGGCCCCGTGCCCCCTCTCCAGGGCGCAGGCTGACCTCGGAGGGCGCAGCCACGGCAGTGGGAGGATCCCAGGCCACCCTGGGCTCAGCTCTGCTCCAAGGGCGGGAAGAACTAGGGCCCTGCTGCGGCGCAGGAGCCCCCCGGAGGGCGCCCGCAGGGAGACAGCCCTCGGCGGGTTTGGACCCTGGTGCACAGGCGGGAGGGCGGCAACTCCGCCCGCGGCCGCCAGCCTCCATCCCATTGCCTTGCAGGTGGTGAAAGTTGGAATAGTGGAACCGTCCTCAGCCACGTCAGGTAACCCCGTGCTCCCTGCCCTCGGGGCTGGAAAGGGGAGGGACGCCCACCGCGGGAGAGCCGGCAGCTCCTGCCGCTCCGGGGGCAGAGCCAGAGGGGAGCTCAGCGCCGCCCACTCCTTCCTGAAGGTGACTCCGATGACGCGGCCCCCTCGGGCTCCAGTGTGCTCTCATCCACCCCACCGTCCACGTCTCCCGCGGCCAAGGAGGCCTCGCCTACCCCACCTTCCTCCCCGTCGGTGAGCGGGGGCCTGTCCTCCCCCAGGTAAACATGGCCACACGAGGTGGGCGCCCCACTCTGTCCTCATGCGAGCCCCCGACGCAGTGGGGCCTCGGTTAGCACTGAGGACCACTCGTGGCCGTGACCATGCCAGCCCGCGGAGGGTTCGGCCAGAGGGGACACTCTGAACAGCCCTGGGGAAGACACAGGCTTGCGGGGGCCAGGCGTCCCCTTGGGTGGGGGTGGCACAGGTCCTGGCTGGCTTGGGAGACTTGTCCCCTCCCCAGCCCTGGGCGTGCTAGGGATAGAAACACACAGACTAAGTGAACGGGGGACCCCGCATGCCGACGGGGGTCAGGAGACTGGGATGTGGGTAACCGCGGTGGGAGCCAGTGGGGGAGCTGGTCGGCAGCCCCTCCCACCTACCCCCGTGGGCCCCAGGGTCATAGGGCTGCCCCCGACTCCCACGGGGGCCTCACCTCCCATGGAGCTCGTCGACCTTGGCCCTCCAGACTCGAAGGGGTGGCTGCAGAGAGCAGGCGGGTGGCCCGCCCAGGTGCTTGGGGCGACCCCGGTGCGTCCCCAGAGGCTCCAGGGCTGGGGCTCCCCACCCCACCCCTGGCGGCCCCCTCCCCTGGCCCGTGCCAGCCGCCGAGCGAGGACAGAGAAGTGAGGCTCTCTCTGCTTTTGCAGCCAGGGCACTGGCGCCGAGCTGATGGGGCTGCAGGTGGACTACTGGACGGCGGCCCCGCCCGCAGACAGGAAGAGAGAGGTGGACAAGAGGGACCTGCCCGCCACCAAAAACACGCTCAAGTGCACCTTCCGGTCTCTCCAGGTCAGCAGGCTGCCCGGCAGTGGTGAGGCCGCAGCCACGCCCACCATGTCCATGACCGTGGTCACCAAGGAGAAGAACAAGAAGGGTGAGGTGGGGGGTGGCTCGGCTGGTGGGGGGCTGGAGGGTGGCCACAGGCCCCAAGGTCGCCACGGGTCTGGGGGCCGCTTCTGACCCCGGCCACGAGCGGCGAGCGGAGGCTGCCTGGGCAGGCGGGAGGGCTGGCGGCTGCGGTCCCGGTGGGGTGTGGGCGGCTCAGGTCAGCGGGGCCCCAGGCGCTGTGGCTGAGCCCTGCAGCCCTTCCCTCCTAGTGATGTTTCTGCCCAAGAAAACCAAGGACAAGGACGTGGAGTCCAAGAGCCAGTGCATCGAGGGCATCAGCCGCCTGATCTGCACAGCCAAGCACCAGCAGAACATGCTGCGGGGTGAGCACCTGGGGGTCCCCAGGACTCCGGGGCGTCTCTCGTCCACAGGTCCTGCCCTCCGTGGGGAGCCCGTGGGAGGGGGTCCTGGACCCAAGTCCCTGTCGGTTCTGTCCAAAGCGCGCAAGTCAACGAGAGGAAGCTTTCTGAACGTCACCTCTGCAAACTCTGTCTTGCTACCCAGTGGGTGTCACGCAGGGCCAGCTTCGAACCCACCTGGATAAAGCATGTGTACGCACAGAACGGCTTTTTAAATCCTGAGAAATAATTTCTCAATCCTTTTCCTTCTTTTAAGATTGATTTTTATATCTTAGACCTTTTATAGAAGATTTTCTGTAACTCATTAATTCAGAAAATGGAGCCCAGAACGGTTTTCTCTTCATGAGTTTGAGTCTGATGACCCCTGTGGTCAAGAACGGCTCTGCCTTCCTCTGTGGCGTTTCCAGTTTACGTGGAGGGTGTTTGACCCCCTGCGGGGGCTGCGGGGCTGTGGATGGCGGTGGGAGGACTGGCCGGCGCGTGCCTCACGGGCACCTGGGGTCCCCGGGGGAGCCGGGGCACGGTGGGCAGCGGGTCAGGTGGTCTTGTCCTCACAGTCCTCATCGACGGTGTGGAGTGGAACGACGTGAAGTTCTTCCAGCTGGCGGCCCAGTGGTCCTCCCACGTGAAGCACTTCCCCATCTGCATCTTCGGACACTCCAAGTCCGCCTGCTAGCCCTGCCCCGAAGCCCTGGACGGCGAGCGCCGGGAGGGCCCAGCTGCTTTTCTGTTAACATTTCAGTTTACTACAGAGACCCTTAAAAACACAAAGAAAAACAGTCTTAAGTATGAATGTGCTCTCCACCCGGAAACTCGCCAGGAGCCCCCACCCCCGGAGCCCGTTAACTGCTCTGCCCATTAACCAGATGTGCCGGGGGTGGGCGGGGGGAGGTCAGGCGGGCAGTGCTGGGCTTGGAGAACCACGAGGCGTGTTCCAGCCTCAGGACCCCCCGAGCCCCCCAGCAAGAAGGGTCCTCACCTTCGCGTCCTGTCCTTCCTGAAAGCCAGGACTCTGCTTCCTCAGGGAGCTGGGGTCAGGCGGGTGGCCGCACAGATCCGCGGGTGCCTGTGTTCCCCAGGCACAGAGCTGGGTGGCTGGACGCTGAAGGCCGGCCTCCCGTCGGGAGCGCCCTGAGCAGAACACGGAGGCTGGGCAGCTGTCCAGCGGCCACGAGATGCCCCAGCACCGCCCACTTGTGGTTCCCAATAAACTCCAGCCTCGCGGGGCCGCGGAGGTTTTACAGTAGCAGATATTTTTAATGCTTTTAAATACATGATATAACGTAGCTGCCAAACAGACGCTGCTCTTCTGATGTCCCAGCAGCCCCTGGGGCTGGGGCAGAGCCAGCCAGTGCGGTCCCACATCCCAGCCCGACTCACTCACTCTCTGGCCACTCTGGAGCCATCACTATGCTTCTGCTGGTCATCCCTGTCCCAGACTTAGCAAGCACAGTGGCCCCCATCGCTGGCCCCAGCCCACTCGGCCTCTCCGGGCCAAGCTCCCTCGAGCAAGTTTGTGGGTTTGGGTCCCAGCCTGGGGGCCAGCATTGCCCCCTGCCTTCCCACGTGCGGCAAGAGGCCAGCCCGGTCCCCCTGCTCCCCCCACAGCCCTGCTGCCTGCCGTGCATGGAAAGAGCCCACCAGTTCCCATGCTTGGCTGCTGTGGCCCTGGGACCCTGGCCAGGGGGCCACACCGGCTATGCTCAGAACACAGCGCCGGATGCAGGGCGCAGGCTGCAGCCCATTCCCATTCTCCCAGAGGACGGGCGTCGCCAACAGCCCATGGCACCGACAGGTCTGCTCCTGGAGGATGAGCCATGGCCCATTTTTCTTCCCTGTGACCTACCCACTTACTTCCTCCTGCAAGGCAGTACAGGGTGTCAGCCTCACGGTCAGTGCCCCTGGGCTAGTTAGGGAACAAGGGGACACAGGTCTGGCCTTGTGTGTGGCCCTGCCTCAGGGGTGCGTGCAGGCAGAAGACCTTCCCTGAGGGCCCAGACTCCTCCCCTGACAGCTCCTGGCTTGGAGGGACGGGGTCAGGGTGCAGGCCACTGGGCCCCGGCGCCTCTGGTGGCCTGGTGGCATCCGCCAGCAACTACCCTCAGAAGCAGGCCCTGGGACCTTGAGCCTCCCTGCCCTGTTCCCGCTGCTGGGCCTCAGGGCCTTGGTCACTGGTCCTCAAGGTTCCTTTCCAAATGTGACTCAGCAGGAAGGAGGGACAGGTGAGACTCCTGACTTCACTTTCTACCTGCAGAACTAACTTGAGAGAAAGGAACGCAAGTGGGGGAAGTCATGTCCACTCCGGCTGTGGGGGGGGGTCCCTCTGCTGGGACCACCCCCCCCCAAGTCCACGTCCATAGCTGTCCTCAGACACGCAGGGGAGCACCTATGCCCCTGGCCTACAGAGCCTGGCTACAGTCTGTCCTGTTAAGTGCCACGGGGCCCACCCACCACACTGTCCCCAGGCCCAGGAGGACATGCACACAGTCCCAGCCACCGTGACTCCCTCAGAGGCCTGGGCTGCGCTCACCCTGTGCCTCAGTTTCCCCAGTGGCTAAACAGGGAGGGTCCCGTTTCCCCTGCCTACCTCATGGAGCTATTCTGAGGATCCACGGAAAAGCACTTTGTCCCTCCAAGGAAGATGACTCAGAAGCCAAAGCCATCCGTGATGGAGCCAGAGTGCAGCGGTCAGCCTGGGGCGCGGGGTCCCAGGCAGAAGCAGTCCCCTCAGACCAAGGGTTCTCAGCCCACTGGGCAACCAGATGTAACCTGGGATACAGGGGCAAGCCACCCAACACCACTGGGCAAGGCCCAGGCCAGGGGGGGTCCCACCGCCTCCTCACTCCTCCCCTGCCCTCCCCCTGGGTCACTGTGTCCTCAGGGCATGCTGGCCAGTGTCCTGAGTCAGTGTCATGGCTGCGGCTCGGGGAGCGGCCGGGACCGCCTTGCCGCAGCGTCCTCGCCCCCGGGTGGGAGACCAGACTGCTCTCAGGGTCTGGCCTTTGTCCTGGAGCAGGTTCCTCCTCAGCGGACGGGGCCCCCGCTTCTGGGGTCAGCGGCCTGAGTTCCCATGCCGGCCCCCGCCCCCCTCCAGGCCGGCCTCCCTGGGCGCAGGAGCCTGCGGGCGGGGCGGCCCCCGCGGGGGCCTCGGGCTGTGGCCAGGGGGCCCGTCTGCGCAGACCGGCCCGGTCCCCCGCCCTGTTCGGTCTCCGGGACGTGCGTGTTGCTAGGGCTCTTCTCCCTTCCGGGATTCATGTAATGGCCTTTTCGGGGACAGAGTCTAACCTGTCCCGTATGCGGCCGCGCGGACTATTCTAAGGTGCTGATGCGACACTAATAAACCTGGGGCAGCCCAGGCCCTCCTCCCTCCCTGCTGTGTGGTTCCTCCGGGCCCGGGGACCGTGGCGGTGCGGCGGGGGGGACGTGCGGTCGGAGGGGGGCGCCGCGGGGGGGACGTGCGGTCGGAGGGGGCGCCGCGGGGGGGACGTGCGGTCGGAGGGGGCGCCGCGGGGGGGACGTGCGGTCGGAGGGGGGCGCCGCGGGGGGGACGTGCGGTCGGAGGGGGGCGCCGCGGGGGGGACGTGCGGTCGGAGGGGGCGCCGCGGGGGGGACGTGCGGTCGGAGGGGGGCGCCGCGGGGGGGACGTGCGGTCGGAGGGGGGCGCCGCGGGGGGGACGTGCGGTCGGAGGGGGGCGCCGCGGGGGGGACGTGCGGTCGGAGGGGGGCGCCGCGGGGGGGACGTGCGGTCCGAGGGGGGCGCCGCGGGGGGGACGTGCGGTCGGAGGGGGCGCCGCGGGGGGGACGTGCGGTCCGAGGGGGGCGCCGCGGGGGGGACGTGCGGTCGGAGGGGGCGCCGCGGGGGGGACGTGCGGTCGGAGGGGGGCGCCGCGGGGGGGACGTGCGGTCGGAGGGGGGCGCCGCGGGGGGGACGTGCGGTCGGAGGGGGGCGCCGCGGGGGGGACGTGCGGTCGGAGGGGGCGCCGCGGGGGGGACGTGCGGTCGGAGGGGGGCGCCGCGGGGGGGACGTGCGGTCGGAGGGGGGCGCCGCGGGGGGGACGTGCGGTCCGAGGGGGGCGCCGCGGGGGGGACGTGCGGTCCGAGGGGGGCGCCGCGGGGGGGACGTGCGGTCCGAGGGGGGCGCCGCGGGGGGGACGTGCGGTCGGAGGGGGCGCCGCGGGGGGGACGTGCGGTCGGAGGGGGGCGCCGCGGGGGGGACGTGCGGTCCGAGGGGGGCGCCGCGGGGGGGACGTGCGGTCGGAGGGGGCGCCGCGGGGGGGACGTGCGGTCGGAGGGGGGCGCCGCGGGGGGGACGTGCGGTCGGAGGGGGGCGCCGCGGGGGGGACGTGCGGTCGGAGGGGGGCGCCGCGGGGGGGACGTGCGGTCGGAGGGGGCGCCGCGGGGGGGACGTGCGGTCGGAGGGGGCGCCGCGGGGGGGACGTGCGGTCGGAGGGGGCGCCGCGGGGGGGACGTGCGGTCGGAGGGGGCGCCGCGGGGGGGACGTGCGGTCGGAGGGGGCGCCGCGGGGGGGACGTGCGGTCGGAGGGGGCGCCGCGGGGGGGACGTGCGGTCGGAGGGGGCGCCGCGGGGGGCGCCCCGGGGGGGCGGGGAGGGTCACGGAGGCCGCACGGCCTGTAGGCCAATGGCTGCGGGCGGGGGCGCGAGCGCAGGCCCTGTGGGGCTCCGGCCGGGGGCCCCCGAGCTCCCAGCTCCGCCTCGTTGCCCCTCCAGAGGCGCAGAAGGGAGGCGTCTGCGGGGGACGCCTCCGAGCGCGCCGAGCCCCACCGCGCACAGGCCCCCGACCAGCCCCTCGGGCCACGGCGCAGGCGCAGCGCAGGCCGGAAGCGGAAGCGGCGGGGCGGGGACAGCCCCAGCGGAACTTCCGCCGCGCTCGGCTCCGCCCCCCAGGGCCGCGGGGACGGCGGTGGGCCGCGCCCCTGTTCTTCGCCCGCCGGCGCCGGGGAGGACCCGCCCCGCCCCTCCGGCCCCCCCACGCCGCTAGCGCACCCGCTGCCCCGCACCTCTCCCTGCCCTCAGCCCCTTCGCCCCGCGTCCCGCGCCCGCTCCTCCCGGCCTCCCGCCCTCCTGGCCCGCGCCCGGAGCCCCGCTCCGCCCTCGCCTCGCCCGCGGAGCCCCCCGGGGTGTGGCGCGCCCGCGCCGAGGTGAGGTCACAGCGGGCGCGGGGAGGGGTGGGGAGAGCGCCGGGGCCCTCGCCGTGTGACCGGCCCGCGGCGGCCGGGGAGGACGCACGCCCCTCGGGCTGGAGCCAGGTGGGGAGCCTGGGCCCGGGACAGGGGGCAGCGCGGGGTGACCCTGTGGGGAGAAGGGGCGGCCGCAGCGCAGCTGGGGACCCGCGGCACCCCCTGGCCTGAGGCCTGCCCGACTGGAGGGCCAGGAGCTGGAAGGGGCGGCCCCCGGGTCCGGGGGGCCAGGGAGCGGCGGTGACCTTGCCCAGAGCCCGCGGCCTGTGGGGCTGGCGATGGACCGTCGGGACCCCGGGTTTCATGGCCCCAAGGGGAAGGCGCCCCGGCAGGCCTCGCCCCCCCGGAGCCCGAGCAGGGCCTGGGGCCGGCCCAGCACCCAGAGCGGAGGGCAGCAGGCGCGGACTCAGGACTGGGTAAGCTGCACCCCGGGAACTGGCCCTGCAGGTGGGCTGGCCCCGGCGAGCGGCAGAGGGGGCGCCTCGGCCTCGGGCAGGGCTCACCCGGGATGCGCGCTCTTCCCGCGGCCCCGCAGTCTCCCCAGGCCTGCACCCTGGGCGGGAGGGCGGCAGCACAGGTGGGGGGGGGTGTGGTGCGCGGGACCGTCCCCAGCAGTGGTGACCGGGGCATTTCCAGGAGCTGTGCCTGTGCCGGCCCCACGCTGGAGGCACTCTCCGCCCCTACCTCAGGCCGGATGGGTAAGCAGCTGCCCCTCCCCCGGAGCCATGAGCGGGTCGGCGGCTCTGGCCCCGGGGTGCTTCAGGAGCAGAGAAGCCAGATGCCCAGAGCTGAGTGTGGCTCCCTGTGTGCGGGGGCGGGAGCCAGGGCGGCCACACCCGGTGCCAGCGGAGGGCCAGGGTGGCCAGGGGGAGCCTGTCAGGCTGCGCGCAGTGCCTAGACGCCTGTGCGTGTGTGCCGTGGCCAGAGGGTTGCGCAAGAAGGTGGGGGGGAGGGGAAGCAGGCTCCCTAGCTGGCCCCCTCCCCTGGCCGCTGGGCGCTCTTCCCACTGCCCCTGCCCGAATACCTGTGAGGGCGGGTGAGGGTCTGGGGGGCCAGAGCCAGAGCCTTCGACTTGCTGGGCCAGGACCTAAACACACAAGGGTGTCACCTGGCGGGAGGAAGGGCGTGACTCCGGGGTCCCCTCCGGGGGGGTGGCGGGGACCATCGTTCTCCTGGCTCTTGGGTGGAGGCCACCCCCCACCCCCAAGGTTGAGGTTCTGAGAGGGGGCTGGGGGACAGTGGGGCCACAGGGGAGCAGGAAAAAGGGCCTGGTGGGAGGTGGCCAGGGTGGAGGCCGGAAGAAGGGCCGACCCATCTCTGCCGGCGCTCCGGCTTCTAGTTTGGGGGCAGGGAGTCCCTCCTCTTCCGAGTTGCCCTGCTGCTTCCCTCCTCTGCCCTCAGCCTTCGGGAGTGTCCGGTGCTCACTGCAGCCTGAAGGGTTCCCCGAGCTGCCCTCTGTCTCGCTGTCGTGCAGGGTGACCTTCCTCTCGGTGCTTCTTAGTGTGGAGTCCTGTTTTCACGGGCCGGCCTGCGGCTGGTCCTTGTCAGGCAGCACCACCAGCCTGGCTGACCATTCCTTCGTCCCTGTGTCATCCCATCCCAAGCCCCACAAGAGCCACGTGTGTCTGCAGTGTTGACTGTGGGCCCCTATCGCCCACCCAGTAAGGCTCTGTGCTCACAAAGGGGTCAGGAGTTCAGGCTGAGGCCAGGGTCTCAGGGGACGTCCTCCAGCGGAGGGTCTGCCAGCATCCAGCCTCTCACCGAGGGCTGCACAAGCTTCTGCCCGTCTGCGTCCTCAGAGTCTCACTGGAGTGACCTTGGAGCATTCTGAAAAAGGCCGGAACCCACGGACCAGCGCAGGACGGGAGGGCTGGCCAGCAGGACTAACACTGTGGTGGGCGACCACAGCCTGGGCGGAGCAGGGGGTCTGTGCCGGGCCGTGTGGTGGGAGGCGGCAGAAACAGTGGCTGCCCTGGTCACTGAGCCCCAGTCTGCCCGCATTGCTAATCCAGCATGGGTGCTGCGTTCCAGGCTGGTGTCCATCTGGTGTCCAGGCGAAGGACACCAGACATTTGCTGAAAAGCTCTGTCAGGAAGGAGGGCAAACCCAGAAACAGGACACGGCCGGGCCGAGCAGAACAAGACGGGGTTGCAGGTGCGCCCCCGTCCTCACCGTGACCTGCGCCCTCGTGGAAGAATTGGCCCACGCAGCCAGACCGGAGGGATGTGAACGCAGGGGACAGGGGACGTGACCGCCTGTTCCGTGCGGGAGAACAGACCGGAACCGGCTCCCAGCAGCCGGGGAGGAGGGTCCGCACGGCCGCGTGCAGCGCGGTGGCCCGCACGGTCGTAAACAGACTCGGAGAAAAAGGAAAAGGGCCCATCAGAAAACGGGAGTAAACTCGGCAGGAGGTAGGCAAACGTAGCTGAAAGAAACTTTCAAACACCCCAAAGTGGTACCGAGAGACCCGACAAGAGGAAGAGACGCCCAGTTCCCGGAGGAGAAGACGCCCGGCACGGAGGGCCCTCCTCGGGCGTTTCCCAGTTCAGTGTCCTCGACAACAAAGGTGCTGAGTGTTTGGGGTGCCTGGTGAGAAGAGCTCAACTCTTGATACTGGGGTCGAGTTCAAGCCCCCGTTGGGTGGAGAGATCCCTGAAAAAAGATAAACTTTAAAAAACCATAAACGTTTGTCTTGTCTTTTTCGGTGTGCCAAACCGGTGAAATAGAAGAAACCAAACACAGGTCCAGTCGTAGCAGACGTGAATTCTCACCACGAAGCCGGAGTCCTGACGTGTGACGCGCGAACGTCAGGACTGAAAAGAAAGTCCTGGAAATTGACCCAAATGCCCACAGAACGTGGACATCAGCGTAGGGCAAAGATGGCCTCTCACGTGGGTGGGTGAGATGGACTTGGAGTAAGTCTCGTGGGGCAGCCGTGCAGATACGGAGAAGACAGTCATAGCTGTGCCTCTCACTGAACACCAGGGAGAACCCCGGGTGCAGGGGTGGCCTTTCTAGCCTCCCAAGTCCGGGAACCAGCAGAGAGAAGACGGTCACATTTAAGCACATGTGGAAAACCAACAGAGCTTTCAGGGAGGAGCGCCTGGGGGGCTCAGTGGGTTAAGCCTCTGCCTTTGGCTCGGGTCATGATCCCAGGGTCCTGGGATCGAGCCCCACGGCGGGCTCTCTGCTCAGCAGGGAGCCTGCTTCCCTTTCTCTCTCTCCGCCTGCCTCTCTGCCTACTTGTGATCTCTCTGTCAAATAAATAAATAAAGTCTTAAAAAAAAAAAAAAAACAACTTTCAGGGAGGCAAAACACACACCAAGAGCAAAGTTAGAGATCAGTGCACCAAGATGCTCCGTGCCGGGGGGGGGGCGGGGGGGTACGTCTTGTCCGCACGCTGTGCGGGGAACTCTGGACTTGCACCCAGACCTGGAAGTTGGACTCCCCTGATGACACCTAGAAAAACTAACTCAAGGTGGATCAAAGACATAAAACTACAAAACTGGAAGAAAACACGGGAAACCTTCATGACATTGGTCATGACACCCAACAGCTCGAGCAACAAATGTAAAAGTAAATAAATTAGGGTCCATCAAATTAAAACCTTTTGATCTTCAAACCCTGGACAGAGTGAAAAGTCAGCCTGTGGAGCGGGAGGAAAACCTTTGCACATCGCACACCCGGGAAGGGAGGAGGGTCCAGAATGCACAGGGAGGGGAGCTCCAGACGAGACCGCCTGAGTCCGGAACGGGCCGAGAGCTTGAGCAGACCTTTCTCCTGCTCAGCGTCACTAGTCCAAGACGATGCAAACCAAAACCACGGGACAGCACCCACCCCCGTCGCCACCCCTCCTCTCGAAAACGGGGAGGGGCGCGTCTATGGGACTCGGTAGGCGAAGCTTCTGCCTTCAGCTCAGGTCATGGTCTCAGGGTCCTGGGATCGAGCCCCACGTCAGGCTCCCTGAGCAGGGGAGAGCCTGTTTCCCCCCTCCCTCCGCACTTGCCCTTGCTTGTGCACCTCTCTCTCAAATCAATCAATCTTTAATTAAAAAAAAAAAAAGGAAAGAACTGGCCAGGATGTGGAGAACGTGGGACCCTGTGCAGCGCTGGTGGGTGTGTGGGAAACAGGGCGGAGCCCCAGCAGAGATTAGCTCGGGACGGCCACGCGCGCCCGCCCCCACCCCCGGTCCGCTTGCAGGCGCGCATCCGACAACTGAAAGGCGTCGGGCAGACAGGTGTGCCTCCGGGTTTACGGCAGCGCCGGGCACAACAGTCAGAAGGCGGAGGCAGCCCGGGGTCCGTCGGAGCCGAGTGTGAGGTGTACATCAGTGGAACATGGCTGAGCCTTAATGAAGTTCGTTCAGACAAATGTCACGACTCCGGTGAGCCTTCAGGACGTTGTGCTGAATCACCATCCAGTCGCAGACGGACAGACGCTGCACAGCCCAGTTCCATGAGGCCCCTAGAGTGGGCAGACTCGGGAAGGACAGCGGGGGCGGCAGGAGTTGGGGACTTAACGCGTTGGGAGGACAGTTTCAGTTTGGGAAGGTGAGAACGTTCTGGAGACGGGGGGCGGGGGTGGTGACGGCTGCAGGACATGGGGAATGTGCTTTAGTGACCCTGAGCGGACACCTCCGAGTGGTAAAAGTTACGTGTGACTTAGCGCATGAGAGAACGTAAAAGGGGAGGAGAGAAGAAGGTGAAGACACGGGGCGTCTGGGGGCTCGGTTGCGAGGCCTCTGCCTTCGGCTCGGGTCATGGTCCCGGGGTCCCGGGATGGAGCCTGGCATCGGGCGCTCTGCTTGGCGGGAAGCCTGCTTCTCCCTCTGCCTCTCCCCCTGCTTGTGTTCTGTCTCTCGCTGTGTCTCTGCCAAATAAATAAAATATTTTGGGGGCACCTGCGTGGCTCAGTGGGTTAAGCCTCTGCCTTCAGCTCGGGTCATGGTCTCAGGGTCCTGGGATCGAGTCCCGCATCGGGCTCTCTGCTCAGCAGGGAGCCTGCTTCCTCCTCTCTCTCCGCCTGCCTCTCTGCCTACTTGTGATTTCTGTCTGTCAAATAAATAAATGAAATCTTTAAAAAAACAACAACAAAAAACCGGAGACACCGATGACAACAAAGGAAACTCTCACGTGGCCCCAGAAACGCGCTCAGTGAAGGACTTAGGGTGGGCAGTTGCAGGCTGTTAGGAAGTGAGTCCCCCCACCTGTGCGGTGAGGACCGTCCAGAGTCGCTTCCGGCTCTCCTGGAGCGGCTTCACCGCGACACCACCCGTGCTGCGGGGGAGGGGGTGGCCGCGGGGGCGGGTTGGGGGAGTGACGTGCCAGTGGAACTGTGCACGGACCGAAAAGTCCTGAACGTGTGGTGAGTAGATCAAACCAGGCCGCACCTGGAGGACTGAAGGTCAGGCCTGACCCTGCGGCGCCCGCGCCTCTGCCCCCCCGAGCAGGGACGTCGGCTCTTCCCCGCTCGCCGAGGAAGGTGTGCGGTGTCAGCCGCGACCCGGTGCGCGGTGAGTACGCGACGTGGTGTGTGGAAAGACGAGGACTCCAGAAACGCACGGAATAAAATCGTCTGTATTCGCAAGGGGGAGAGCACGTGATCCTCTCAACAGATACGGAAGATAACGTTAGTAAATTGCAGCATCTTTCTTAAAACAAACAAAAACCTATTGATGATTCTTTCAATGGAGGCACAGTTACCGCGGCGAGAGCCGACTGATTCCGAGTAAGGCAGGACGCGGCGGGCCCGTCTGTGACGTGACGCCGTTGCTCTGGGGAGGCTCGGTCAGCCTCTCACAGGCGCCCGGGGTCGCCACGACGATGGGCCCGTCCGACGCCGAGCCTGCGCCCCGGTCGGGAGGCGGGACGAGCTGTAAGTACCTGAAAGGCAGACCTGAGACGGCCGGTGTCTGCCGCTGAGCCGTGACCCTGCTGGAAACCCGCGTGAGCCGCTGAGAAGACCGCTGGGAGGAGAGCCCGGCTGGAGACGGCCTCCCTCGGAAGCTTAGTAGTTTCTGGGGGCCCCTGGGCGGCTCCGTCGGCTGAGCGTCTGCCTTCGGCTCTGGTGGTGACCCCGGGGTCCTGGGGTCGAGCCCCGCGTGGTCGGGCTCCCTGCTCACCCCCACGGCCCCCATCCCCGCTTGTGCTCTCTGGCTCACTCACTTTCTCTCAAATAAATAAATAAAACATAAAAAAAATAAAACTTATTTTCCCAACACACCGAAAATAACCGAGCAGGAAATGTAGTGGGGAGAAAAGGATTCATTCCCTTTCACAACAGAAACTGCGAAGTCCCTGAGAATGGATCCGTTCCTGAGACGGACGCGGGGCCCCGCAGCGCCGACAGCAGCTGACGGAAGTCTGCGCCGTCTCGTTTCCCGGGAAGATTTAACGCCTTAAACCTGTCAGATTTCCCCCAAGTACCCTCTTCGGTGCAATACCAGTTTCTCAAAGAAACGGAACTTTTCACGAGTGTTGACAGTCTTACCCTAAACGTGCCTACGTCTCTGTCCAGGTGTCAATTACCTGCTGCACCGGACAACTGTCCCCGAGACTCAGCAGCTCAACAGCAAGTACGTCTGTCCCTGTGTCCGTCGGTCGGGGTTGTGGGCGCGGCTGGCTTTGGTCGGTCAGGTCATAGCCTAGACGCCGGGGCTGCGGTCTCCCTGCTCGGCGGGGAGTCCACTTCCCGCTCCCTGCTTGTGCTCTCTCTCTCTCTCTCACTCTTTCTCTCTCAAATAAGTAAAATCTTAAAATGAAACAGAACCGTATGGCATTGGGGAAGACAGACTCGGGCAAGAGATCCACAGTCCAGGGCAAATAGTTGGAAAATGAGTCCCTGTGTGAGTCTGGGGCTTCCGGGACGGCGGGGCACGGACTTCTGCAGGATCGGGGCGGTGGCTGGCTGCCCGTTTTGAAGATCAAACACGGCAATCGTGGAAACCAAACCACAGTCGGGCCAGGACCACGCGACGGCGGCGGCGGAAGCTCGGGGGGCGGGTGGGGAGGTTCCTGCCGGGGCCCCACACTAAACGCGCGCTGGGAAATCCTGCAAGTCGGACGAAGTCTTTAAAGGTTAGTGCAAAGACACAAAAATCTGACGAGATGGTCTGGAAGAAACTGCTCGTGCCGCGCACGACGTTCGAACGTGGACCGACCGGATTCTACGAAGAGACGCTTTTGGGCCCTGGAAGGCGGTTTCAGCAGCGAGTGGAAGGCGTGTGAGCGATGGACTCAGTTCTCGGAGGAGCGGGCGGATGTTCAGCAGGAGGGGGCGGCTGGGGGATGGGGCGTGCTGGGCCGCGAGGCCACCAGTCCTGTGGCATCGTCTGTCGTCTTTTTTTTTTTTTTTTTTCGTTTAACCTCATTAATCTTTCCTCCCGCCTCTAACTTTTGGCGAAGTTACTTTGTTCTCTTCCTCGCTGCTTGAATTGCTTGTGGCTTTTCCCTAATTTTCCAGCATTTGGGGTCCTGTCTTCACGGGACGGCGGCAGCCGGGGCTCCCCGCACCCTTGCTCGTGTCCGCGTGAGCCGGCTTGCAGCCTCGTTTCCCCTTTCCCTCGGGGCGGATTAGGGGTGCTTTGGAAGGTCGGCCCCAATGGGGTTCTGCTGTCAATTTCTAGTTGTCTTGTGGCCGCCCGATGTGACCCGGACGAGTCCTGTGCTGGCCCGTCTGTTTTTTGGCGGCCTAAAGCGCAGCTGACGTGTGCGATGTTCCCTTTGCTTGGGGACAGCGCGGTTGCCTGCGGCCGGCGGTGCGTGCACGTCCTGTGTCTGTCAGGTCACGCTGCTTCACCACTTCAGACTCTGTTTTTTAAAAATTGGGCTATTTTTTTTAACACATGTGCTTGTGTAACTTAGGACGACAGCCCTGCCCTAGCTCTTGGGGGTCACAAGGGGCACAGCCCGGTGCCCACAGCTTCCAGCTCTCGTGGCCATTCCCACCACGAACTGGGATTCCGGGACTCGGGGCCTGTCCTCACCGCGCACCCTCTCCTCGGGGACCCCAGCCACACCCGGAGCTGCTGCGTCGCTGGTGACAAAGCCCCACGCGGAACCCACAGCTCAGTCCACCTCAGAGCCCCAGGCATGTGGACAACTGCCTGTGGCTGCTCCGGGGCCCCGCAGGCCACACTTGGGGAGCCCAGAGGCCAGCTCCGTGCCCAGGGGAGGCTGCGCCCCAAGGCCTCTCATCTGGAGTGCCCCTGCTGGCCTCCCCTCAGCAGGACCCCAGGTCCTGGGCCCTCGTCTCCGTCCTTGCTGGTTTACTCCCAGTTTGGTGAAGGGCCTGGGAAGGAGGGCCCCGGAGACGTCTGAGCTCCCGACCGCGGAGCTGCTCAGACGTCCTCATTCTGCCGCCACACTCGCGTGGTGCTTTCGTGGGTGGAAACTCTCCGTGGAAAATCATGTTCTTCCAGGACATGGATTTCTCTATCACCCCAACCCCTGCTGTTTCTGCGTGATGCCCGAGACCGTGTGGCCTCGGGTCCTTGGCATGTGCGCCGCGTCAGCCTCTGCAGGCCCCTGCGACGCCCACACGCCCCCGTCTGCTTCCTCTCACGCTCCGCCGCCGCACCCCCTCGTCCCTAGGAAGCGCGGGTGCGCGTTCGTTTTCTCAACTCTCTCCTCCTGAAGTCTGACTGCCTGGGTGCTGGCCTACGCGGTCGAAGTTTCCAGGTTTCTCCTGATTCCGGCTCACCGTGTCTTTGTTTCTGGTGTTCGGCCAGTCCTTGCTTTCGCGGTCAGCGCTTGCTGTAATGACCGGCTCTGTGACGGCTTCCTTGAGCCGCCGCCGTGCGCTCCTGCTCGCCCTCCGTCAGGGGCCTGGGGTCAGCAGGCCCCTGTGTCCCCCGCTTGCCGCGCAGTCTCAGAGGTCCTCCGGGGATGCCGCAGCCGTGGCGGATGGCGGAGACCTGAGAGGCGGGCCTGGGGCAGGGGCTCCGCTCCCAGTCACCCTGCTCTGCGGGGAGCGGGATAGAGTTTAGTGGGAAACGCCGCGGGGCTACGGCCGGACAGAGGGAGGGACCCCACACCACCGGCCACGCCTGTGGGGAGCTTTCCACGTGGACACAGTCACATGTTTAAAGAGCTCCGGCTTGCCGTCTGAGGTCCTCTCCCACACCCCCCTTTTTCTGTTCTGGGGACACCCGTGTCTAGGAGAACAACAGCTATGGGACGGGGGGTCTCTTTCCTGTCCCCCGAGTCTCTCATCCCTGCAGACACCGCACCTGCTCCTGGTCAGTGCAGAAGAGCAGAACGGGGGCTGGCCTGAGGCTCCACGCGTGGGGGCAGCCTCACCCGTGGTCAGGTGCTTGGGCTGTGAGGCGGGAGGTGTCTGGGGGCTCTGGCCTGGGCGTCCCACCCTCGGGGTCTGTCAGGCCACCCGTTTTGTCCAGGAAGGAACCTTCCTCTCCTGGGAAGACGGGGGGAGTAGCCAGGCCCCACGGATCTTGGTGCAGAGTGGGAGGAGGGGCTGGGAGCGTCACTTTTTTTTTTTTTTTTTTTTTTTTGCGGTTGTTGGTGGGGTGATGCTTAAACCGCAGAAATGTGTTGTCTCAAGGTCTGGAGGCTGCGAGGTCCAGACCCAAGTGCCAGCAGTGCCACTTCCTTCTCCGGCCTTCCTGCTTGGCTTGTGGCCGGCCCAGGCCCCTGGGTGCCCTCACGCCTCCTTCCGTGTGGGTCTCTGGGCCCTAGTGTCCACTTTGGGGGTTTGCTTCTTATTTTTAAGTATATGGCTTAGCGGCATTGAGTATGTTCACGTTGTCGGAACCCGATCTCCAGGACTTCTGTTCTGTGCATCTGATGCTGTCCCCATCTGCTTGGGGGGGACGGCTCCCCAGCCCTGTCGTCCCGTCTACTTAGCGTCGCTGTGGATCTGACTCCTCTGGGGACACCCAGAGTGGAATCACACAGGTTTCTCCTCCGGTGACCTGCCTGGGTCACTGGGCGTAGTGTCCTCAAGGCTCAGCCACGTTTCTTCCTTTTAAAGCTGAATCATATTCCGCGGCCTGCACGTGCCCCTCTAGGGAACGCAGGCACCCAGCAACGGCCGTCTGGGTTTTCCCACAGCCTTTGTCTGTTGTGGGCCGTGCTGCTGTGACCCGGGCGTGCGGCGTCTCCGTGAGGCCTGCTGTCCGTTCCTGTGGCTACGCACCCACCAGAGGGCCTGCTAGCTCACAGGGGAATTCTATTTCTAATTTTTTGAGGAACGGGGACTTTACTCTGCACTTGTCTCAATTCTCTGTTCTTAGCGCACCCCCCGTGGCACTGCAGACAGTGACCGGCTGTCTCACCCCCCACCCCAGGGAGGTGGGGGGGGGCGGTCCCCAGGCCTGGCCAGAGTCTGGGAGGGTCTGTCACATACAGCCCACCTGGGAAGTTCTGCCGGGGGTGCGGGGGGACAGTGCTGCAGGGCTGTGGCTTCTGGTCTTTCCCGGTTACTGACGCCTTTCCAGCCTCCTGCCTTGTGCTGAGCACCCTCTACACTGGCCCCTGGCCACCTCTCCGCCGGTCCTCACGGTTCCTGCGGCTTTTTCTTGACTTAGTGGGGCTCGAGGAGGAGCGGCCCCCCGCCACCCCATCTCTCCTGAGGCTCTCGCAGGCCAGCCTGGAGGACGGCTACTGCCTGCCACCTCCTGGCTCCAGCGGGAAGGGCCGTGGCCGCCGCTGTGAAGACCTCCCCGTCCGGGGCCGACCCTCGCGCAGAAAAGTGGCAGGTGGTGGGGCCGGGCTCTGGGCGGGAGCCGCTGCAGGCAGAGCTGGATCCTGGGGACACGCGGGCGGGCTGCTCTCCGTGCGGTGCAGAGGGTCTGCGGGCGCGGGAGCCCGGAGCACAGGTGTGGCCGGTGCCCACTGCGCCCCTGTTTGCGCAGGTGTGTGAACCCCCCGAGAGCAGGCCCGCGAGCCGCCACTGGAGCGTCAGCATCGATGAGCGCCGGCAGCTGGCCTCGCAGGACGGCGGGGAGGAGCCAGGCACCGGCGGGCCTGACCCCCACTACAGGGTGTGCGGTGAGGGGGGGGCGGGGGAGTGCGGGGGGCGCCGGCGACACACAGCCCCTGCCTGGACCCGCCCCCTGATCCCGCGGTTGCCCCCAGGACATCGTGCAGCTCGTGGCCCAGCTGGTGTCCGAGAACGTGGACAAGGACGTGCTCCTGCCCCACCCACTGAGGTCCTCTGAGTCCGCCCACGCCTTCCACGTCTTCCTGGCCCGGAGCTCGCCTCCCTGGCAGACCGCGACCTCGGAGGCGCAGGTCTCTAGGTCACCGCCCTCCTAAGAGATGACGCAGCCCAGTGTCTGTGTTCCAGCGCCTTTCCTGGGGGCCCTGGGGTAGGCGGCGGCGGCGGCCTCTTCACCTCCCGCGGGAGCTCGTGAGCCCAGCGATGAGAGAACCCAGGCCCAGGCGGACCCTGTCACTGCCCCGTCCTTAGAGCACGCAGCCCTGAGGCCTTGGAGGCCACCTCGGCGCGGGGTGCCCTGCCCAGCCCAGCCTCCGGGAGGCCCCCTGAAGGGGCCTGGGGGACAGGGCGGTGGGGGGGGGCGGTGTTGCTTCCAGAAGGGCCAGCTGCTGCCTAGAGAGGCCTCGGCCTGCACCTTCCTGGAGTCGAGCAGCTGTGAATCGCCCGCGAAGGGGGAGGGGGGCATGGTGGCTCACGGGCCCCCCTACTGAGCCCAGTTCATGAGCAACTCCCTTGCTGGTCCTGGGGGGGAGGGGAGGGAGTTTGCGGCCATCAGCCGCTGGGCACGGATGCTCACCCAGCTGGGGGACACCGGGTCTCGTGCTGGGCCCTGCCTGCGGGAGGTCCAAAGGGGCCCGCATAACCCTGGGGGAGCGGAAGCCAGGGGGTGCTGAGCACGGGAGGGTCCCTGCAGGAGGGGTGCCTCCCCACCTCCGCACAGTGCTTGGCGGGCAGAGGGCAGCTGTGAAGAGCTGGCCCTGGGCCCGTCCCAACGTCTGCTTTTGGGGGCTGAGGGGTGGGCGGAGGGTTCTGAGCCCCCGGGGGACGGGGGGGAGTGCACCGGCGGAGCTGCAGCTGGAGGGGGACTGGAGGCCGGAGGAGGGAAGGCGGGGGTGGGGGCGGGCTCCTAGCCCTCCGGGGCCGTGGAAGGCCGGCAGCAGGGGTGGGAGCCGTCCCCGGGACTTGGCCACTGACTCTCAGGGGCTGATGGGCTTCTCTGTGGGGCCAGCTGGGTGGCGGGGACTTCAGGCCAGATGAGGTGATGAACCCCAGGTCTGGGTGCGGGCAGGAGCCAGGCCTGCACGCACCGGCCTCCCTGGGTCCCGGAACCCGTGGCCCGTGTCCTGAGGGGCAGGCTGAGGTTGAGGCCTGGGGGACAATATGACCCCCTCCTCCCCTCTTTAGGGATCTCTGATGATGAACTAGGGGGTGGGTGTCATGGGCCAGGCTCCATGCTGGGCAGGAAGGAACCCTCCCCCAGCCCCCTCCCCAGCAGTGCTCCCAGTGCAGAGCGGGAGCTAAAGTGCCAACGGTCAGGTAGAGGTGACAAGGGCTTTGGAGTTCTTTGTCCCGGAGCGGGGATCCGGAGGGTCACCGGGCTGACCTACCGGTTCTGGTCTGGCTTGGGGCGGGTCCCGAGGCGGCAGTCAGACGGTGGTGAGTCCAGGATGCCCAGACGGCGGCCCTCTGCCTTCCGCGTGGTCTCGGCGCCTCTGCTGGGCCGGGAGCCTGCGGGCCCCCGCGGCAGGGCAGAGGGGCCTTGGGGGGGCGAGACCCCGGCCGGGCAGCGTCCTCAGCCACCTCCTGCGTGGTTACCGTAGTTACCAAAGCCTCAGGACCCTCCCAGTGGCCCCGTCCGGCAGAGCGTGGTGCCCAGGACAGGGGTCACTCACCACCTGGGGATGGGTTTGCTGCCACCCAGAGCTCTGGTTTCTACTGCTGCCCCAGCAGAGCACCGCCGCAGACGTCCTGTCCTCACGTTCCCTGGCTGGGGCGCCGCAGAGGTCCCAAAAGGGCCCCACCAGCCTAGGATCAGGCTGTGGGCACGGCTGCCGGCCCTCCTGGAGACTCTGTTCCTGGCCTTTTCCAGCTTCTGGAGGCTGCCTGCTAGCCTTGGCGTGTGGCCCCTTCCTCCGCCTTCAAGGCCGGCTGCGTGGCCCCTGTGGGCCCCACGCCCCGTCTTCTCTGGGGCCTCCGCCTCTTCCGTCAGCCCCGGTGCTGCGGGCCGCTGCTCCACGGTCATGGCCGAGCCGTCCCGGGCCCCACGGGCACATTCACAGCTTTGGGGTGAAGATGTGCACATCTTTTGGGGGTGCCGTGCCTTCCCCGGGGCCCAGCACCGACTGGGTAGAACGGGGGTGCTGCTTCCCATCCCACAGAACATGGGGCTGCCCCCAACAACCAAGGACAATCAGCCCCAAGCGGGAATGGCGCCTGCCCGGAGCCCCTGGAACAGAAGAGGGTCCCCCCGGCAGCAGAGTGGGAGTCGGCAGGACGAGCAAAGAGCGTCTCAGGGCAGCAGCAGTCGGCGGGGACGTCTCCTGGGCCACCCCCACCGTATGTCTCTTCTTTGTTTTTATTTTTTAAGATTGCATTTATTTTGAGAGTGCAGGTTGGGGGAGGGGCGGAGGGCGGGGGGAGAGTCCCCGCTGAGCACAGCGCGCCCCCACAACCCTGAGTTCGTGACCTGAGCTGAAACCAAGCATGAATGCTTCAGGGCGCCCGGGGGGCCCAGTCATTGGGTGTCTGCCTTTGGCTCAGGTCATGATCCCAGGGTCCTTCCTGCTGGGCGGGAGGCCTGCTCTCCCTCTCCCCCTGCTTGTGTTCCCTCTCTCAGTGTGTCTCTTGCTGTCAAATAAATAAATCAAATCTTAAAGAAAAAAGAGATGCTTTACCGACGGTTCCCCCAGGCGCCGCCACCCCCCGGTGTCCGTTCTCCACTGCCCCTGCCCTTTCAGCCAGGTGGGTCTCTCCTCATGCTCCAGGAGGAACACCCCCCCCCCGAATCACAGAGATATCCCCATGTGGGGGGCCATGTGGGGATACCCCTGAGGAGGGAAGCCCTTTGGGGACATCCGGGGGGGCACTGGAGTGCTCTGGTGGCAAGGTGGACAGTGTCCCGCCGGCAGGCCTGCCCGGCTGGCCGCGTGCGTCCCTTGCGTCCTTCCACCGGTCTGCGCTCACGAGGGAGGTCAGCTCAGAGCAGGCAGCACAGGCGGCCGTAGACACCCCGAGGAGGAAAGCTGGTGTGCGCTGGGGGTGTCGTTTGTGTCCTCCCGAGGGCCAGCACCGCCCCTGCTGAAGAGAAGGACCTCGTGGGCTCTGCGAGAACACGCTCACTACTCAACAGCAGAGTTTTAAAAATCTCACCCACAGTCGCACCAAGATGAGGCTGTGGACGCGCGGCAAAGGCTATCCAGGTACCCCCAGAGACCCAGGCAGCGAGGAGAGAGCGTGTGGAAATACAGAGTAAGCGCAGAGGCCCTCCCTGCAAACCTAAGAAATTTTCATTTTAAGGGAAAACAGAATTGCTGAATTAACGAGTGCGTCTTCCCCCCAAGTTTAAAAGCTTCTCCTAAGATTATTTTTAGAAATTGCAAAAATCAAGAGACGGCGTCACATGGCTCTGGCAGCGCGCTCCCCGCACACACGCTGGCTGACGCCGGCCGCTGCGCAGAGGAGCCGGCGCTGGGCTCCCCGCCCCCGCCCGCGGACCGTCATTCCCACTCGGGGCTGGCACGGGCCTTGGGCCTGCACCCACGGCCCCCGGCCCGGGACCCCGCACGCCGCGGCGAGCTCGCCAGCCCCACGTGGCGGCTCAGTCTTCGCGCAGCATGAGAGCTCAGCCCTTGGTGGCCGGAGAGCTGTGTTTCTGGGGCTCCTCGTGGCGCTCACACGTCTCCCCGCAGAAGGGGCGGGGACCCTGCTTTCTCAGCCGGGGTGGCTGGCCTTCCCTCGGGGCCCGGTCTCCGTGCCCCGCGGCTGCAGGAGTGCGGGCCCCGCTGCCACTCTGTCCTGCATGGGACCTGCTTTCTGAAAGCCAGCCCCGGGGACCCTTGGAGTCCAGTGACAGGCGAGATGGGCCTCCGAGCGGACGCCGCTCCGTCGGGATTTCTGGAGCATGCGGGCCCTCGCCACCCGGCCTTTCCTGCAGATCCCTGAGTGCTCTCTGCAGTGCTCTGCCTCTGCTCGTCTCGGCCCTCACCGTGCTGCCGCCCGGGGGTGCCCCGAAGCCCCCCAGTGCACGCCTGTCCGTCCGAGGGGCCTCCTCCTCCACCCGTGTCCTGACCCCTCTCCACAGCTGTGCCCGTCACCGTGACCCCTCTGTCCCCTTCCCTGCGTCCTTTGTGGCGTGCATTATTCACAGCTCTAGCCTGCGTGTCCCCCCGGGGGCAGAGACCTTGTCCCCCCACCCAGCCCGCCAGGTGCGTCACACGTCAGGTTGAGTAAGTTGTTGTTTTGGCTGCTTTGTCTCGTCCCCCAAGTATCTCCAGCCTTTCCCGCCTCCGTCATCCCACATTCTGCCCCTCGCTGCTCCGGGCTGACTCCAGCAGCCGTGTGGTTTTACACGTTAACGCTCGCTCCCATCCTGCTCTTCGGTCGCCCGGTACTGGGGCTTCTGATGACGGACGGCACGTGCGGTCCAGGTTCCCGCGGCCTCCCGCGCTCCTGTGGCTTCTGGTGGCTGCTCTCCGGGGTTTCCAGCTGGCCCTCGCCCCCTCTCTCCCTCCCTCCTGCAGTTTCTCTGTTGCCGGGTGTGTGGAGGCGGCCGCCAGGCCCTCGTTCCCGTTCCGACGCCAGGAGCCGTCTTTCTGCGCCGCTGGTAAGTGGGCGGGTGCACAGTCTCTCTTGCAGCTCACCTGAGACCTGCCGCCTGCCTGCGAGCAGGGCAGGGCGCTGCCGGCGCTGTCCCCTGTCCTTATGGGTCTGGAAGCGGCAGAAAGCAGGCCGCAGCCGGAGCAGCCGTGTGCTGTGGGGTCCCAGGCCTCAGCAAACGGCCACTCGGCTCTGTGAGGGTCGCATCCTACCCTTCGTGGGGAAGCCCGGAGTCTGGGTCTTCCCTGAGACCCCGGACCCCCTCGGCCGGGCTGCCCACGCCACGCCGTGCCCACCCACCCCCCAGCCATGCTTGTCCTCCGTCCCGCTCGCAGGGAGGAAGTCGGCCTCCCCTCTCGGTCAGCCGCCCTCCCCAGCTGGGCCAGGGCCACACTTCTCAGGACGGAGCCCTGAAGGCAGACGGAGGCAGAAGCAGGCCCTTCCTAGGGAGGAAGTTTCAGGCTCTTTCCGCGCCCGAAGGCCGCCTGGCTATTTTTCGGTCGTTCTAACTTTCTGGTCAGCTTAGTGAGTATTGGAAGGTTCTGCGGTGCAGCGTCACTGTCCAGGGCATTAGGAAGGGGGCCTATGGGGAGGGAAGGACACCCCTCCCCCCCCCCCAGCCATCCACCAGGGCTCCCTGGGCTGGGCTTGCTCAGAGAGCTGGCCGCGCTGTGCACCGCGGAGCGTTTCCTGTCCTGGAGCCCGGGGCAGGCTCCGGTAGCAGCCCACCGCCCTCCTTGGAACCCCTGGCTTTCACTCCAGCACCTGCTCTGGGCTCCGCTCTGGGGACCTCCGGGTCTGGCCCTGGGAGCCTCCCCCAGTGCTGGGGGCCCCACACCTTGAATGCTTCCCTCCAAGCCCCACAGGGATGTCCCTCAGCATCACCTCCCTCCAGCCACAGGCCTGCCCCCTGTGAGTAGAGGGCATTAACCCACGGTAGTGCTCAGACCAGCAACCCGGGGGCCCAGACACTACTTTCTCTTGGCCCCCAGCAGGGATGTCAGTCCTGGCTCCAAACTCCCGCTGGGACCTGCTTCTCTCCTGCTGGGACTCCACCCTCTACCTCATGCTCCTCCCGACTGGGCCACCGGTCCTGCCCGCTCCACGTGGTCACCGCATCTCCCACAGTCCTTGCACCTGGAGCAACATACGTGTACACACACGCGCATGCACACATGCACACATGCACACATGCCCGCGCGCACACAGATGCGTGCACACGCACACAGACACGTGCGCGTGTGCACACACATGCACGCGCGGATGCGTGCACACACACGTGTGCACACACAGGCACACACTTAGGGATCCTGACGGGTGTGTTGGGTACCTTACAGCCCTCACAGCCTCCCTATTCTGGAGTATGTCGCCTTCCTCCTCCCCAACCTCATGGGTCTCAGACGGCTTTCCAGAGGGCATCCTCTGGGTGTGGCATCCCCCGCCCCTGGCTTTTTCATCAGGCCACAGTTCAGGAAGGCCGCACTAGCGGGGGTGGGGAAGGAGCCCACATGGAGGTGGCTGGGGGCACCACCACTATCCAAGCATGGCTGGGGCTTGGAGGCTGGGCAGTGAGGGCGGGGGACAAAGACCGCTGGGGTGAGTGGAGAGACCCAGGCCCTGAAGAGAGGTGTGCGGCGCGGCCCTGGGGTCAAAGCTGGGCTGCTGAGCTTCGGCCAGCGGGGGACTTGGAGAACCTCCGTCCCCAGGGGAGGGAGAGGGGACCGAGGGGGCGGGAGGCCCTGGGAAGGCTCTGGACCAGCGTGGAGGGAGTGATGAGAACCACTCCGGGAAGGGGCAGCAGGGATGCTGGCAGGACCCAGGTGTGGAGGCACCGGGAGGGCCCACCTGGGGAGGGGGGGCGCGGGTGAGGCTGAGGACCCTTCCGGGGAGAGGGCGCCGGGGACGCCAGGAGGCCCCGGGCACAGGGAAGCCCTTGCGCAGGGGGCTTGGGGGGATGGGAGGACCCACCCAGGAAGGGGCGCGCGGGGAGGGCTCACCCTGGCAGGCGCGCGCGGAGGCGCGGGGAGGGCCCGGCGGGGGCTCCGGGAAGGACGCGCCCGGGGGAGCGCGCGGGGCCGAGCGCGGGGGGCCGGGCGCGCGGAGGGGCCCCCCACCCCCACCCCCGGCAGGGGCGCGCGGAGGCGCGGGGAGGGCCGGCCGGGTAACGGCCGCGCGGTGGGCGGCGGCGCCCGAGGCCCCTCCCCTGCCCGCGGCCGCTCCTCCTCTTCCTCTCCCGCCCGCGCCGCGGCCCTCGGTCCCTGCGCGGCCTCGGCGGCCTCGGCGGCGGCGGCGGCGGCGGCCCCTTTAAACCGCCCGCCCCCCGCCCGCGCCCGCGCCCCGCGCCCCGCGCCCCCGCCTCCGCGCCCCGCGCCCCGCGCCCCGCGCCCCCGCGCGCCCGGCCCTCCGCCGCCGCCGGCCCGGACATGGCCGCCAACATGTACAGGGTCGGAGGTAAGGCCGCCGCCGCCGCCGCCGCCCGCCTTTATGCGCCGCGGCCCGGCCCCCCCCGGCCCCCCGCCCCCCCCGCCGCCCCCGCCGCCCCCCCGGCCCCGCGGCCGCCCCCGCCGGCCGCCCGCGCCGCCCCCGCCCCCAAACCGCCGCCCCGGGCCCGCGCCATCCCTCCCCCACCCCCCAGACCCCCGGGCCCGGGCCCCCCCGTCAGCGCGGCCCGGGCCCCCGTCTCGCCCCTCCCCTCCCCCACCGGCCTCCGTCCCCTCCCCCACCCGCTCCGCCCGCCGCGCCGGCCGCACGGCCCCCCCGCGGCCCACTTCGGGTCCCCTCCCTCCACCCCTGCGCCCCTCCCCCACGGCGGGCCGCCCCAGGCCGCCCCTCCTTCCTCCCGCGCCGCGGCCCCCGGCCCGCCGCGCCCCCGCCCCCGCCGCCGTCCCCCGCCCGCTCCACCATCCCCGAGCCGCCGGCTCGGCCCCGCACCCCGGCCCCGGACCTCGGCCCCGGCCCTGCTCGCCCCGGGCCGGCGACCCGGAATGGCCCCGGGCCGGGCCCCGACGGGGGCCAGCGGGGGGCGGCGGCCGAGCGGGCGGGGGGGGGCAGGGGGCTCTGCCCACCTGTTGGGGGCCCGGCCCGGCCCGGCCTGGCGCGCCCTGGCGCGGGCGCCGTGCGCGTCGCTGGGCGGCCCCGGAGCATCCCGTGGGCCTGGCGGGCCTGAGCGCCTGCAGCCCGGCCGGCTGGAGCCCCGCTGCCCTGAGCTGGGGCGCGTGGCCCTGGGCGGTGCTGGCTGCCCTCCCGGGGCCGAGCTTCCGGGCCGTGGGGTGTGCAGGGGTGGGGGCGCCGTGCTGGGGGCCGCATTGCTCCCCGGGAGCCCGGGAGCCCCTGGGGTGTACCCGGGGGCTCCCCCCAGCAGGACGCGCGCAGCCCCCCCCCCCCCGCGCCGGCCGCTCCCCCCAGCGCGCCCGCCCTGCGCGCCCACTTTTACCACCTCCCGTTGCCCCGGCCCAGCACGGAGGTGCTTTGTGAGGGGTGGGGGGAGGTAAGGAGCCCCGGCGTGGGGTGCTGAGTCGGCTGGGGCCCTGGGGGGCTTCCCCCAGTTCCTCCTCTGCCTGGGGTCTTAGGAAGCCCCCAGCCTTTTGGGCCTTGCCCTGCTGTGTTCCCTGGGGTCCTGGGCCGGTCCTCGGCGGGCTGCTCCACGGGGAGGTGGCCGGCCCTCACTGTCCCCTCTTCCCGTTGGTGCCTGCCCTCCCTGTGTCAGGGGCGGGAACTCTCTCGGTCCTCTCTGTCCCAGTTGCCCGTCCTCAGGGGTTGGCTGGCCCCCCAAGAGCCTGGGACTCGCCTCTCCAGCTAGCCAGGCGGGCCTTGTGACCTTGGACTTGCCCTCATCTGTGCAGTGGGTCAGCACGGCACCCGCCGGCCCTCAGGCCTGCCCCCACCTCTGGCTCAGGGGCAGTCGTGGGAATGGGGCCTGCACCCGCGGAGCAGCAGCCCCTAGTGGACAGATGTGGGCTGCAGGCAGGGGTGCAGGGGCCCGCAAGCGAGGGGCCGTTCGTTTCCCACCTTAGGGGCAAGGCGGGAGTGTCGCCCCAGAGGCCCCCTCCCCAACGCGCTGCCAGGGAGGCTCCTTGACAGATGCCGGACCCCAGGGGCGACTCCCCTGCCTCCATCCCCAGCAGCCCCCAGCCTCTTCCTCAGCCCCCTTCCCCCCTGCTGTGGCTCAGGGCTCCTCCCTGTCTCGTAGGCAGTGCCTCTGTTCTGCTCTCCCTCTGCCTGCGTGCTTGGAACCACCTTTCTACGGTGCAGACCCCCTCTTTCCTGGTGGGAGGCCCCCACGACTCCCACCGACGGGTGACAAGGCCCTGCAGGCCGCCAGCCCACAGCTGGTCCCCACATGCTGTCTGGGCCGGGGGGTTCATTGAGTCGATGAAGGCACAATCATCGGAACAGAGGCACCCGCTCCTGGAGGGAGACGAGGGGGGCCAGGCAGGGTGGCGGGCCGTGACCCCTGGGCATCGCCTTCCGGGCACGGGGCCGGCAGCTTGAGCAGGACCCCCACCCAGACCCTGGGCCCCCTTGCTGCGTGGGCTGTGCCGCTTGGCTTTTAGGCCTGTCGGCCTGTGAACTTGGCGGGGGCCTGGCCTGCCCCACACCTGCTGGTCCCCCCTCTGAGCGCCGCAGGTGGGACCACAGGCTCCCACTCGGAACGCCCCCGTGGTCCCTGCGAAGGAACTGTTCGCTCGCTGTCCGTGCATGGGGACTCTGGGGCGGTGGCCCGGGGGCCTGGCAGGACCGCCTGGCCACCTGCCCCTGGAGCTGCTTGCTTAGGGAAGGGGCGTCTGGAACACGTGCCCCTCTCTCTAGAGCTGATTGCGGCCCGGGGTTTGCCCCGTCTGGGCGGCTCTGGTCTGGGGGAGTGCCGCGGGGATGTTCTGAGAAGGGGGACGCTCCGTCCACCTTCCTGCCTCCACTCAGGACCCTAAGAGCAGAGCCTTTTCCGACGGTGCTGCCTTCGGCGAGGGAAGTAAAGAAAGCCAGTCGGGTGTGAGTGTCACATAAGCACTTTCTGAGTCTGACTGTGTCCCAAATACTGCAGAGGACACACTTAGGCTAGAAAGACCGTAGGGGCAAGCGCGAGTTATCTGGGCGTCCTGCATTTTCCCGGGCAGCCGGCTCCGAGGCCCTGCCAGGATGTCTGGGTGGGGCGGGCGCCGGGGGGCGGCCCAGTGCCAGCTGCCCAGCTGGGTGGAGTGGGTCAGCCTGGGAGGGGACAGCCTGCTTCTTCCCAGGGAAGTGACCTGGCTGCCGACAGAGGCCTTCTATTGGCGGCTCTGAGTGTGGCAAGGCGGGGCCCGACTGTGGGTGGCCGGGTCAGGGTCCATGACCTCTGCTCCTTTGGGGTCTGCCTTCCGGCGCCCTCGGCAGGCTTCTGGGACCCGCGGTGTGCCGCGGGTGCTGTGGGGTGACTTCCCGGCGCACGTTTCAAGCAGAGGGGTTGGGAAGGTTTGGGAACCCGCAAGCCACCTGCCAGCAGGGTCACTGTTGGACAGACTGTTTCCTGTGGGTCCCCCCTTCTTTCCTCTCATTGCTGGATGCCAACACCCGTTCTCTTGGATGGTAATTTGGGTTTTACTTATTTATTTATTTGCCGGAAAGAGAGCGAGTGAGTGCACAGGTAGGCAGAGCTGCAGGCAGGGGGGGAAGCAGACCCCTCGCTGAGCAGGGAGCCCCATGTGGGGGGCTCCCAGGACCCTGGGACCATGACCTGAGCCGAAGGCAGAGGCTTAACCCACTGAGCCCCCAGGCACCCATGAACAGTAATTTGCTTTTTAAAAACGTGTATTACAGAGGTGATAGGTGCTCCCCAAGGCTCCTGGGCACTGGGCAGAGTTCGCTTGGGCCGCGCTCTGGGTTCTGTGCCTGTCGCGGCCGCGGCCTCTTGTCAGACACGCTTCTGTTGCTGTTGGTGGAAAAATTTAAGCTTTTGACCAGGTGAGACATCCACACATGGGACAATCCCAAACTTGTTAAGGCCAGTGGGGGAGGGGGTGTTGCTCAGGGACCCCTGCTGCGAGGGCGGCCCTTTGTCTCGCTCTCCGGGGCCCACCCTGCCCTGCTTTGACCTTCTGGGTCTCTTTCGAGAGAAGAATTTGGGCATTAAACTCTAGGATTCATAAAAAAGAAGCTGCGGGTCAAGGATGTTGGAGGGAGGGTCTAAAGCCTGGCGCCCCTGGGAGGGGCCACCAGCTCAGGGCAGTACTGCGGGCGTCGGGGGGTGTGGACGTGGGGGTGGCCACCGTCGGGGCTGGGGCGTGGGGGCGTCCATGGGGCTGCAGTTAGGCCCAGCCTGCCGACTCTCCACAGTGTGGCTCCGGCTGGCCTGGGACCCTCGTGTCCCTATCTGTGCCCCCGCCCATCTGGCAGCAGACTTGGGGTGCAGCTGCCCCAGGGCTCTTGAGGGCAGTGTGCATGGACGGGGCAGAGGTGCGGCCTCCACAGAGGCCGGGGGTCTGGACTGGGCTCTGCGGACACTGTCAGGTGCCCGGGTCCTCGCTGCCTGCCCGCCCCGCACGCAGGGCCGGCTTCTTGGGGTCGACAGCCCTCCTTTCTCTTCCGTGGGGTGGGGGTGGGCTGTGCCTCATCTCAGGGCCCGTGTGCCCCCTCCCTGGCCCTCGGTGTGCCCGGTGGCCCCCACGCTGGGCCCGGCTCTGTGGTCTGGGACCGGCCTTGGGAGGTGGTGCTTCTAAGCTGTCTTCGCTGCTTAGAACTGCTTAATGGCTTCCGCGGAGCCGAGGGTCCCGTCAGAAGCCTCAGAGAGCTCGTGACCCGTGCCGCCGCCACGCAGTGACACTTTGCAGGGCCCCAGGGCTGGCCCTGCTGGTCCCTGGCTTTGCAGGGCAGGGCTTCCCCGGGGGCCCCCTATAACGTGGCCTAGAGAAGCCTCAGCCCGTGGTGGGCCGCTGCGCCTGCGGTTCCCACTGACCCTTTACTCAAGGCGGCTGAGCCGGCAGGGTCTTCAGAGAAGGGGAGGGCAGAGGAGGTCCCATGGGAACAGTGGAGTCCCCTCCCCCAGCACGTGTGTGCCCACACAGGGCCCTGCCCCATTCAGGTCTCTGCCCCTCCCCCGTCCTGCGTACCTCCCCCCTCCAGGCAGGTTCTGGTCCCGGACTTCTGTGGGGACGGTGACATGGTCCCATGCTGCTGGCTCTCCTGGCAGGGCCGTCACCATATTCTGGGGGGTCCTCTGGAGTCCCCTTGTGCCCCAGCCCAGTAGGGCGTGTGGGTGGGAGGCCCAGTGGGTGAGGGCCGGGGAGGGGTCCCTGCAGGAGGGCGGCCAGGTTTAGGTGGTAGAAGTACCGGGACCCTCGGGCACCGTTTGGGGGGTGGTCCGGCAGAGACGTGAGTCGGGTTTCACTCGGTATCCTGTGCTCCGGGGCTGTGTGCCCAGCCCCGGCTCCCTCCTTGCCAGGCTGGGATACTGGCCACTGCTTGTGTTTCTCTTGGTTCCATCCCCAAATTTGGAAAAAAAAAAAAAGAAAAGAAAAGAAAAGAAGAAAATGCTAGGCTTGCCGGTAGCCCCACTGTGGGGGAGCAGAGCGGGAGCCTGGAGCTGGGGGTCCCATCCCCAGCAGAGCCGGCGGGAGTGGCTTCTGGAGGGATTCTGCCAGATGGGGTGTGCGGCTCCTGCGGGGTGCTGGGCGCGGCGGGCGGCGGCTGAGCTCTCTGTGTTGTTGCGGGACCCTCGTTCGGCTGCCCACGGCCCCTGACCCCTCGGGCTGGTCTCCTCGCCGTGACCGCTGTCTGCCACGCGGGCTCTGTTCTTGCTGGGGACCGTCCCCGTGCCTCCCGCGGGTCCCGATCTCCGCCTGCTCCCCACCTTGACCTGTGACCCACGTCAGGACCCGGGGCACCCGTGCTGGTCTCTGAGACACGTGTCCCTGACGGGCAGACCCCAGCTGCGGTCGAAGGGGGCGACGCGCTGCCTCCTGGTCCCATTCCGCACCGTGAGCAGGGCTCCTCCCCGGCCTGTCCAGTGACGCATTTTCCACATTTCTGTCCTCCTGTTAAACTTGCATTCGGAGCGCTGTCTGATGCGGCGCGTCTGCAGGGAGGCCGGGGCGCCGCCCGAGGGCACGCCTGTGTCGGGGGACTCCTCCAGGGGCCGGCCACATAGGCCGAGTCAGGCGTCTCTGACCCGGAACCTGCACCGCGGCGGGTCATGTGCGGTCAGGCCAGCAGACCCTGACCCTGGGCGGTCGCAGCTGGTGTCAGCGGTGACAGCAGAGTGCACATCCCCCGTGCCGTCCCGTGGGCTGGGTGTGCGCTGTGTGTGTGCTCACGGTCAGGTTTGCCGGGGTCGGGCCGTCCGCCAGCCATGTCCCGGGGTGATAGAGAGCATGTCCGCGGCCCCGGGGGTCGCCGGCGTCCGCTGAGCAGAGTGTCCCGGAGGTGGAGTCCCCCAGACGCTGCCCTCCGAGGCGGGCTCCGTGTCGGTGGCCGGTGCACGTTTGGGCCGTCCTGGCACATGCCACAGGCCGGCCCATTTGTGAACGACATGCTGAGTTTTCTCGGCCCCGGACGCTGGGACGCCGGGAGGCCCAGGCTCCCCCAGACTCGGTGTCTGCTGAGGCCGCCTTCCAGGGTGCGTGGGCCCTGGGGTCACGTGAGGGGGACTGTCATGGTGTGGGGGGCATCGTGGGGGGGGCAGGGTCTCAGCCCGAATCCTGGAGACACAGATGACAGACCCCGGTGTGCCGTCTCTGGTCTCTGGTGACGATGCGGGAAGCTGGCGTGGACTCGGTGGTGAGTTCCGTGGACACGTCCTGGTTTCTTGAGGACGAAGGTGCCCGGGACCAGGTCGCCGGGCTGCACAGCGAGCATCTCGCGGTCCCGCTGGGCGTGCGGCGTCTCGGGTCCTTGCTGGCGACAAGTGGCCCGGGGCCTCTTCTCACTCGCGCGCAGGCCTTTGTCCTGCTTTAAGAATCGGGTGATTTCCTTTCTCGGCGTCGAATCGGGAGAGCTCGTTCGGGATTCGGGAGTCACACGTGTGCCGTGCAGAGCTTCCCCCGTTATAATCTGGGCCTGAATCAGCCTCACAGAGATTTGTCCTGTTTTCTTAAAATTATTGTGGTTTTGCATTTTTTAAAAAAATTTTTTAAAGATTTTCTTTATTAGAGAGTAAGAGAACGTGTGTGCGCTCAGCAGGGAGCCCGACATGGGGCTTCGTCCCAGGACCCCGGGACCACGACCTGAGCCGACTGTGCCCCCCCCGGCGCCCCCCATGGGTTTCACTTTCAAGTCTGTGATCCGTGTTGGGGTAGATGTTGTGCGACGTGAAGTTTGAGTCTCCGTTTTTTTCCTGCACGTTCACGAGTGCCCTGTCATCCGTCACTGGTTGCTGGAGTCCTGGGTGTCCTTTCTCACCGGACGGGCCGGCTTCCTCATCATCCTGGCTTCCCGTGGCTCTGCGGTTCCCGCCGCTGGTCCCCCCGGGAAGCCGCGAGGCCGGGTTCTCTGACTCGTCGGGTCCGCTGTGATGTCTGAGTCTCCCGCGTGGCTCTGGATCGGCCCGTGGGGTTTTGATGGGGACGGTGCGAGCTCTCTGCGGGCTGTCTGCAGGGAGTGGACCCCTGCGGCGTGTCCCACACGCAAGAATTCCAGGAGACTCCTGTCTCGGCTTCGCGGTAAACTCTCCCAGGTGCGGCCAAGGTCATCGGAGCCGTCACCGCGCTGCCCTCGAGTCACGCGGACACAGTCCCGCTCGGCAGCGCTCGGAGTGCCACGCCGGTCTCCGCGCCGTGACCTCCCCTTGCGGGAACACAGGGAGGCAGTGTGCACACGGACCCCAGCGGTGTGCGCGTCCTTGTGTGCTCGGCTCAGGTGGCAAAGCACCGCGTGTCATTGGGGCCACGGCCGCTGTGCCGACCCAGCGCCGTCTGTGTTGGCGCCACCGCGTTCGCCTGGCTCGCGAGCGGACGGCGGTCGGGAAAGGTGCAGGATTTAAGACGGAGCCTCTCGTCCCAGCGGAGCGTCTCCATGGAAGAAAAGGAAACGCGCTGCCGTCCACGGCTCCTGCCCCACGTTCCTCAGCCAGCTGGGAGCCGCTTCCCGCCTGCATGACCGCGCGGAGAGGCGCGTCCGCAGGCTGCGTGGACAGCTGGCGGCATGCGGGGACACGGGGTCCGAGGGCCGTGCGGGGACCGGCTGCCGTGCGCGTGCTGTCGGGCAAGTCGGGAGGACGCGGCCCCGCGCAGACGCAAGTAGGGCCGCTGGCTCGTGGCGGGGAGCCTGCGCCGACGCTGTGTGGGGGGAGCTGCCAAGCGCTGTGGCCAGAGACCGTCCTGCCTCGGGGCCCCGCTCGTGGGTGCAGGTGGGGGGCTGCCCCGGCCGTGTCTCTGGGGCACCCCGGCTGGCACAGGTGTGGCGTGAGGGACGGAGCGGAAACCGTGGATACTCCTGACGGCACGAGGGTTCGGAGACGTCGTGCTGGGGCCGGGGGCTTCGTGGGGGACGCGAGAGTCTCCCGCCTCGTGGGACCCACGGGTTGGCGTGATCTCCTCCACCCTCGTGCGCGTCACTGTCCTCAGTTCTGTGGATCCTGACCCCACGTAGACGTTGTCTTCGCTGCACTCAGCTGCCGTGCGGCAGCTCGGCGTGCAGCGGGGGTTAAATCTTACCGGGATTCCGTAAATCCTGGGGAGAAACTGAAGTTCTGGGGAGGGAGGAGGGCCGCTGTCACCCACCGCTCTCCCTCGCGGTCGCGGAAGCCGCTTGCTGACCGTGGCTGTCCTCCGTGAGGCCTGTGACCTGACGCACTTGACCCCCAGCCACACTTTGGCCGGGTGAGGCCGCTGTGGCGACCGCCAGCGGTGCCGGAAGCTCTGGGAGGCCCGTGGGGCGGCCGCGTGGCCCGCGTTCCGGCGGGAGGAGCAGCTGGGCCCGACCCTGAGTGCTGGGACGGGGCCTCATCCAGGGCTGCGGCGGGGGCCCTGCTTCCCGATGCGCAAGACGGTCTGCGCCGCGAGCCCTGCAGGCCCCTCCCGTGTCGGTTACCGTCGCGCCAGGCGGAACGGCGGCTGGGAAGGGCGCCCGGGGCGGGGCCCAGGCTTCGGCCTGCCTGTCACCGGGCTCCACGGGCGCCGCTGGACGGGCCGCTGCGGCGCGATGCTGTTTGCACGCTCTGCGTGGGTTTCTCGTCGGACACGAGGGTGAGATGCGTCAGCGGCACCGCACGTCTGCACTAGCGGGCGTCACAATTGCCCTGGACGGCGCAGGGCACGGACCTCGGATCCCAGTGACGCAGACGGTCCTGTCAGCTAAGGCTCCGTGCCCAGCCCTGACCGTCTCTCTCCAGCGTCACTGATGGAAGCTCTGTGGCGATGCCGCCTTGGTGCCTGCCTGGCGTCCCGGGCAGAGCCTCCTGCCCTGCAGGCCCCAGACCGCCCCCGCGTGTGGCCCTGCGGCCCCTCGCGGTCCTGTGTGGGCGGCTGTCCCCTTCTCCTGCCGCTGTCTCATTGCCCCCAGGCCCCTGCCCGGGACCGTGGGCCCTTGGCTGAAGGGACGCTCGGTGCCACGTGTGTCCCGCGAGCTTGCCCCCCACCCCCGTGTCAGTCACCTCTGCGTAGACTCGGGATTTCTGTGCTCGGGGAGTGCTGCCCGGGGCCGTGCCCGGTGTGCTCCTGCTTGGGAGGAGAGCGACGGTGTGAGGGTAGCCGAGGGCTCCCTGGGCGCCTGTGGCGGGCCTGGCGGTGTCCCCTGTCGTCCAGGCTGCTGGAGAGTTCCTGTCCACGCTGCGTGTGTCCCCGCGTCTGCTCAGACCGTGTGACCCGCCTTCCTCCTTCCCGTGCGGTGATTTCCGACGTTGACCCAACCTGCGTTCTGGGACGGAGCCTGGGGGGCTGCAGCGTCGCGTCTGTTCCCTTGCGTCCGTGGGGTTCCCGCGTGGTCTCCACGTCTGCTCTCAGGTGCAGCGGGCATGGGACTGGCGTTGGGTCCCCCCTCGGTGTTGGCTGAGTTCCCCGGGGACGCCACCTGGGCCTGGGGGCCGCCGTTTTCTTCTCTCTTTTTTCTGTGCCTGTTTCTACTTGGTGGTCACAGTTGGAAGAATTTTTAAATCCATGGGCCGATACCCCCTTACTCTTTTCTTTTTTAGATTGTTATTTTAGGGAGAGCAGAAGCGGGGGGGAGGGCCAGAGGGAGAAGCAGGCTCCCCGCCGAGCAAGGAGCCCGATGCGGCGCTCGATCCCAGGACCCAGAGAGCATGACCCGAGCCGAAGGCAGACACCCAGCAGACCGAGCCCCTCGGCGCCCTGGAGCCTGATTTCTTCAACGGGCACAGGGTTGCCTCTTCAGCACGAGCTTGGGTTTGCCCCGTTTCCCCCGAGCCGCAGGCTTCTGGCCCAGAGCCGCCGCGCGTCCCTTCCTGCCTGGGTCCCGCTCACCGCACCCCGCACGCCCTCGCAGCATCTCTCGCTCTCCGTTGCCTCCCGATCGGAGGCTGAGCGGCCGCGGCCCATTTTCAGGAGCAGCTTTGCTCCCTCCAGCGTTTCTCTGTCGCGCGTGTGTCCGCGCGTGCTGGCGTCCGCCAGGCTCGCTGTCTCGTCGCGTTGCTTTTCTCATCGACAACGGGTAACGTGCCCGCAGCCAAGCCCGCTCCCCCGAAGCCTGCAGTTCTGTGAGCGGTGGGGGCGCTCACTGGGCTGCGACCGGCCGCCGGGGCGGGTGAGGGATGCGGGGGGGGGGGGGGCGGGGTGCACCTGCCGGGACGGCCAGCCCCAGACCCCAGAGGCCTCGGGAGAGCCACGTGCGTTTCTTAGAATGAAAGTTTTATAACTTTGTGTAGAAATGGCTTTTTGAGCAACGATTTACGAGATAAGTCACACATTCCAAGTGTGCAGGCAGGTGCTTGCTTGGGCCCCCCCAGTACCCGTGGGGCCTCTGGTGGGGGTGGGGCTGGGCCGGGGCCTCCGGCAGAGGCTGTGCTGGGTGTGGGCTTCCAGCTGCCACGAGCCTCCTCCGGGCTTCTGCAGAGCTGCCGGGGGAGGGCCTGGGGGCCTTCTGTGTGGGCCGCGGGGGACAGGGGGCCGGCCTTCTGGTGCAGGCTGGTAGGGACCTCGACCCGGCCCTTCCCTGGCGCCGACTCTGCCCCGGCCGCCGTGGAGCACCCGCAGCATCACCGCGGTGGGCGGGCGGCCTGGCAGCTGCGTGGCCTCGTGGCTGCCCTGGGCTTTCCGTGGGAGCCCCCCTCCCTGAGACAGAGCCCCGGCTGCCCGCTGTGGAGCCGGAGGGACGCTCGCAGTGACATGGCGCTCTGGGGGACCTGGCAGGTGGCGGCAGGGTCTCTGGGCCCCGTTCCTCCGGTGCCTGACATTGTCCCTGTCGCAGCGAGCTTGGCCTCTGCCCAGGAAGCCCTGGTCTCCCCGCTCACTGCCAGGGGCGTACGGGGCCGGGGGAGGAGGCGTGGGGGCCCCGCAGCCCCCCTCACGCTGACGTGGGCTCCAGGCCTGCTGGTTTCTGTGCTTGCCTGTCTGCCGTGGCCCGTGTGACCGGGCGCCCACCTGTCAGGCCGGCGGCAGCCCCTAGGAAGCTGTCCCCAGGGGAAGCTACGGTCTGGTTCCCACAGCGTCTTACCAGGAGGGACAGAGGTCCTGGGGGCCGCTGGTGTGGATCCCTGGGATAGAGGGAGTGGCTGCAGGCCTCTGCTGGGGGCGCCCCCCCATCTTGGACCCGTGCCCAGCACCCACCAGCATGTCTCTGGCTCCCTGTTCCCCCACCGAGATGCTGGGGGCACGAGCTCCTCCGCTCCCTCCTGGGTCACGGCCCCCAGAGCTGAGGGCGTGGGGGTGGGGGGCTCAGGGCCGCGCTGGCCCCCGGGGCTCCGGGCTGCGGGGTGACGCGCTGTCTTCCTGTTGCAGACTATGTCTACTTCGAGAACTCCTCCAGCAACCCGTACCTGATCCGCAGGATCGAGGAGCTCAACAAGGTAACGTGTGCGCGTGCGGCCTGCAGGGCTGGGGGCTCAGGTGCCGCCTGGGGCCTCGGGGCTGGCCCCGGACCCTTTGGTCCGTCTGTCCCTAGGGTCACTTGCCTAGACCCAGGTCCTTCTCCTTGGAGAGCCGGGCAGGGAGGTCCCCACGACCTCATACAGGGGAGTGTCCAGCAGGGCCCCGAGCAGGGCAGGGACGTCTGGCACACGTCTGGGGTGGACACCCTGTGGGGTCCCCCTGGCTGGGGGTTCCCTGCCCCCCTGCTGCCTCTTTCCCATTCACTGAGGCACCCGCTGGAGTCCTCGTTCCAGGCCTGCAGACCGCCGGCCGCCCTCCCTGCCTCCCGATCGGTGGTGCTCTGGGCAGCGCTGGGGGAGAGGCGGGTGCAGCCCTGGTCAGTGGACTCCCTGCGGCTCCTCCTTTCCCTGAGGTGCTGGGGCTGCCGGGGGAGGGGTCCTCCCCAGGGAGAGACCTGTTGTGCCCCCTGTGCTCCGTCCTGGACCTCAGGCTGTGCGGCACCGTGGCTGGGGATCCTTGGGTCACGCAGGACGGGGCAGGATGGTCAGGGTGCTCGTCCCCCAAAGACCAGACTGGGTTGCAGCTGAGCCCTGACCCGCTGTCCCTGCTCAGCGAGAGCCTCCTGCCGCACGTGCCACATGGGGGGCGGGGAGCCTGTGCCCTTGAGGCTGGTTGGAAGACTGGAAGGCCCGGGGCAGGGGCTGGAGGTGGCAGCCAGGACGTCATGGGGCTCCCGCTGGGACATGGGCCCTCCAGGCGCCTTGTTGGTGGGAGGCTTTTGGCCACCTGCCAGGGACTGCTGGAGAAGGGGTGGCCGGCATCACAGCTGGACAGGAGCCCGTGGTCACCCACCCACCTGCTGGCACCTGCTGGCTCGGGGACTCCTACCGTGGTAGTGGAGAGCATGGTGGGGGCCGCTGGGGGCCAACCTTGGAGTCGCCGTGGACGCTGGGTCTCAGGTGGCTGGGTCAGCAGGTGGCTGGAGGTGGCCTTCCTGACCAGGCCAGCCTGGCCTCTGACCCTGGCTGTGGCTCTGATGCCGAGAGGGTGGGTCGTACCACTCGTGGGGCCAGTGGGGGACAGTGAGGCGCAGATAGCCAGGGCCCAGCCCAGCAGTGGCTGCAGCCGACGCTGTGTCCGCATCTGCGTGCCTGTAGCCCCGTTACAGGTCAGGGCAGGGCAGGCAGCTGGGGGACCCTGACAGGGCGTGAGTTGCCCCCAGCAGCGGGTGCTCCAGGCGGGAGGCCCCGGGGGACCCTCCCTGCACCAGAGGGGGTGGAGAGAGAGGGGGCGGCTGAGCCGCGTGGGAGGTGCTGGTCTGCGGGCACAGCGTGGGCTGGCGCGTCCTCGGCCCCTGGGCCCCACCAGCCTCCCCTGCTGCCCCGTGGGATGTGAGGCTCAGTCCTGGCTGGAGAAGTGGACTCGGATCCCCCTCGCAGGCCGGGCTCCAGCAGGGGCTGCCAGGAGGTCTGTTTGCAGGCCCTCTTAGTGGGGCCGCCGCGCCCACGGGCCCCTCAGGCACGGGAGGAAGGGCTCAGAGGCGGCGGGTGTTCAAAGGACGCCTTGAACGTGGAAAGCCACGTCCGCGCCCACGGAGGGAAGCCGCTGGTGGGACCCGCTGTAGGAGAAAGGAAGGGTCCGGCAGCAGGGCTGGTGCTGCAGAGAAAGGGGCCTGGGACACGGTGGGTGGCAGTCCAGGGGGCGAGGGAGGACCCAGAGCTGTTGGTGGGAATAAAACCAGAACCTGGGGTTCGCTGAGGAGCTGAGGGTGCCCCCGGAGACCCAGAGTCCAGCGTGCGGTCAGTAGGGAGTGCGGGAGACGAGGGCTGGGCTGCACGGCAGGTGGGGGCTGGTGGCAGGTGGGGCCGGGCAGAACTGGCACCTGAGGGGGTGTTGGTGGGCAGGGGGCAGGGGCACCGTGTTCTGCCCCTTTTCTGTAAACAGGGAGCCTCTGCTGACCCGTAGCGGTGGTCCCGTCGCGCTGGGTCTCCTTTGACGAGGCGCCCTGCGGAGCTGGCTTGCGTCAGCGCGGTGACCCTGGGCTGTGGCCTTCCGGGTAATTGTTGCCGTCTCTCCTCGGAGCCGGGTGGGTCTGCACAGCGCTGGGGGAAGTTGCTGTTTTGGAAGAAAAGGAGCCGGGGCCTGGGGAGGGACCTGGGGTGGTGGCCAGGCCAGAGGTGCCCACAAGGCAGCAGAGGCCGGCGGGGCGTCCCGGAGCTGTAGAAGATGAGCGTCTGGTTTGGTGCACGGGATGTGGGGATCTCAGGGAAGTACGACCGAGCACTGACGGTGGAGCGTTTGGGGCTGCGGCCCCCACCGGGAAGGTCTGGGGACCCGCCCAGAGAGCCTGCCCCCGGCCCTGCACGCTGTCCTCCTGTCGGGAGACAGTTGCCAGCCTCCTGCCTGGGTGTGTGCAGACCGCAGCTTGGGTGGGGCCCCCGGGAGTCCTGAGCACCAGCAAGGGGAGCTCGTGGGGGGGGAGTCCTGGGTGTCCTGGGTCTCCGGGGCCCGGCTCGAGCCAGGCCTCGCCCAGGCTGTGCAGGGACCCCAGCAGCGCCCAGAGTGGGGGCCGCGGGCTGTGCCCTGCAGACACAGGGCGGCCACCCCATCCCACCCCAGGGACGAGGCTTCGGTGGCCATGGGTCCGACCTCGCCCTCCATGCCCATGTGGCCCTGACGACCATCCTGGGCATCCCCGGCCCGATGGACGCGGCTCGTCTGGACCCCGGCGGGCGGTTTCTGGAACCGGTCCTAGGAGATCTGTGGTGATCCGGGGTCCTTCGTGGGGCAGCCTCGGGAAACCTGTGCGTGCAGAGTGTCCCCAGGTCTGTAGCTGTCATGGCGAATGGCACCTCTAACGGTTCGGTGTCTGTAGGCTCTGACTGGGCACCCCCCAGCATCCTTGCTGCCTTCCGTTCTCCCGCTGAAGGGCGGTTGCTGTCGGGGCCCAGCCCGGCACGTGTGTGCACGCGTGTGGGGCCAAGAGTGGGCCCTGCCTGGCCTTGGTGCGTGCCAGCGTGAAGCCCCCAGACTTCTTGAAGGATTGTCAGCTTCACGGAATTAAATAACTAAAACTCTCGAGTCATAAGGACGATTTTGTTTAATGATAGAGATGCCGGCACTGAGTTGTACGGAGTCGCGGTGTAGGAGCCTCCTGTCCCTTTGAGTTGAGAAAAGGTCCCCTCTTCCCATGAGACTCTCCCTCAGCGTCCTGTTCTCGTCCCGTATTTGTGGAGCTCTGTGCAGGTCGGTAAAGGCCTCTCCGAGCGCTGGGACGGCGGCCTCTCCCCAGGGCTGGGGCGTCGACTGCTCCCTCCCAGTCTCTCGCGGGCTGCCTCTGGGTATATTTTCAAGATGGATGTATCTGGGAGAGGGCGAGCGCAAGCAGGGAGAAGCGGCGGAGAGGATCTCGAGCAGACACCCGCTGAGCACGGAGCCCGCTGTGGGGCTCGATCCCACCACCCTGCGATCAGGACCTGAACTGAACTCCAGGGTCCGACGCTTACCAGACTGAGCCCTCCAGATGCCCCTGGCTGCTTCTGTTTCGACACCGGGGTCTGCTCAGGGGTGTGCTGGCCTTGGTCGGGCCCAGAGGGGTGCCGGAAGGCAGGTGCTCCAGGGGCCGAAGGCACGGCAGGCTTCGGCCAACCTCGGGGCACGGTCGTCCTATTCTGGTGACCAGATGTCCACCAGGTTCTGGCCCTGAGCAAGCAAGACCTATGGGAGGGACACAGAGGCCACCGGGAGCGAATCCGGGCCAGGGGCTAGGGCCAGCCGTGTCTGCAGATGGCACCAGGGGTGGAGGGAAGATAGAGCTAGGGTGGTGGGAGCCCGGACTGGGCTTAGGTCCGTCGTGCATCCCCTCCCTGGGTCACAGGTCCCAGCCCAGGTCCCTTGTGGGGGCCGCCCCTGCTGGGAGCGGTCCGTTGGGGGCGTGTGCGCTCAGACCCTCCCTTGCTGTTGCAGACGGCCAACGGAAACGTGGAGGCCAAGGTGGTGTGTTTCTACCGCAGACGAGACATCTCCAGCACCCTCATCGCCCTGGCAGACAAGCACGCCAGTGAGTCTCGGCCTTTCCCACGGGGGTGCCCTGGGCGCGGCCGGGTCTGCGGCTCCCACCCCCAGGCTCGGCTCTTGGGGTCCTGGAGGCCTCTCCGCGCCGCTGCCTGGGCCCTCTGCTGCCCTGCCGCGTCCGGGCGGCCGGCCTGGTGCGCCTCCCTGGGGTTTCTTGCTCGCAGGATTAACTTGGGGAGCACTGCCTGGATGTTGCGGGGGAGGGGCGGGGTCCCCTCTGGAAGGTTGTCAGTGCTGCTTGGGGCTGTGCTTTCGAGACAGAGTCCGTCTAGTTGGAACCTGAGTCTCAGAGGTCGGGGCGTGAGGGGCCCCCAGCGGCTTAGCGCGAGCCCTCTCCCAGCCGGGGGCCAGCGTCCCCACTTGCAAACCGAAAGCCACAGTCTGGGGACTGGGCCGCACCTGCTTCCGTGCCCCAGGGTGCCACGGGGCCCCTCCAGCCGGCAGTGATGGGGGGATTCCCAGCGTCCCCGTCCTTGGGCTGGGATTCTGGCCTCTGTCAGGGGAGGACGGCTCCAGGCGGGTGTGGAGTCTGCCTGCCGCGGGTCCCCCGGCGCTTGCCTAAGAGGCCGTCCCACCTGGGCACAGGTACTGTTCTCATGAGCTCATCCGGTGTGTCTGGGTGGGCGTAGGCCCCACCTGTCCCTCTGGTTTGGGGATCCAGACACGGGGGAGCCAGGATGGCGTGGCTGGGGGAGACCCCTGCCTGTCCCCCATGATGGTGGTGGGAGAGGCTGCACACCCAGGCCACACCGGCCTCCACCCTGGGTTCTAGAGGGGCTGGAGGTGGTGGGTCCGGGACTGGGTCTCTCAGGGCCTCAGGGATGAGGGACGGAAGCACTGAGGCACGTTTAGGGGCCCCCGGCAGATCAGCACAGCTCAGCGGGGCCCTGGGACAGGCCCCTGCACCGCGCAGGGGTGCACAGCCGAGCTGGTGCTTGGCCGGCCTTGCCTGGCTTCCCAGGGGAGTGGCCTCCCAGGTGACAGCCGGGGGCCATGTCTGTGCTCGTGGGGCGGCTGTGGGCCTGGGCCTTGGTGCACTCTATGCCCCCCTCTGGTTTCACTGGTCACTGTGCACTCATGATGCCGGTGGCCTGTGTCCAGTCGTAGATGAAGCATAAACGGTGGGACCCAGGGGTCACTGTTGACGTGGGGTGTTGATGCTCGAGCATCTCCTCACCTGTGTCCACTGCCCAGCCCAGAGTGGCACGGTCTCCGGCCGCGGCACACGTGGCCCACGGTGGCCCCAGGGCCGGGCTCTCCCGCTGTGGGGCCCCATGGAGGTCAGCTCCGGGAGGGCGCTGGGCTGGTGTTCTGTGATGGGAGCTGGTGGGGGGGAGGCAGTGGCCCTGAGGGCCCCCCCAGAGCACTGTAGTGGGGTGCGTGACAGGGTCCGTCCCCGGGTGGGACCCTCCCTCCGCATCCTGGGAGCCCCCGCGCTCTGTGCTGGCCGCTGAGTCGTCTGGTGCTTTTCCCAGCAGCCACGTTCCGCGGAGCCAGCTCTGCTGGTGCGGCCCAGCGTCGGGGCGGGTGTGCGGTCACTCTGCGGGCCCTTCCTCCAGCAGGAGGGAAAGACCCAGGGAGCCCACTGCTCAGGCAGAGGCCTCCAGCCTGTCCCATCCGTCCGCTGACAGGGTTTCTTCAGAGACAGAAGCCCCAGCCCAGGCTAGATTCCCCCGGGCCACATGGGTGAGCCGCAGCAGTGACGCCTCCGTGGGATGTCCCAGCCGCTGTCCGCTCAGTCCTCACCCCTTGGAGGGAACCGGGAGGGTCTCAGGTCACAGCACACGTGGCCACAGCCCCTTGCCCGGAGCCTTGCAGCCCTGAGAGCCGGACCCTCTGTGCTGGGAGAACGGCAGGCACAGCTGACCTCCCTCGACGCCTGGAGCTAGCTGCTAGGTCGGGCGGGGGTGCGGAGCCCCTGACGGGGGGTCCAGGACCAGGACACGGTGGTCCAGGACACACAGGCTGCCTCCCCAGCCGTGACTCCCCGGGCTCCTGGAGGCGGAGCCCGAAGGAAGGCTTGGAGTGCTGAGGTGGGGGGCATGGGGCTGTGGGAAGCTCTCCCAGTGTCCTGGGGGGTGCACGTAGGACCCAAGCCCTTCCCACTCCTGGGGCCCCTCCGCATCCCTGCTGAGGGCGGCTCTGATGGGCCACGGTGGGCTTGTGTCAGGCTGGGGAGGGGCCCAGGATAACTGACTGGCCCGTCCCTAGCCACGCTGCCCGGCCCGTCGTGCTATCCCAGGACGGGCGTGAGCAGAAGGTGGGCTGGCTGGGGGGTGTCTGGACGCAGGTGGTGTCCGCAGGCTGGGGGTGCAGCGAGCGGGCAGGGAGGCGCAAGGCCGGCAGCGTGGACAGTCGGGCTCCGGGCGCCGGCGGTGTGGACACTCGGGCTCCGGGGGCCGGCGGTGTGGACACTCGGGCTCCAAGGGCCCGCGCCCCTGGAACAAACACAAGACCGCCTCTCCCTGGCCTGTGTCTGCACCACGGCGCCTGGGGACTTCCCTCAGTCACCACAGGGGGGCAGCAGAGGGCCACGTGGCGGCTGAGAGACCTGGATAGAGACCCAGGGGCTGCCCAGGTGCAGGAGCCCCAGGCTGACCTCTGCACGCCCCACACACCGCCCCAGACCTCCACTGTGCCTCCACTGCACCCCCAGTGCCGTGTGCTGGGCTCCCTGTACTCTGACGCGCGTGCACGTGCACACACATACGTGCACACGCATGCACTTACAGGCACACGTGGACGTGCACACGTGTGAATCCTGGGCGCTCCGTGCGGGATTGTTGGTCCAGCCCTGCAGGTGTGGCTGAGGCCACGCGTGGGACGGTGGACACACCACTGACCTGACCCGGGCCGCCCCTTGCCTGTTGCCCCTCGGAGGCCCTCGGCCCCGTGTCCACCCCTCCCTCCCTGCTCCCTCTCCCCACAGCCCGCAGGCAGCTGCGTGGGTGGGCGGCCGGTGCTTTGTCACTGACCCCCCGTCCGGGCGCTGTCTGTCTGTCCGTTTAGCCCTGTCCGTCTGCTACAAGACCGGACCGGGGGCCGACAACGGCGAGGAAGGTAAGAGCCGTGCGCCGTGGCAGAGCTGCCCGGGCTGGGGGGCGGGGCACGCGGGCAGGGCGCGGCGGGCTCACGGGACCCCCGCCCGCCAGGAGAGCTCGAGGAGGAGATGGAGAACCCCGAGATGGTGGACCTACCCGAGAAGCTGAAGCACCAGCTGCGGCACCGGGAGCTGTTCCTGTCCCGACAGCTGGAGTCGCTGCCCGCCACTCACATCAGGTAGCCGGCGGCCCGGAGGGTGCCCCGGGGCCGCCCTGCCCCGCTGACGCCGTGCTCTCCTCTCGCAGAGGGAAGTGCAGCGTCACCCTGCTCAACGAGACCGAGTCCCTCAAGTCCTACCTGGAGCGGGAGGTGAGGCCAGCCGCGGGGTCCCCGGGGCCGCGTCTGCAGCCCTGGAGGACGGGCAGGGGCACAGCCTGGAGAGGTCGTCCCGAGGACCCTCACCTTCGTGAGCCACAGCCGTGTTGGCCGCGCGGCGGGAAGGGCTTCTGTTTCTGTGAAGCCAGAAACGTCAGCCTTGGCGGGGGCTTGGGGCCACGGCGCGTTCCTGTCCCACAGACAAGAGTGGGGACCTCGTGTGTTCGTGGGTTGCTACCCACCGAGCCCCCCTCCGCCCCGGTTGTGGCCACCGAAAACATCTCCAGGCACGCGTGTGTCCGTGGGGGCAGACGGGGTGTGGAGGGGCGGGTGGCCTGTGGTGGCACGCGTGTTCCCAGCTCAGCCCTCCCTGTGTGCAGTGCAGGGGGGCGGGAGGCGGGAGCCCGGAGCCCGCGGAGCTGCCGCGAGGGGACAGGCCCCCAGGCGGTCCTGCAGAGCGGGCGGCAGATGCTCAGAGAAGGCGCCAGATGCTGGGGGGCAGGGTGCGGTGTGGTGGGGGCGCCCATGCCGGGGCTGAGCCCGTCGGCCTACGTGCGTCCCGGAGGCAAGGCCCGGCTGCTCCCGCCCGCGTCCGCTCACTGGCTCAGGAAGCAGCTCGCTCTTGCGAGTGAGCAAACGGGCCGCCGACCGTGCCGGGGGTGCTGCCGTCGTGTCTGGTCCGGCCTCCGGGGGGTCGGGCAGCAGGGGCTCGTGGCAGCCTCCGGGGTGAGCCAGAGGCCCAGCGCCCTAAGCCCACACGGGCGCCGGCCAGCTCGGCGTGGTTTCTGAGAAACTCGGCCGAGTGTCCCACGCAGGCAGCGGGGGTCAGAACGGCGGACCGCCTGGGCGTCGGGTCCAGAATGTCCGTGGCGCGCGGGCGTCTCCTGCGGTGGCTGCACGCGAGTGGCCCGTGCATCCGCGTCGCTCCCCGAATGTTCTGCAGGGCTTCGGCCCGGCGACGGCCAGAGCGCAGGCTCCCCGTGAGCAGGGCGGGCTCCAGTCGGGGCCTCGGGCGGCCTGCTGACGCCACGTCGTGTGCTGTCTTTCAGGATTTCTTCTTCTATTCTCTAGTCTACGACCCCCAGCAGAAGACCCTGCTGGCCGATAAGGGAGAGATCCGCGTGGGAAACCGGTACCAGGCGGACATCACCGACCTGCTGAAGGAAGGTGGGCGCGGGGGGCGGCCGGCGGCTCTCTTAAGCTTTGTCTCCAGAAAAGTTTCTTTGAATGAATTTGCCCGTGTCACCGGCTCCTGCCCGTGGGAGGTGCCGTCCGTGGCCCGAGCAGGGGGAGGCTGTGCGCGTCTGTCTGGTGGGCGTCGCGGGCCGTCGGCAGCTGGGGCGTGAGAAGTGTGGGCTGCGCCTGGACGGCCGCGTCCCTCCTCCTGCGAGCTTGTGCAGGGGTGCCCGCCCTGGAGCGTCCGCGGCCGGGTGTTGCCTGGGGCCCTTGGCCCGCTGGTCTCCCCAGCCCCTGCTCTCCCCCCAGGAGCACTCAGGTCCCGCCGCCCCTCCCGCCCCTGCTTCTCTCTCTGCCGAGATAGTCATGAGCTGTGACGTAGGACCCACGGGTGAGCCTGCGGCCGGTCGCCGTGAGCGTCTTTCTGGGGGGCTCCACCGTGAGCTCCTCCGTGCAGCCGGCCCTGCCTCCGTCCCGCGTCCTGTGCTGCTCTCAGCGCTGCAGGGTCGCGTCCCTGCTCCAAGCCCAGTCGGGTCTGTGGGCCCGCGGCTGTGTCGGGCCAGCTGGATGAGGGCCCGGGGCCCACTGTTCCCAGAGGACACGCGCCCTTCCCGGGGCCTGCGGCTCTCCTCCACACGTGTGAGGCCCCCTTCTCCGAGGCTGGTCTGGCGTTGACCCGTGCGCTGCTTCGTTTCACATGCGTGTGCCCACGTGTCCGTCCTGCATGCACACACCGGATTCCGAGTACGCGTGTGCGCTCGCACACCGGCTTCCTCTCCGTGTCAGCGGGTGGTTTTCTGTTTGGGGCGGCGTGTGGGGGGAGCCACACCAGGACACCAGGAAGCACACGGGGTCCCTTTGTCCTGCCCCGCGTCCCCCCTTCTGGCTCCCTGAGCATGCGCCGCACCACGACCTGCGCCATCCTGATGGCGACGGGTCTGACCGAAGGAGGACTGAGTGGCTTGTGTCCGAGGCCCTCAGTTTCCTGGGCAGGGACCTGAGTGCCAGGCCACGAGGGCAGCCTCGGGTGCGGGGCCCGGGCCTGGGCTGAGTGAGATCCCGGGCTGTAGCGAGGGGGTCTCACCCCTGGAGCCCAGGACCCTCCCGGGGAATGAGATCGCACCGCCGCCTGCAGCACGTCTGAAACGAAAGGGGGAGCAGCGTGGTGGCCGCAGGGGCTTAGCGTGGGCTGGCCCCCAGGCTCGATGGTGGGAGGCGTTGGATCCCAGGCGAGGGTCTCCGCACACGATCGCCCCGGGAAGGACACCACCCATGACACCGGGAACATCCCACCCATACTCAGCCTGTGCCTCCATCCGGGCCAACCGGGAGGGATGTCCGGATTCCCAGTCCCGGATCCGTCCCGCACCCCTGCGGTGGGGGGCCGTGACCCCGGCTGGGTCCACGAGGCCTGACCTTCCCTGAGGCGAGGGAGCACGTGTTTTCCCGGCGACTGTGAGCCCAGCCCGAGTCGCCTGCTCCTGCGGACTCCGTGGTGGGTGGGCTGAGCCCTGACGCAGCGGGGGACACGGCTGTGAGGGTCCCCGACCTCAGTCTGGACTTCGCCGCCCCCGCAAGCAAAGGCACAGAGCAGCTCACGGGCTCACGGGCAGCCTGTAGGCCTGAGAGGTTGTGGCTGTGGCCGTGGGCCAGGGAGTGCCTCCCTCACGCTGGCCGGCCATGCAGGGGCGTGAACCCTCCCCGGGTGTCTCCTGTGCCGTCCATGCTGCCCTCTGCCCGTGAGCTTCCTCTGTCTGAAGCCGTCACGTCCACCGGATCGCGAGCCCCAGCCCAGCTCTGGCGTCTGCGGGGTGAAGCGCGGCCAGGGGCGGGACGCCGAGCAGATGCCCGTGCTGGACGTAGCCGTGTCGGCGTCCCGTGTCCCAGCTGTGGGACCTCGCGCTGCCTCAGAATCCAGAGTTTGATCAGCAAACCCAAAATGAGCTGTGTCTGCCGCTGTTGTCACGCCTGCTGCACTGGCCCCCGGCCTGTGGTCGGGCCCGTCCAGCCCCAGCGGCTGGCCCCGGCGTGCTGTTTGCAGAGCGGAAAATGCATCGCGTGCCAAGCACGTCGACGGCAGCCTCGCCTCCGGGGCTCACCAGGCCGGGGTTGTGTGGCCCTCAGGCCTGTGCCCCAGAGCCCCAGAAGCGGGCAGACCCTGGGTTCTGAAAGGCCTTCGTGCGAGCCTGGGGGTGTCTGAGGGTCTCATTGGCATCACCTTTCTGTTTCTTGCAGGTGAGGAGGACGGCCGTGACCAGTCCAGACTGGAGACCAAGGTGTGGGAGGCACACAATCCGCTCATAGACAAGCAGATTGACCAGTTCCTGGTGGTGGCCCGGTGGGTCCCTTCCCTTTCCTGGACGCAGAGACTGCTCTTGGGGTCCTGGGGCAGCTCTGGCTTTGAGAGGCGGGACCTGCTTGCCTGCCCGCAACCCTCGGGGCCGGGCACCTGCAGAGGCCGAGCTGCTGGGCACAGACGGGGCTGTTCTGGGGCTGGATGACTGGGCAGAGATGTGTGTCCCTGTCTGGACGGGCTGTGGGCTGCTGTCTGCACACAGCAGGGTAGAGCAGAGAAGAAAGGACATGGCCCCTGAGACCCTGAGACCCAGGCCTTAGGGCCACAAGGGAGCCAGGGGTCTGAGGAGGAGCCTGGGGAGCCCTGGGGCTGGGTGAGCGGCGGGGAGGCCTTGTGAGGGTGCGGGGGGCCCCCGTGGTTCTCAGCTGGACCCCGAGCCTTCGCTACAGAGGGGGACCCTGCCAGGAGCCCGGGAAGCTGAGCCCCACGCGACGTCACCGGGGCCTGCCGTCTCGTGGGCTCCGGGTAGGGCTGGGAGCGTCTCTCTGTGCGTCGGGCTCAGTGGTTACTGTCCCCGCCCTCAGCTCCGTGGGTACCTTTGCGCGCGCCCTGGACTGTAGCAGCTCCGTCCGGCAGCCGAGCCTGCACATGAGCGCCGCAGCCGCCTCCCGGGACATCACCTTGGTAAGCGGGGACCCCGTCTGGTGCTGGCGGGGCCTGTGGTGGCCTGCCCCGTCCCCGCCCCCCACAGGGCACGTTTCCCTGCCGGTTCCCACGCTCGCCCGGGTGGGCAGGGACAGGAGGGGGGCGAGGAAACGGGTTGACTGTTTGCTTCACGTGGGGCGTGTCTGGCCCTGCTCTCCGCGAGAGCCCTGCAGGCCCGGCCAGGGAGCAAACCCACCGGCGTCCCCGCGGACCCCCAGCGTCTCCCGGGTCCGTCCTCCTCTCCCTGCGGGCGGGCGGGCCTGCGTGACCCCTGCGTGTCCCGCCACAGTTCCATGCCATGGACACGCTGCACAAGAGCGTGTACGACGTCGCCAAGGCCATCTCGGCGCTGGTGCCTCAGGGCGGGCCCGTGCTCTGCAGGGACGAGATGGAGGAGTGGTCGGCCTCCGAGGCCAGCCTGTTCGAGGAGGCCTTGGAGAAGTACGGGAAGGACTTCACAGACATCCAGCAAGACTTTGTGAGTGCCCGGCGTGCGCGGGACCCTCCCCGGGGCAGCCCCGGGGTCCTCCTGGCTTGGTGGCCGCTGACGGCTTCTGTTGAGGCCGCCGAGCCTCTCCTCACGCGTCCGTGTTGTGTGTCCATGGAGGACTGTCCCTCCGTGAGCCCCTGGGAGTCCAGCGCGGGCAGCGCCTGTGGCCTCACACACCCCTCTCTGTCCTCGTGCCACGCCAGACTACACACGCGCTCCCAAAGGGACAGCCGCGTCGAGCACGGCGAGCCCCGTGGGGAGTGCGTCGGTGGAGGTGGCAGGGGCCCTGGGTGGGGCCAGGACACGGCAAGCAGGCCGGCGTCCGAGGAGGACCGTCCCAGGTCGCGGGTGGGCATCCCAGCAAGCCTCCAGGAGGCACGGGGGACTTGCCGCGGTAGACGGGCCCGTGGAGGGCAGAGAAGAGGGCCGGGCCCCCGCGCTCCGGAGTCTGACGTAGGAGGGACTTGCTGAGGTCCCAGACACGGTGAGCGAGAGCAGCCAGAAGGTGGGCCCGCAGGGAACGCTTGGCCAGACACGTGGGGCCGCGGGGCTGGGACCCCACCATGAGCGTGTGGCCACCTCGGCAGCAGGTCGGGGACAGCGTACAGACGGCATCTGAGTCCCGCACGCCACGAGGCAGGTTTCCACGTTGCATCCACACCACAGACGGGCTTCGTCCATGCCCGGAGCACATTGGTCCCACAGGTGGCGCGGGCAGGGCTGGTGGGAGCCCCCTCCACCGGTTGGGGAGGGCCGCGTGGCGGCAAGACGGCCGTCTTCGGGAGGGGTCCTGCCTGGTGGGGCTCGGCGGTGCCACGGTGGGGGGCTCCTTGCTCGGGGAGGCCCTGTTGCCTGATGCGCGGCCCCGTCCTGTGCAGCTGCCCTGGAAGTCCCTTACCAGCATCATCGAGTACTACTACATGTGGAAAACCACGGACAGATACGTGCAGCAGGTGCGCCCCCCGCCCGTGCCCCGCGCCCCGACCGGCAGCCCTTCCCACCCCGGGCCCCTGACCTCCGTGTCCTGTTTCCAGAAACGCTTGAAAGCGGCCGAGGCGGAGAGCAAGCTGAAGCAAGTTTATATCCCCAACTAGTAAGTGCGCCCCGGCGTGTCCTCGCTGCCCCTGGGGGCCGTGGGCTGGGCGGGAGGGGGGCGGTCCTCCTCTGGGCCGAGCACGGCTCCGCCAGCCAGAGCTGGGGTGCAGACGGGGCTCGGAGCCGGCCGCAGCCGCGCCGGGGACCGCAGGGGAGAGTGCCGGCGCCGCGCCCGGTGTGGATGGGGCTGCTCGCGGCCCAGCGGCGCGGCGCTCCCGTGACGGCCTCCCTCTCCCCCTCACTCTAAGTAACAAGCCAAACCCGAACCAGATCAGCGTCAGTAACGTCAAGGCAGGCGTGGTGAACGGCGCGGGGGCGCCAGGCCAGAGCCCTGGGGCCGGCCGAGCCTGTGAGAGCTGCTACAGTAAGTGCCCGCCCCGGCCTCGGGGCCCACCCGCGCGCCGGGCGCCCTGTGCCGCCCTGGGGTCCTGGCGGGGGGCGCTCGGCGGGCGGGCGGGCAGGCGACGCTGTGTGATGCTCTCTGCTGTTCACCGGTTCTGCTTAAGGACCCGTCTGTCTCCAACTTTGTTGTCCGTAGCCGCCCAGTCTTACCAGTGGTATTCTTGGGGTCCCCCTAACATGCAGTGTCGCCTCTGCGCGTCTTGCTGGACATACTGGAAGAAATATGGTGGCTTGAAAATGCCAACCCGGTTAGATGGAGAGAGGCCAGGACCAAACCGCAGTAACATGGTAAGTGGCCGCCCCTCCCCACCCCCACGCCCGGCCGGGCACACGGCCCGCGGTCATGGCGCTGTGTCGGGGCGGCGCGCCCCCTTCCGCAGAGCCCCCACGGCATCCCAGCCCGGAGCAGCGGGAGCCCCAAGTTTGCCATGAAGACGAGACAGGCCTTCTACCTGCACACCACCAAGCTCACGCGCATCGCCCGGCGCCTGTGCCGAGAGATTCTGCGTCCGTGGCGCGCCGCCCGCCACCCCTACGTGCCCATCAACAGTGCGGCCATCAAGGCCGAGTGTGAGTGTCGGCCCCCGGCCCCCAGCTCCCGGGCTGTGCCGTGGGGACGGGGATGCGCGTGGGGGACGCGGGGGACGCGGGGGACGCGGGGGATGCGGGGGACGCAGGGGTGGGGTTCCCGCCCCGGGCCCCCCTGACCTGTTCGGGCCCCGCAGGCACGGCCCGGCTGCCCGAAGCCTCCCAGAGCCCGCTGGTGCTGAAGCAGGCCGCGCGGAAGCCCTTGGAAGCCGTGCTGCGGCATCTCGGTGAGCCCGGCCCTCCCCGGCGCAGCGTGGCCGGCGTGCTCGTGGGCGCCTGCGGGGGGGCGCCCTCTGTGCGGCTGCTGACCGCCCCCCGCGCTCCCCCCCCCCCGCCCCGCGCTCCCGGCCGTACCTCGCACCACAGCAGGCCTGGAGGATCGATCGGGTCCTCAGCCGCCATGGTCCCTGCACCCCCCCATTCCTGCTGGTTTTGTACTGCTGTGGGGGGGGTCTGGGGGCTCCAGGGTTCGGGTTGGACATACCCAGGATGGGCGTCCACGGGGGGCGCCTGCAGGAGGGTCCTTCACCCCCCATCCCGGAGGAAGGCCCGTGGCTGTGCGAGCGGCACGTGCACCGGTCAGCAGCTCCCAGGGCGGGCCCTCGGCGGGCACCCCGCGGCTCAGCCAGCCACCGCTCAGCCACCGGCCCCTAGGGCGGGAGGAAGCAGGGCCGGCTGCGTTGCCGGGCTTAGGGCCGGGTTGTGAGTCAGCCCCTCCGAGCACGGAGAGGGTTGACCTTCTGTGAAGGACATTCCGGAGCCGTGAGCTAAGTGTGTTCATGTGCACGCAAGTGGGTCTGGCGTCATCCGGTGTCTAGGGTCTGGGTCGTGGGTCTGGGCCTCAGCCCGTTCTGAGCGCCACCGAGGGCTGGGAAGCCTTGGCAGGTACGAGCCTGAGCCTGCCATGGCCCAGCCCTTAGCGGGACGTGTCCTTGGCTCGGCTGGCCGGCGGTTAATTCATTTCCTGGCCGGCGGCCAGCCTCCTGCCATCAGCTCCGGTGGCCCAGAGCTAGACACCTCTGATGGGCCTGCTTGTGTTGGGGGCCGTGTCTGGAGCCTGGGAGCTCCTGGCGTGTGCCTAGTGATGGGTGGGGCCCGGCCCTCCCTGGCTTTTCCCCGCTCCCAGAACACCCTGAGGTGCGGGCTGGTGGTCCGCCCCGGCAGGCCCCGCGGTCACGCCCGGTCGCCGTGGGGCCTGGGGGCGGCTGTCGCCATTCGCCTCCCACAAAGCCCGTCCTGTGCCGCTCCCGACAGAGACCCATCCCCGTCCCCCCAAGCCCGACCCTGTGAAGAGCGTATCCGGTGTGCTTGGCGGGTTGACCCCTGCCAAGTCGGGCCCCGTCATCAACAACGGCTCCCCCACCATCCTGGGCAAGAGAAGCTACGAACAGCACAACGGCGTAGACGGTGAGTGTGCGCTGGGCGGCCAGGCGGGGCCTGTGTGCTCGGCCCCTGCGGCCCGCCGGCCTTGGCCTGCCCCGCCCCGTCCCGGCCTGGCCCACACCTGCTGACCGTGCTCTCTCTCCTCTCTCCCGCCGCCGGGCGCTGGCAGGCAGCATGAAGAAGCGTCTCTTGATGCCCAGTAGGGGTAAGGCCTGGGGCGGCCGCGGGCGTGGGCGCCGTGCAAGCCCCCAGGCGGTGCCTGCGTGTGCTGCGCTCTCGCGTGCATGGTGCACGGCGGGCGGCTCGGGGCACGCTCACGGGGCAGTCCACGCGGGCCGGGCCGCTCCCCCCGCTCCCGCGCCACTGGGCAGGGGACCCTCGCAGGCCCCCACGTGCTGTGTCCTTCCCTGGGGCCTCCGGCTCACGGGTCGTCCCCGCCCTCCCGGTGCCCGGTCAGTGGACTGTCCGTGCTCGGGCCGCCCCGGCGCCCCCGCCTGCCTGTACTGTCCGCCGTCGTGCTGTGACTGCCCGCATGCTGTCAGCCTCCGCTCCCGTGGCTGCCCGTGCTGTGCCTACAGCCCTCCTGCGTGCCCTGCCTGGGGGGAGGGGGGCTTGGGGACGCTGGCCTCTCCGGCGGGGGCAGATAGGACGGAGCCGTGGGCGTGGTCCAGGCCACGGCCCTGCAGGGGTGGGGCTCCCAGGGGAAGGGACCGAGGCTGGCTGAGAGGGCACGGGCAGCAGGTGCCCCGGGTGCCACTGTCGAGCGTCCAGGCCTGTCCACAGTCGCCCCTGCAGCCGCTCAGGGTTTTGCTTTGCTTTCTCAGCTGGGCAAGGGGCACCCGTGGGCTCCGGGGCTGCTCCAGAAGAAGGTGCTGACAGAGGGGTGGCGTGGCGGCTGTGGGGGGCCTGTGGGTCCCAGTGGCTTCGGCTGCCCCAGGGTCAGCCAGCGGCCGGGTCTGTGAGGGAGGGAGGCAGAGGGAAGCAGGCCGGAGGGAAGGACGGGAGGAGCGCACTCGGGCCTGGGGATGGGAGGCTCAGGGGCCTGGGCGGGCACTCCGGCACCACGGGCCAGCGAGCGTGGACGTGCCCGGAGTCCCCCGCCCCCACGGCGGTGGGCCAGGCACAGGGACCTGGAAATGGCAGTGGGCAGCAGCCGTCCAGCCTGGCCTTGCCCCAGGCCCGCCCACTCTTCTCTGGGCTGCCCGCCTCCCCCCAGCCCTCCTGCGGGGGCTGCCACCTGCCCCGTGTCAGCAGTGGGGCCGGCCTGCTCGCCTGCCCTCTGCTGCAGGTGCCCCGCGGACCCCCGAACACATCTCGCAGAAGCAGAAGCCGGTGCTCGTACCGCTTGTGGGCTTGGAGCTTGTTTTGTAAAAAGCCGTTAGCCCTTGTGGTGAATAAGGTTAATTTATTAACCCTGATTGCTTCAGTTTATCCAAATTGGTGTGTTTCTCTGTCTGCTTCAGTCCTGGCATGCGGGTCCCCAGGGTGTCGTCGGTGGGCGCCCTCTCCCCCGCCCAGGGGCACTGGGGCCACGCGCACGAGCCCGGCACAGGGGAGGCCACAGCCGGCCCCCTGGGTCACCACGGGGCAGGCATGAGCTGAGCTCTGGGCCGGGGCCGCACCCTTGGGTCGCTCGTTCACTAACCTGGCCCCCCCGGGCACGTCTGCTCCTCGCCCCGTCCTCGGCCCGTGGCAGTGCCTGAGCTCACTGTCTCACACTAACCGTGTGTTTTCTTCCCTCCGCACCCGGCGCTCTGATAGGCACTTACCTGGGTAAGTAGCACCGGGCCGGGGGGCTGCAGGCCTGGTGCGGCGGCCCTCCCTCTGCCCTGCCCCCGGGCGCCCCAGCTAGCAGGTGGTTTGCCGGAGGGCGGGGGGCTGGACAGCTGCTCCCCAAGACGCAGACCTTGGCCGAGAAGCGCGTCTGGGGAGAGCTAGTGCCCGCAGGACAGGCTTGTGTGCTCCCACGGCGCGTTCTTGTGCTGGTGTGAGCACTCCCGCGCGTGCGCTCGCTGCTGCCGCTAGACCCGTGGCGGCCCTGGGGTCGCAGGGCCAGGGTCCGGGGGCATGTGAACCACGACCTAGGACGGGGCCTTCTCAGTTGGGGGCCACTGGCACAGGCTTGCAGCCCCAGGCCCCAGCCCATAGGGTGGAGGCATCTGGCCTGGTCTCTTCTAGAAGCTTCTGTTCACTCTTCCGAGGCAGCCAGCCCCAGGGTCAGTGAGGGACGCTTGGACCCCCTTGGGAGAAAGCCCAGCATGGCCTGGCCTGCTGGGGTCTGTGCAGCGTGTCTGAGCAGGGGCCACCGTGCAGGGGGCTTCTGACAGCACAGTGTTCACAGCCGGGCTCGGCGTCGCTTGGCTACTCTGTAAACCCGGCTTCATCTGTCTCCGTGCAGTCGAGGGCGGGGCGGCCTGCGTGCCGGGGGGCCGGCTGTCAGACCCGAGACTCCGGGCCTCCTGCCTCGAGCCCACGGCGGTGCCTGTCCTCCAGGCTGGGCCAGAGGTGGTTCTTGGAGCCCCAGCAGCTGTAGGGTCAGCTGGGGGCCGCTTGGACTGGGCCGGTGCCAGGGCAGGCCGAGGCACCCGTGTCCTCCGCCCCCGCCCCCCGCCCCCCCGGGGCCGAGGCTGTGCGTGGCTCCAGGTCCCTGCCTGCCGGCGGCCGGGCCTCACCTTCCCTTCTTCCTCCCGTCAGGTTTGGCGAACCACGGGCAGACCAGGCACATGGTAAGAGGGTGAGCCGGCGACGAGGCCTGGGGGGGCCCCGCAGGACCCCTGCCCGAATGTGCGCGTGCACACGGCTCCCTCGGTCCCCGGGGCCCCCCTCACGCCTCCCCCCTGCCGCAGGGACCAAGCCGGAACCTCCTGCTCAACGGGAAGTCCTACCCCACCAAAGTGCGGCTGATCCGGGGGGGCTCCCTGCCCCCCGTCAAGCGGCGGCGGATGAACTGGATTGACGCCCCTGACGACGTATTTTACATGGCCACCGAGGAGACCAGGTGGGGGCCTCCCCGGGCCGCGGGTGAGCCGGGGGCGGCCACCGCGCCCTCGTCACCCGCGGGCGTCGCTGTGTCCACAGGAAGGTCCGCAAGCTGCTGTCGTCCTCGGAGACCAAGCGCGCGGCCCGCAGGCCTTACAAGCCCGTCGCCCTGCGCCAGAGCCAGGCCCTGCCGCTGCGGCCACCCCCGCCGGCCCCCGTCAACGACGAGCCCATCGTCATCGAGGACTAGGCGCCCCGCGGCCCCGCGAGGCCTCTGCGACCACAGCCCCCGCCCGCCCGCCCGCCGCCCGGTTTTGGTAGCCCCCTCCCGCCCCACCGCAGAGAAGCCGCTCCTTCGGGGACGCCGCGGGAAGAAGTGCCGTCTCGCTTACTCCCCGAACGCTGAGGAGCCGTTTTTAGCTTTGTGTTTACTTTTTGGCCGGAGCGGAGCTGAGGGGCCGTCCCCGCACGCCTGCACCAGCTGCGGGCCTCGCGGGACGGCCGGGAGTCTCGTTGTGTTCTGTTGAAGGTGCCATTTTAAATTTTATTTTTATTACTTTTTTTGTAGATGAACTTAAGCTCTGTAACTTACATCTGGAATGTTAGGATCGGCACGGCCAGTGGCTGGCCGAGCTGCCTGGTGGGGTTGGCCCCTGGTCTTTTCAAGTAATTTTCATATTAAAAAAAAACAAAGAAAAAAAAACTCATAAAAAGAAAAAACCAACCAGCCCTTCCCGTGTCTTCTGTCCCCTGTCCCTCCCCTTGCCTGGGGCCTTCGGGCCATCCCAGGCCCACCTGTGCGCCGGGCATGGCCAAAGCCCCCGTGAGCACCAGGTGACCCGTGGCTCTCCTGGCCCCCGGGCTGGGCTGGGGTTTCTGTCTTTTCCTGTCTCTGCCCCACATACCTGCCTTGTGTAGGGTGTGGCCCAAGGACCACGTCTCTCCCGTGGAGGTCAGGAGACGGCTGTCCAGAGCTCAGGGCCTTCCCACTGTGGAGCTGAGACCTCCTGTGTCTGGCTGAGATGGCGGGGATGGGGGGCCTGGACGTGCCCTGGGACCCAGACCGGCAGGCTGCGTGGCTCCCATCCCACCGGGGCAGCCCGCAGAGCTGGGTCAGGCCGGCCCACCCCCCTGCTCCTGGCAGAGCCCTGCCCCAGCTGTCTGCGGATTTCTGCCCAGAGCCGCAGGGCCAACCCCCAGCAGGTGTGGAGTTTCCAGAGCGAGAATTTGCTCAGATTTCAGCAAGTACGTTGTTCTCGGAAACTCTACCTCTGGCCGTCCGCGTGCACCCACCCCCGCAGGCCGGCGAGACCGGTGCGCGCTATCCAGCCGCCGAAGGGCGGGCTCCAGCGGAGGGGGGACTCCTCTCCGTCTGTGCCACCCCAGCGGCCCGCAGAGGCGGGGCTCCCTCCTGTCTCCCTGAGCTCTGCCTCCCGCCCCCAGTCCTGCCGTGATGTGTGCACATCTCAGCGGGGGACTTAAAATAGCAACGGCTCCTGCTTCCCGCTGGAGACAGATAAGGGAGTCCTGGCCTCCCACCTCCAGCCCGGGTGGGGCCGGGTAAGGATGACAGGCCGGGGTGTTGGAGAAGTGGGCCCTAGTCCTCGTGTCCCCACCCTGCCCCGAGGCGGGTTGTGGTGTCTCCGCTCGGAGCTTTTGCCTAGGTCCCTTTTTCTAACGTGGGGTCTGAGGGTGGGGCAGGGGTCTCTTCCCTCCCCGCCAGGTGCAGGGGATTTTGGGTACAAGAGTCATCCCCAGGAGGGGCCTGTACCTCCAAACCCCGCCCCCCCCCCCGCCCTGCCCGGGGGTCCGTGCAGCAGACCCGATACGATCCTGTGTGCTAGTTACCAACATTGCCAAGACGCCAAGCCACTACGGCCCCAGGGGACAACGGACCCGCCCCCGCGCCCCCCTCCCCGCTGGCCGGTGGCCCCCGCCATCGTCGGGCCCTGTCCTCTTCTCTGGGCCCTGCTGTTCCCTGGGGGCCTGTCCTGCCCTGTCTCTGCCCGCCCTGTAGCCCTCTGGGCTTTCAGAGGTGGACGCTGCTCTTCAGCATCCACTGATCCAGAAGAGTCCTGTCACGTCGGGGATCTGTCCCCCACTGTCAGGGGTGCCGGGCCCATGCCAAGGCCCTTCCTTTTCTCTGCCCCGTCACTGCCCCGTCCCTGTTCCGGCAGGGCTGGGCCCCGGCTCCTCCCACACAACCTTACAGAAGACACCTGAGGCCCGGCCTCAGCAAGGAGTGCGGTCTCAGACGCTGGACCCCGCCAGCCCTGGGCGGGAGGACTGCTGCGGCCTCCCCACCCCCATCTCCTGCTTTGCCTGGCAAGGGGCCAGAGTCCCCTGCGGACGGGAAGGGGGGCTGGTCGGGCTGGTCAGTCAGGCTGGAGGAGGGACCACATGTTTCTGGGCTGTTGTCTTCGCCGGAGCAGCAGTGGCCATAGGTTGGGGGGCGGGGCCCGGGGAGCTGGGCCAGGGTGGGGCTGGGAAAGTCCGGGTTCTGGAGAGCTGTGGGACCCAGATTCTCTCACTCCTCTAGTGTGCAAATACACCTGGCCCAGGAGCCTGGCCAGTACTCGGGGCAGAGGAAGGGGTGTTGGGGGGAGCTGCCCCGACTGGGTGGGGTCATTTGGACAGGAGGCCCAGGGAAGAGCTCACCGGGAGGCAGAGCCTCAGGGAGCAGATGAGGGGGTTCTCCTGGACCCCCCCACTCCAGGGTGGGCAGGACCAGGTTCTTCGGCTCCCGGGTGGAGGGGTCCGGAGCGCCCCCGTTGGGAGAGGACGCTGAGTGCTTGTCAGCTGCCCAGCCCTGCCGCTCTGGATCCGGGAGGCTGGCGCCCTGGACCGGCTAGACCCTGAGCTGGCGGGTCCAGGAAGGATGCGCTCCGCGGGAGTCGCGGGGAGGGACGCAGGCAGATGGCCGAGCCAGGGGCACAGCGCCTGCACCGCGAGCACGCAGGGTCTTCCCCGCCTTCTGTCTCAAGCCGCCCCTGGGGGCAGAGCTCGGGGCAGTGCCTTCTGCGCCAGCGGCCCGCCCAGGTCCCCCCGCAACGGCCTGGCGCCCTCCCCCTCTCCCGCTCCCAGCGGTTTCTCTCCCGCGGGTCGGGACGTGGGGGGCGCCCAGCCCTCCGCCCACCGAGACTCGAGCACCATCGACTGTGTCAGGCGGGGGCGGGCGGCGGGGCGGGACCCAGACCCGGCCAGGTGGCCGCGCCCGGCGGGAATCCGGCTCCGATCGTGCCGCGAGGCTGTCGCTATGGAAACCGAGCAACAAAAGGACGCGGGGCGGGGGGCGCGCGGCGGGGTGGGTGGGGTCCCCCAGGGGTGGGGACCGGGCGCCGAAGCCCGGCGTCCGTCTGCGTGTCCAGGGGCCGGCCTTCCGGGCCGAAGCCCTTCCAGCCCGAAATGCCCCGGAACCGTGGGGACCGCGGACCCCCGCCCCGCCCCGCCCCGCCCCGCCCCTGCTCCGGCGTCGCCATGGACACGGGCGAGGCACCGGCGTCGGGGCGCCAGGCGGGTCGGGCCACCCCCGCGGCCCCGGCAGGTGCGCCCCCTCCCCCGCGGCGCCCCCGGCCGGACCCGGGGAGCGGACTCCCGAGGCCCCGCCCCGGCCGCGGAGCCAATGGGTGCGCGGGCAGCGGGCGGGCGGGGCGGGGCGCGGCGCGGCGGCGGCGGCGGCGCGGCGACGGGCGCGGGCTGAGGGCGCGGGCCGACGGGCGCACCGACCATGGCCTCCAAGTGCCCCAAGTGCGACAAGACCGTGTACTTCGGTGAGTGCGGGGCCGGACCGGCGCCCGCCGCCCTTCGCGGTCAGCCCCCGGCCGCAGAGCCGTGCGCCCCGCCCCGGCGATGCGCGGTCCCGGGACGCGCGACCCCGAGCCCGGCCCGCCGCGCTGCCCACGCGGGAGCGGCCGGAGGGCGGAGCTGGGTGAGGTGGGGGCGGCCACGCCCGAGCCCCGCGGCGGCCGGGGCGGCCGGCGGGGGTGCGCGTCTTCCCGGGAGGCGGCGGGTTGGGGGTCCCGTGGGGGGTTCGCGGGCGCGCAGCGGGGCGGTGTCGGGCGGGGCGCGCGCGCCGTGGGAGCCTCCCGTGCGCTCCTGCTGCTCCCGGCCCTGCGTCGCGGACACGTGGCCGGGACGGCGTGCCCCAGAGCGGTGACCACCCCAACCTCCACCTCGACCTCTGCCCACACCCGGCCAGGCCAGATATGGGCTCTGTCTGGACTCGGTCCATGCGGGGGCGACCTTGGCCTCTTAACTCCTGCGTGTCCCAACGTGCTCCCTGGCTTGGCGCGAGTTTCCCCCAGGACTTTCTTGTGGGCAGGGTGGGATGACAAGCAGAGCCCCGCCAGCATGAGAGGGCCCTGGAGCCCAGGTGGCCAAGAGCCCCTGCCTCTTCAAGGTCACAACGGCCGGACCGGAGGGGGCAGTAGGTCTCTGCGGATGTGGCCCTGGGGCAATCACCCACCCCCTGGCACCCGCGCCCTGGTGTCTGGCTCACTCAGCCACTCTCTTCTCTTGGCTGACCCTCTCCCGACTTTGTCCCTGATACTCCCGCTAACACCCTTACAGAGGGACACAGAGTGTCATAAGGGTGGGGGCAGGAAGGGGACCCTTCCCTGGTCACTGTAGGAGCAGGGGTCAGGGTCTGGAATGGGGCAGGCCAAGGTGAAGGAAGCCACTTGGCTACCCCGCTGACGGGAGGGGGAAGGAGGTGGACGGTTGTTTGCTGTTCCCAGAGCGGAGGGACCGGATTTGGCCTGGAGTGCTTCTGGCCTGGCCGGGAGCCTAGAGGCTTCCGGCTGCCTCCCCGGGAGCTGGCCCCGTCCTCGGCCCCCAACCCAGAGGGGGCTCATCCCTGCAAGGCTCAGGGTGGGGGACAGCGTTAGAGTCTTCCTGCCAGCCCCACGGCACATGAGCGTGCCCCCACCCAGGCCAGCTCAGGGCTCTCCAGGGCTGGGGCTGACAGTCCTGTGGACGGCCCGGAAAGCGCTTCTGCCTGCTTCTGCCTGCTTGGGCGGTCGCTGCTCCCAGCAGAAAACAAAGACAGCTCAGACTGGGCTGGCTTCTGTCCTGGGCAGGAGGCGCTGGGGCGGGGGGGGGGGGGGGCGGGGGGGGTGCTTTGGGCTGGAATCCTGCCCCTCCCCCAATCAGGCACACCCTCCCCCCCCCCCCCAGCAGAGTGGAACCTGGGCCAGGACACCCCAGAGTGACCTCAGCATGCCTGGCCTTTGTGTCCTTAACAATGGTGCGGCCCAGTGGGGAACCAGCTCCCTTCCAGGACAGCAGACCCGATCAATTCTGTCTCCCTAACTGGGCTGGTACTGTGCGGCCATTTACCCAGCCAGTGGGCCTCAGGGTCGCTCGCCTGCGCCCCGCATGGCAGGGTAGCACAGCTCTGGCCGCCCTGAGCTGCAGCTGCCACGGCCGCCGCTGGCCAGCGGGAGCCCCGGGAGGGAGTGGGGGGCTGCCAGAGGACCCCCGCCTGCCGTGGACACAGGCCGGGGGGCCGACCAGCCTGTCTCTGCGTCCTTGGGTGGGGTGGCCACAGGGATCGAAGCCTGTGCTGCCTCTGGGAAGAGGGTGTGGGGTGGGGGGTCCTGGACGCTGGCCCTGGCCTGGCTGGGCCCGGCAGGTTCCGCCAGGGCCGCGGGGAGCCGGGGCCGCCGGCAGCAGCGCCCATGGGCCTCGGGGGCTGGCGAGTGAGCTAGCCAGACCCTCGCTGCCCGCTCTGCCCGGCCCTTGGGGAAGCCTGGCTTGCAGCCTCTCTGCGAGGGGACCAGAAGCTATCTGCTGGTCCTCGGCCTCCTCTTGGGGCTCTGCCAGCGTGGCCGGGGCCCAGCCCGCCTGACCTCCTCCTCCCGGACGCTTCTGCTCAGACCCTTCCCTGCGGAATTCCGGCCTGGCTCTGGCCTTTCTTCCTGCCCTCTCCTCCCCCGCCCTCTTCCTGCCTGCTCTCCTGGGGAGGCCCCCACACTTCCGTCCATTAGGAGGTGGCCCCGAGGGCAGGGGAGGGATGGGGGGTTGGGGGGTGGTGACTGGGCCCCTAGCAGCTGTCCTCTGACCCTGAGTGTCAGCGCAGCAGCCGGAGGCCGCGGGGTGGGGGTTCCCAGGGCTTATCCCGAGGAAACCGAATATAGACAGGTAGGCCTCTGTCCCATGCATTGAGGGGGACGGCACTGGCCTCCCCACAGGGGGTCTGGAGGCTCAGGCCCCCCCATTCCCCTCAGCGGCCGGCTCAGCCAACTCCTTCAGGGCCCGATGAGGAGGCTCAGGAGTCTGCGAGGGAGGCCTCGGTGTGCGAGGGCGGAGCAGGTGTCTGCGGGATGCCCGCTGGGATGCCGTTCCGCGAGTGAGCCTTGGGGTGGGAGGGTGACCAAGGCGCGGCAGGAGAGCAGGGGCCCTGAGGGGCAGAAGGCACGCAGTGGGGGCTGGCGGTTCCCGCGTGGGGGCGGATGGAGGGGTGAAGAGGCTGCCGCGGGAGGGCTGCGGGCCCTGACTTCCCCTCCTGCCCCCAGCTGAGAAGGTGAGCTCTCTGGGCAAGGACTGGCACAAGTTCTGTCTCAAGTGTGAGCGCTGCAGCAAGACGCTGACCCCTGGGGGCCATGCCGAGGTGAGCCGCCTCCCCGGGGCTGGGGGACGGCGGGGGGGGCGGTGGCAGGGCTGGAGGCGGCTCGGCTCTCCACACCTCGGGCCAGGCCTCACTCTGTGCCCCTCTGCCCAGCACGACGGGAAGCCGTTCTGTCACAAACCCTGCTATGCCACGCTCTTTGGACCCAAAGGTGAGCTTGAGGCCCCCCTCCGCGGCCTGTGGACTGTTCTGGCACTGGGAGGGGTGGCCAGCCCACACCCTGGACCGCCACGGCCCCCTGGCCCCTTCTCGCCCTGCCCACTCTGTACCCGACAGTCCTTCCACCTTGAACTTCTGGCCTCCTCCACGCCCTTCCCAGAAATCTGCCCGGCCGGCTGGCACCCTCTGGGGGGGTGGTCCTGACCCTATCGAGTGGGCCGTGGAGGGCCCTTTTCTCAGAAGCTGGGTGTAGGGTGAGGGCTGGGGTGGGGGAGGCCACCCCCTACAGCAGCGGGCCCCCCCAGGTGTGAACATCGGGGGCGCCGGCTCCTACATCTACGAGAAGCCTGCTGCCGAGGGACCTCAGGTCACCGGCCCCGTCCAGGTGCCCATGGCCCGGGCTGAGGAGCGCAAGGCCGGCGGCCCGCCCAAGGGGCCCAGCAAAGGTGCGCGGGGCTCGCTGCGGGTGGAGGGAGGGGGTCCTGGCGGCCCTGCCCCGACGGCTGGTGTCACTCGCACTTTCCCCCCAGCCTCCAGCGTCACCACCTTCACGGGGGAGCCCAACATGTGTCCCGGCTGCAACAAGAGGGTGTACTTTGGTGAGTGACCCCCCCCCCAGCAGCTGCCCGGGGAGGGGCCGCCCGGGAGGGTGTGCAGCTTCACCATCTCCCCTTCTTCCCAGCCGAGAAGGTGACCTCTCTGGGCAAGGACTGGCACCGCCCGTGCCTGCGCTGCGAGCGCTGTGGGAAGACGCTCACTCCGGGCGGGCACGCGGAGGTGAGGGCGGCGGGTGGCTGGGGTGGGGGGCGGGGGGGTTGCGCCCCACAAACCTGCTGGTGGGTGCTGCCCCCTGGTGGCCGGAGGGGGGGGGTGCGTGGAGGCCCCGCCCTCTCCGCCGGGTAGGGGGGCACTCCTGGGTGGGGAAGGCTGTCACGGGGGCAGGGGTGTTGGGGGGAGGAGGGCCAGAGTGTGCGCTCACTCCTCGTTCCGCCGCAGCATGACGGCCAGCCCTACTGCCACAAGCCCTGCTACGGGATTCTCTTCGGACCCAAGGGTGAGTGTGGCCCGGAGGGCTGGGAGCTGGGTGCCCTGCTCCCCGCGGCTCCGCGCCACTTTGCTGCCTCTCTCTGCAGGAGTGAACACGGGGGCCGTGGGCAGCTACATCTACGACAGAGACCCAGAGGGCAAAGTCCAACCCTAGGGCTGCAGCCCCTCTGGGGGGGGAGTGTGCCCATCCGCCTCCTGGGCGTCGTCCGCAACCAGCTGCCCCGTGCTGCCCGGCCTGTCCTGCCTCGCAAGTCTGGGCCTGAGTGTTATGGGGGAGGAGACCCGCTGCGCTGTCCACAGACGAGGCCCGCCTGCCTGTCCCCATTTCTCCCGCTGTGTCTGCCTTTGTATCCACCTCCCCATGCCCTTTATGCTCTTTTGTGTCCTCACGGACCCACGTGTCCCCGTGTGTCTCTCGTATGTGTGTCTCTGTGGCCCTGGGTGGGTCTCTCTGAGGTGGCCGTCCCACTCTCCCCCTCCTGCTGCCCCAGGCCTGCCCCCCAGTGTTATTTCCGCTTCCCTTGCCGGTGATGGCCACGGCCACGCTCTTCACGGTGACCTTCGGGCGGACCCAGGGTGTCCCTGCCAGGAGCCTGCCGCCCGCCTCCCACACGGCCTTGCAAGCGCTTGTCTGACACCCTCACACGGCTCCCACTTACCTGCTGAGCCCGGCTGTCAATAAAAGGTTTGAGGATGGGGGCCGAGCGCTGTCTCTGGTTGGGAGATGGGTGTGAATCTGGGTCCGCAAGCCCTTGTGCCAACCCCAGATGCCGCGGACACCTGTGGACTGGCCTCCGGTGGGGGCGGGTCCTGTTCCCAAGGTGGGGAGGGGTCAGTCTCAGGAAAGAGCTCATGGCCTGGCACTGGGGGGTGGGGGGGCAGGGGGTAGGTGGCCAGAGGGGCGTCCACTGCAGGAGTGCAGGGCGCTGGGGAGGGGTAGGAATGAGCTTGGACGGGGAGGGGTGCAGTCTGATGGGCCTGGTCTCCTTGCTTCAGCACTGGTTGGGGCTGGGGGACAGAACGCCGACGGTCTGAGGCTCCAGTCCGCCTGTCCAGGTGCTCCCACCCGGCCAGTGTCCCTGGGTCTGGGTCCGCACTGACAATGAGTCACCTTCCCCAGGTCCTGGCTCTGCCCTTTGAAGCAGGACCCCCTGGCTGCTGCTGGGAGCTCCTCCTCACGGTGTGTTTCCTTCACCGGCCGCTCCTGGACAGCCCACCAGAGGGCGCGCCTTGCCCTCCCCGCGGCGCTGGGGCGGAGCCCGGGCGGCCCACCCTGGCCCTTCCTGCCCCTGTACCCCCTCCCCAGGACCAGCTCCCTGGGTCCAGCCCCTGGCAAGGCCCCTCCCTGGCCCACCCTCCAGCCCACTGGCTCAGACACAGCTGAGCTGCGTGCTGCGGCCACTGTCCTGCGAGCAGCCATCCGTGTCCCTGGGGGTGCATCGGCTGGCCCCCATGTCCAGCAGTGCCCGGCCGCCTTCCTCCCAGGCAGTCCAGTCCAGCTGTGCCCACTGTGGGCAGCGGTGTCTCCTCCCACCTGGCCAGCCTGGGAGTGCAGCCAGCACGCGAGGGGCAGGTGGCCTGCAGTGGGGGGGGACACCGCGGCAGGTACCCCAGGGGCAGCCAGCGACCGCCGCCCGCAGAGGGGAGGCTCAGGCAGGCCCCGGCGCTCCGCGCAAGCTCCGCGGAAGACCCCCACCTCCCGCCCAGGCCTGACTCCGCGGTGGGGCGGACGTTTCTGACCACGGGCTGCCCACCCTGGCTGCGGTGTTGGATGGGAAATGCCTGCCCCTTGCGGCGTGGGGAGCTGTTAAGGGCCCAGCTCGGGCCCTCCCTCGGGAGCCGCCAGTGGAAACTATGTGGGGAGCGGCCGTGGTGGCCGCGCGCCCTTTCCCGGAGCCCGAGCGGCCGCGGCCTCGCAGCGCACGAAAGGCTGCTCGGCCGCGCAGGGGTGAGGGGCGGGGGCCGCGCAGGGGTGAGGGGCGGGGGCCGCGCAGGGGTGAGGGGCCGGCCCCGCCCGGGACACAGTGCGCCCCGGCCCCGGGCGCTGGCGGGGGAGGCGCGTCCCATTTCCTGCGGGCGGGGGATGACGCGCGCCTTGTTTGTTGCCAGCGGTTGTCATGGAAACCGGGGCGGCGCCGCCACCCTCGGTCCGGCGCGCGGCGTGGGCGTGTCGGTGGGGCGGCCCGGACCGCCACCTAACGGCCTCCTTCCGGGTCCAGAACCCCAGCGCTGCCGCGGCGTCCGGGCCTGCCTTCACCCACCTGCTCCCCAACTGGACGCGCCTCCTCCTCCCGGGTCCGGGCTTCTAGAGCTCGGGAAAGCAGGACCTGCCGAGGTCCTGTGCCTTCCGCCGCCCACCCGGGCCAGGGCGGCCCAGGCTGGGGTCCCCAGTGTGCTGTGACGCCAGCCCGCCCGGCCCTTCCCTCTGCCCTCACTTCCCCAAAGTCCAGATCCTGGATTCCCACGTCCTGGACCCCCAGCCCGGCTCCTTGCAGGGGGACCCAGCCTCACCTCGCGGCCCCCCTGCCCCAGATGGAGGCTCTGTGAGGACCCTACCCAGGTTCAGGCCAGCCTCCCTGAACTTCTTTAGGACCGGTGGAGGGGGACAGGACGCCTTCCTGTCCCTGGTCTAAGCTCCAGCTCACTGCCCACTGGCTGTGGTCCCAGGGGCTGAGTGTCAGGGCTAGGCCAGGTGCAGACTGGCAGGGGACAGGGGCAGCCAGGTGTAGGCAGCACAGGGCTTGGCTGGCTTCCTGGAGTGAGGGGAGGGGGGAAGGGCCCCTGAAAAGGCTCTGCTGCTGGACTGGTGAGAACTGCTAGAATTTGAGGCAGTCCCGCATGGGCTTTGGCCCCAGGACAGATTCCTGGAACAAGGCTCAGCCTTCGGGGGGAGGAGGGGGCCCTGATCTGGCCGGACTGTGGACCCCGGGCAGGGCCGACAGAAGGAGCTCAAGGTTGTATCTGCCAGTCCTGCTCCCAAGAGAGGAGGAGAGGAGCGGCCCTCTCTCCTGTCCTGGGTGAGGCCGGGTGGACAGGAGCAGAGTCCTTCCGGGAAGGTGCAACGTCCGAGGGGCCAAGGAGGGGCCGTCAAGGGCCCAGCGGTCCCACTCTGGGGCAGAACCTCGGAGCAGACAGGGGGTCCCGGGGGGTCCCACTCTGGGGCAGAACCTCGGAGCAGACAGGGGGTCCCGGGGGACAAACTGCTGAAAATAGGCCCTGGGAATGTCTGAGTGTCCATGACTCAGCTGAGCTTGGGGAAAGGGCAGGGGGTGGACCCTGGAGAGGGAGGCCAGCAGTTGCCCTGGGGCGTTTGGCCATTCAGCCTTAGGAGGGAACAACCTGATGCTTGTCCACTCCCTTGCTTGTCCACATTGAGGAAGGGGCCCGGAGGCTGGGGCACTGCGTGGGGGCTTCGAGAATGGTGGGGGGAGGCCAGAGCATGAATCACACACCACGGAGGGAGGGAGGGCAGGGAGGGCTGTCCGGTTCCAGCAGCAGAACCCTGCCAGTGCGGGTGGGTGGCCGGACCCGCGGGTGGATTCCTCAGGGGTCACTGGGGTCCAGCCCTGCCTTCGCCGGCTCTCAGGTGCCTGGACCCCGAGTACTGCGGGGGCGCTGCCTCTGGCCCTCTCCGCAGTTGTCCTGCAGGGCAGGCCCCTCCTGGTTCCCATCTGGGTCCCCGGCCAGGCCCGGGCGGCGCACGGACAGGCCAGGGCGTGGGGATGTGGGAGGGAAGGACGAGCAGATGGAGGCGGCCTCGGATGGCGCCCCGAGACCCACCGCGGCCTCCCCCAGCTCCCAGGGTCCTGGGGTGCCCTCGTGCTGTCCCAGGGCCAGGTGGGGCGTTCTGAGCAGAAAGACAGCCTGGGGCAAGCAGCTGAGCTGCTCGGCGCCTTGGTCCTGGCCACTTCGTCCCTCGGGCCCCAGACACAGCCCTTGTGCGCTAGGGGGTAAGGCGGGGGGAGGCTCCACCTCACTGTGTCCTCCGTTTGTTCAGGTAACAAAGGCCAACGGTGCCCCCAGAAGAGTGAGGCGGGGGTGGAAGTCTGGGCAGGGCAGGTCTGGGTCTTCTCGGTCAGCTGGACCCCCTGGGCCGGCTCAGTGCTGCTCCCCTGGTGCCTCGGGAGCCAGGCGAGTCCACGGGAGCGGGAGGCCTTGCAGCTGGCGAGGCCCGGGTCTCCAGGGAGGCTTTCCGGGCCCCGACAGGTACCCAGCCAAGCCTGAGCCGGGGGTGCACCTGGACATACAGTCTGGGGGCTGATGGGGGCCCCGCTGCCTGAGGGAGGCAAGATGGGTGGGGCGCTCAGGGGAGCTGGAGGAGCGTGCCAGTCTGCGGCCGGAGGTTTGGGAGGGTGCCAGGGAGTGTGTGTGTGTGTGTGTGTGTGGAAAAACTGTGCTGTGTACCAACCAGAGGGCCAGTCACATGGCCCTTGGCCCCCTTTGGCATCCTCCCCTCATTCTGCAGCCCCGTGACCATGGCAACAGGGAACCACAGCGAGGAAAGCTCGCAGGAACCTCGTCACCCCAGTCTTCAAAGGGGGGGGCTCCCCCATGGTGGGCGGGGCTGGAGTCACAGTGAGGGGGGCATCCCTGGGGTGAGGTGGCTGGAGGAGAGGCCAAGGCTGGCTCAAGGCCCCACCTGCCTGGAGCCTGAAGGTGGGCTGGGGGTGTGGGCTGGACGGGGACCCAGACCAATGCACTCGGACACAGTTGAGTCCGCGGGCACCAGGACACACGTGGGCGCAGCCAGGCACCCCCTGTGGGGCCCAGCATCCTGCCCTGGAGCTCAGGCCTCTGTCCTGCAGGGCGGCCTTCTAAGGAAGGTACAAGGGGGTACGTGCAACGTGTGTGTGGCCAGAGCCCCGGGATCCACTGGGACAGAACCCCACCCCCGCATCACCAGTGGTCTTGGGCCTTGGGCCCTTGTCCTCCTGCTGCCGCCCCTGCCTCTCTGGCCTGTCCACACTGCTGTCCCCTGCTGTGTGTCCCCGTCTACCCCGCCTTCCACGCTGCTGCTCTTCCCCTGGTCTGGAGCCAGGCCAGAGAAGTCAGGACGCCCCCCCCCCCCCCCCAGTCTGCAGCGGCATCGTCACCTGCCAGGAAGACACCGAGGGACGGGTGGGCGTGCTGGAGGTTGGGCTCATGGCCTTACCTCTAGAACCCATCCTGCAGTGTGTGCCAGCGCCAGGCAGAGGGGGCGGTGGGCCCAGAGGCGAGTGCTGAGGCTTCAAGGCTGGAGCAGGCCAGTGTCCGCGAGTGGGAATCTGGGGATCCCCCTGGGCGTGGTGTGCAGCCGAGCTCCTGAGGGCGATGGACAACTGGCCACCAAGAGTTTCGTGGATGTGGTGCGAGCCTTGCAGACCCCAAAGCTTGCTGTGCCGAGTCCAGCTGGGGGCAGAACTGTGGCCTCAGAAAGGAGGTCACGGGGAGCAGGGGTGAGTGGAGGGAAGCGTGAGGAGCAGGACATAAGGGCGTGGGGTCCAGTGTGCCGTCCTCCCGGGGGGTTGGCTCTTAGACCCCTGGAGCGGCCACACTCACCCCAAGCCAGGCCTCCCTGGGGGATGGAGGATGGGGTCACCCATGGCTTCCCTTCCCTCTCCCAGCGCTAGGCAAGGGGACTATGGGGGTAGGTGGGCTTTAGAGAGGGTGAGGTTGGAGGCACTGGGTGCTATCAGGGCTGAGTGCCTTTGTGGGGAAGCCGGGAGCCCCTGGAACCTCTTGGAGGATGGTCTCCAGCCCCCTCCATGAAGATGCGGCCTGCCCAGGCACAGGGATGGTCTTGTTTTGAGAGATGGGTGTGTCGGGGGAGATGAGGCCGGAGGCAGCTGAAGGGAGGGGCCGCGGACAAAGGGGAGGAGGGCAGGAGGAGCCCGGAGGCCGGCCTGGACTGAGGGAGCATGGAGTAGGGGCGGGGGAGCCAAGAAACTGGGTGCGGTGCCACCAGCGGAGAGGGGAAGGGTCCACAGAGGAAGGGGCGGGCCTCCCCAGCGGGGAGAGAGGGAGGGGAGAGGCCAGCGGGTCACCAGGAGGGAGGACACCAGGAGGGAGGACGGTTAGTCGAAGCAAGGCCCTACAAGCAGGGATTTCCAAGGAGGGGCAAGGAGGCCAGGACCCCACCCAGGCCTGGGCTAGAAGGAGGATGGGAGACCCCACCGGGCCCCTGGGCCCCTCCACTCCGGGGGTGGGTGGAGTCCGATGGTCTCCTCCTGGCACCGGCCCCCACTTGCCCTGGGCGGCGGACGGGAACCACTCCCGCCGTGCCCGCGCGGGCCGCTCCCGCGGAGATAAGGAGCCCTCCCTAGATGAGATGCCCTGGACGTGGCCGCCTCCCCCTTCCCCGGCAAAGCCCCCCGCCCCCGCACGGATCCCTGTTATCGCGGAGGGAGGGGACGCCCCGTGTCGGAGTCCCCTCTTCCAAGTTCCCCGGGCTGCTGTCCCGTGGTCTTCTCGGGCAGCGGCGGGGATGGGGGGCCCGGAAGAGGCCGGGATGTCCCGTGGGGGTGGGGAACTGGGGAGCGGCGGGCCTCCTGGCTCCGCGTGTGCTTAAAGCCGGAGGGGACTTTTGGGGGACTACCGGGCTGAGACGTCCCCGGTAATCTCCAACCCTCTGTCTGGGACGGGGTCGGGTCCAAGTGTGCGAGGAGAAGTCCGCCCGCGCTGGTTTCCATGTATTTGCATTTAAGCGTTGACTGTCCCCTCCCTGGCTCCCGAACGCCTGGGGGCTCGGGCACGTGTCGGGGGCCTGGGGTACGGCCGGGGAGCCCCTCCCTAGACCTTAGACCTCAGGCGAGGGGCGGGGCTGCAGCCCCGGAGGAGCCCCGCCCCTTCAGTGCATCCCCACGGGTCCCGCGCGCTCCCCGGACACCCCCACCCCTCCCCGCCGACGGTCGGCCGGGCCCGGGCGCTGCCGGAGGCGGGGGTGGACCAGACGACCTTTCTTAGCGGGTTGGCCTGGAACCCAGGTCCTCGGGTCCACAGCCAGGACTCAGGGGGCGGGGCTCGAAGGGCGGGTCTCAGGGGGGCGGGGTCTTGGGGTCCCTGAAAGGCGCGCACCCGGCGGGACCCTCCCAGTCCCGGTCTCCTGTCTGCTCCCGCTCAGTGGTCTGCGCCGGACCCCCAGCCGCCATGCCTAAGTGCCCCAAGTGCGACAAGGAGGTGTACTTTGGTGAGCGTTCCCCGCCTGCCCCAGCCCAGCCCCGGCCGGGAGCGCGCGCCCCGCGCCGCCCCCACGAGGAAGCGCGGCCCACGGGCGACCCGGCCGGGCCTCTCCGGAGGGCCGGGCGCGCCGGGGGGCCGGGGGGCCGCGTGCCGAGAGCCGACACTTCAGCCCTGCCTGCGACCGCCTGGGTGCGCGGGTCAGGACCCCGGCGTCGGACGGCCCTGTCTCGGCCGATTCCGGGTCTCCGCCCCGCTCTCCTCCTGTCGGTCCCCCTTTCTTCAGGTGTCCCCGTCGCTGGGTCTCCCCCGCTCTCCCGCCCCCCCCCTCGGCGCGCCCCTCCCATCGCTAAGCAGAAACAGACGCGGAAACCGGCGCCCGGGGAGCGATCCCGGGCGCGCTCGGAACCGGCTGCCGCCTCCCTGTCCCGCGCCCCGGGGCCCACCCAGGGGAGGAAGTGGGAAGTGTCTGTCCCGTCTCCGCCCCAGAGAAGGGCGCCCTGCAGGCCCCACCCGCTACAGCGCCGCGGGTCACCCATGCCCCCGGCCCCGGCGCTCCGGGTCTCCTCCTGCAGTACCACCCCGCGCCCCCTTCCGTGTGTTTGGCCGGATTGGCCCAGGGGGCTGGAGGTGCGCCCGCCCCCCACTGATGCGGCACAGGGCTGAGACCCGGGGTGGGCCACCAGGCGCCCCGGGTGAGACCAAGGGCAGAGGGAACTGGAGAAGGCTGCTGCGAGTGGGTGGCTGTGCCCTGTGACCCCAGAGCAGGGTCTTACACTGGGTGGGGGGCCCCGTCTGTGCCTCTGCAGCTGAGCGGGTGACCTCTCTGGGGAAGGATTGGCATCGGCCTTGCCTGAAGTGTGAGAAATGCGGGAAGACGCTGACGTCAGGGGGCCACGCCGAGGTAGGTGGGGCCTGGAGGGCCGGAGGGCTGCGGGGTGAGGGCGGGCAGCCCCTCACGGCCCTTCTCCCGGCAGCATGAAGGCAAGCCTTACTGCAACCACCCGTGCTACGCCTCCATGTTCGGGCCTAAAGGTATGCTCCCCCGCCCACCCCTAGCCTGCCCCCAAGGTATGCTTCCCCGGGCCACCCCTAGCCTGCCCCCAAGGTATGCTTCCCCAGGCCACCCCTAACCTGCCGCCTTTTTCCCTGCAGGTTTTGGGCGGGGTGGAGCTGAGAGTCACACTTTCAAGTAAAGCCAGGTACCAGCCCCGACCGTCAGACCTTCGGGATGGTCCCCTCACTCCTGAGGGAGGTCTGACTGCTCACTGGGTCTGCATTCAGCTCTCTCTCTGCGCAGGTCACGGGAACACTGTCCCCGGCTGCCCACCGGGCCACTGCCCCTCCAGGCTGACGGCAGGCCTTATCCTCAGGCCCCCGGGCCCCCCTGCCGACTCCCACGCCCTCAATAAAGTTGAACACTCAGAAGCCTTGCCTGTGTGTGCAGAGGAGGGGGAGAGGCCTTGTGGGGGGGCGTGGTGGTGGGGCGCTGCCGCCGGCCGTGCGATGCCAGGGGCACCGGCTCTTCCTACTGCACCTGGCCTCGTGGCTCACCGCGCCGCGGGGTGCTGTGCTGGGGGCCTCCCAGCCTGAAGCTTCCTCTACAAGACAAGTGGCTGGCCACCCAGGAAGGGCCCACGGTGGCTCCACTCTTAGCTCCCAGCCCAGTAAATGCCGCGGCCTCCGGAGGGTGTGGGATAGGCCGAAGGGAGGCTCCACAGGTCAGCGGGACCATAAGGCCTAGGAGCTGGTGGGTGGTGGCCGCAGGGTGAACCAGCTGTGCTCACCCTGGTTCCGTTTTTGAGACGCTCTGGGGGAGTTGTGGTGAGGCGTCCTTGCCTGCTCTCCCCACTTCCTGCCCCACCCTTGTCTCCCTTACCACCGCCTGATGGAACAGGCCAGCCATGTTCCTGCAGGGGCATGAACTTAGACACCCCTCGTTGTCCCCCCCCACCACCGCTCCGCCCGGGACCGAGTGGCCAGCCACTAAATGGGGAATTTGAGGACTGTCTGGGCAGTGGATAGTTGGGGGCTTTCTGGAAGCTCCCATGTCAATTCTAGCAGTACCTGCAGACTTGGCCACACCCAGAGCCCTCCCCATTCCCTCCTGGCCACTCGGCAGAGGGCCACCCCTCCCAGGCCTCGGCCTTCTCCAGGGTTTTGCAGGCCTGAGCTGGACAGTCTGTTGTGGGGGGGTCCTCAAGGGCCACCTGTAGGGCGGGGGAAGGTTATTGGGTGGCTTGCAGAACTCCAGGAGGTGGGAGCCACGGTTCGTTTGGAGGACCGGGTGGGAGGGAACAGACGGTGCCAAGGTGAGGCGCGGGTTTCCCAGCGGACCCAGGGAGGGTGGGGGCTGGGGGCGTCGCGCCAGAGCGCGGAGTCCGGGTGCGCAGGAAAAGCTGCACCAAGTGCCGGGAGGGGCAGCGCCGAACGAGGCGCGGAGGCTCCTGCCTCCTCCGCGTTCTGGGGCCTGGGGGTAGCTCGCAGCCGGGACGAGTGCGGCGCCGATCGCCGGCGGCCAGAGCGGGTGGGTCAGGACTGTGGTCTTGACTCTGGCGTCGGCAGAGCGGCCTGCGGGGACCAGGCCGGGCCGAGCTGAAGGGGGGGCTGGAGGCGGGGACCGGGGCCTCCCCGTAGGAGCCGGCGGTGCCGGAGCCGGGGGCGGGCGAAGGTGGGGACCGCGGTGGGGGCGCCGGGCCCCGCCCGGACGCGCGTCCTTGCAGGCGTGGCCACGGCCGGCGCGCGGAGGTGGGATTTACCCGCCGCCCGTTCGGAACCGGCCCGCGCGGGCCGCCGGCTCTGGCCGAGGCGCGGGGCTCTGCAGGCGGGGGCGCTGCCGTCCGGGGCGGACGCGCGCCGCCTCCCTGCCCGCGCCGGGGCGTCCGTGCGCGCTGCCGGGCTCCGGCGCGCGCCGCCGCGGACGCACGGGCGGTTGCTCCGCGGCCTCTGGCGCGGGGAGGGGCGGGGCGCTGGGGGGCGGGGCCTGAGCGAGGCGGGTCCGCGCGATTGGGCCGCAGGGGGGACCCCGCGGAGCTCTCGGCGTCAATTGGCCCGTGCCGCCCAGGAACGGCCTCCGCACTGGGCAGGACAGACGTCACTCAAAGGCCCCGGTGCCGTTCATTGGGCCGGCGCTGGAGGCGTGTCCCCGCCCGCTCGGGGGCCGGGCGACGGCCCCGCGCGGCGGCCGCGGCGCGCGATCCGAGGGAAGCCGGCTGCATGGGGCGGGGGCTGGGGCGGGGGCGGGGGCGGCGCCGGGGGGGCCGGGGGCACGCGGTCGGGGCCCTGCCCGAGGCCATCGCCGCGCTGAGTCAGACGCTGCCCGCCGGGCCCAGCCCCGAGATCTTCCGCCGCGCCAAGTTCGACCGTCCGGAGGCGGTGAGGCCCGGGGGCCGGGGGGCGGGGGCCCGGGCGGACGCAGGGAGGCGGCCGGCCCCGCTGGACGCCGCTCTTTGGTCCCCCCAGGCCCCGGCGCTCTGGCAGCTGCTCTTCCGCGTGCTCTCGCCGCCGCCGGCCGCCGGCGCCCGGGCCTCCCCGGCCCTCGGTAAGCCCCGCCTTCCCCGTAAGGCCCGCCCACTCGCCGCAGGGCCGCCTGCTCGCGCAGCCCCGCCCCGCTTGGCCCCGCCCCCAAGTGAGCCACGCCCCCGAGGGCTGGCTCTATCCTCCCACAGACCCTGTGCCTGGGCCCGCCGCCTGTAAAGCCCCCGCCCGGTTAGCCCCGCCTCCCTGGTAAGAGCCCGCCCCTACGGGCCCCGGCCCCGCCCCCTCCACCTGCTCGTGCAAAGCCCCGCCCGCCTCATGAGCCCCGCCCCCATTAGCCCTATTCCCCTCACCGTGCGAGTCCGGATCGTTCCCTCCAAACGTGGCCTCTTCTTGGGGGTGGTGCCGGGTCTCCCCGTGGGCGGCCCCCTGAGCAGGCGGTCCTCCATCCCTAGGGGCCCAAGTCCGCCTGGTGAAGTCAGCGCTGTGCTCCCAGGGCTACCCCAGGCGGGTGCTGGCACAGCTCCCCGAGGACGGCTCCCAGGGCAGCCGTGAGCTTCTGCTGGCGCTGGCCTGGCTGCTGGCCCGCGGGCCCCTGCTGGAACACCTGCTGGCCCAGACTCGCGTGTGGCTGGGCGATGAGATACCCCTGTGTCAGGTGCGTATGCCCGGAGGGGGCATGGGACTGGGGGATGGCGGGCAGCCTGGGTGCGGCCTGGCCCAGCCCTCCGGTCGGCCCTGTGAGGGTCCGCATTGCCCCTCCCTGCTCCCGCCTCCTCCCCTGGCCCTCCTTCTGGGCAGGGTGGCCTGTGTGCTCATAGGGTGTGACCCCCACGTCTCCTCTTGGCAGCCCTGGGGGCCCATGGCTCTCCCTCCAGGAGCCTCTTTTTTTCTGTCTCCCTTGGGGTCTCCACAGGGAATATGGGAGCAGGGTGTGACCCTTGTGCCCTCTTCAGTATGAAGCCCTGGCCAGTCCTGGCCCACCGGCACCCTGCCAGGAAGCAGATGGCCCTGTGGACATACGCCACTTGCAATGGCTGGTGGGAAAGTTGCGGTTCCGGTGGCGAGACCTGATCACCAGCCAGCAGGAGCAGTGTGCCCTTCTGAGCAAGGTATTGTCCCCTGAGCACTGTCTACCCAGGGGCACTTACTCTCTGTGCTACAGGCTGTTGGCCGTCTCTCTCTGCCCGAGGCCTGTCCGTCCAGTCTGGAGCCTGGCCTTGGGCTGCGTGGAGCCCAGGCCTGGCGGGGAGCTGACCCGCTGGGCACTGCCCTGCAGTGGCCCAGAACCTGAGCCCAGGGCTCCAGGTGGCCCAGGAGGGGCCTAGGGCAGGTGGAGTTGGGCATCCCTGGGGCAGTGAGTCAGTGGAGCGGGGAGCCTGTGGGGTTGGTTTTCCTGGTTCCAGAAGTCATCAGAGCCCTCAGGCTCTGTCTCTGAGAAGAAATGGGTTCTGGGCCCTGGGGGAGCCGCTCCTGCCTGGGCCTGTTTCTGGAACCAAGGTACCCCTTCCTTCTCCCACATCCTGGGTGTAGGCTGATGGGCAGTGGGCAGCTTCTTTAGGGTTCCTGAGGGCGGGTATGGTACAGCTGTGGGGGCACAGGTCCCTTTTACAGGTGTAGTACAAAGTCCAGGTTGAGAGGTGGCTGGGCAGGGAGGCTCGGACTCCCACCCGCATAGGGCTCCTCCGTGCTGGGCCCCCCACTCTGTACCTCTGCACCCTGGACCTGTGCACCCCACACCCGTGCACCTCTGCACCCCTGCAGGAGACCTTTTGCTCCTTCAGTCCTTCTTGGACCCTGTGTCTCTCTTGCTTGGCTCAAGCTCTGCTTGCTTGTCCTGGCTGGTGCACGGCTACCTGTTAAGCTCTGTGATGCCTTCTGGTCTCACCTTGCCGGGAAGCCTTCCCTGCCCCCCAGACCCGAACAGTCGCTCTGTGTCCCCGGCACTGGCTCCACCGGACCACCTAGCCTGTCCACAGGCTGTTTCTTCCGCCACATGGACCTGGCAGTTGATGAGCTGAGGGAGAAGCAGGGGTGCCCCATTCCATCCCCACCGGACCCCCGGGACTGTGTGGGATGGGGAAGCTGTAGGCCGGACCGACCAGTGGCCCCTCCCTCCCCCCCCCCCCCCCGCCCGCCGCAGGGACCTCCTGGAGGGCCTTGGGCCAGCGCCGCGGCAGTGCCGACTACTGTCCTGAGCCTGACCCTGGCCTGCCCCGGAGCGCCTTGGCAAGGTGTGGCCCGCTTCCTTGCCTGTAAGGGAGGCTCCAAAAACCTCGCTCGGCGCTTGGAGAAGCACCCCTTCCTGCTCACCTGGGGTTTGCGCTGCCTGTTTCAGATCCACTCCTATACCCGCGGCTGCCACAGTGACCGCAGCCTTGGCCACCTGTCTGTTGCTGAGACCGAGCTGCTCAGGGACCCAGAGGGCGGCCGGCAGGTGAGGGCTGGTGTGTGTTGGTGCCGTAGAACTGGAAAGAAGTGAGGTGGCGGGGGGCTGAGGTGGGGAGGGACTGAGAAGGAGGACCCAGCTGCCCAGCTTTGAGCCTGGGTGATTGCCCAAGTCACCATCTTGCTGGTGTGGGGGACAGGAATGTCCTCAAGGCCTTCCCCAGCTCCCTAGACTGGCCCGTGGTGCAGGGATCTGGACCAGCTGCTGTGTGTACATGTGGCTGGGCGTGGTTAGGGCCCCAGGGGCACAGGTGTCTAGGCTGAGCTGGCAGCTGGGTGGGGGGGGGGCTCTGGAATTAAGGAAGACTGCTCAAGGGTTCAAGCTCGTGGTACAGGTGCCTGGAGTGCATGGAGGGGTCATCTGGCAATTGAGGTGGTGGGAGGAGGGTGGTCTAGCATGCCCCACACTCTGCGGAGTTTCTTTTCAGGAGACCGCATTCTGTCATGGTCGTCTCCTTCCCTTGGGCTGCATGTCCAGGGTGTCCTGGGACAGGCCCAGGGCTGGCTGTCGCTTGAGGGCTGGGCTCCGGCACTTGGCACTGTCCAGCCTGGGGGACACTTGGCCAGACAGGAGGGCGGAGGCTCAGGTCTGGAGTGGCCCCTCTTTCCAGGTCCCGCAGATCCCAGCTCTGGAGTCATGTGCTCCCTTTTGTGGGGTTGGGGTAGCCACCTGGGATGTCTGCCAGGCCTGCGTCCCCGGCCAGTCCCTGGCTGGCCCTGCTCAGGCAGGGCTGCACTGGTCCCTGGAGGTGCAGAGGCAGTGTCTCGGTGACCCCAGGTGCCCTTGGCTATGTCCCCTTCTATGGGTGACTCAGCGAGGCCCAGGCTTCCTGCCCTTGGGGCCCCCCGCCCCCAGGCTGGAGCAGAGCAGAAGCTGCACCAGCCCCAGGCAGGTGTTGCCTGGGGCTCCGGCCTCTGTGGTGTGGGGGCCTGTGGGGCTCCCCCTCGCCTCTGAGGCTGGGCTGTGTTGGTGCCGCAGGACTGCAGACGGCGTGCGGTGGATGGGGGTCACGGTTGGCTTCCTTCCAAGGTTTCTGGAGGGGGAGCTGGCAGAAACCTGGGCCAGCGTACCCAAAGGGCCTGCACTCTTGGGACGGGTCCCAGAAGCTTCTGGAGCGATCTACGGTTGCTGCGCGAGGCCAGGCGTGCTGCGGACTAGCTGGGCAGTGAGCACGCCTGCTTCCCGGCTGGGGCCGCAGCCTTCTCGTGGCCTGGTGTCCGGCCGCAGGGCAGGAGGGTGGAGCAGGGGGGTGGGGGCTGTCAGGAGGCTCTAGCACTGGGCCTGAAAGTCGGAGGGCAGAGGGGCCTTGCTGCCCCCTTTCCTGAAGCCGGGGAGGAGGGGAGCACGCGGGGACCCGAACTGTGCGCATGCTCGCGTCCGGCCTGCACCCTCCCCGTGTCTCCGTGCTTCCAGGCTGTGCTCCCTTAGACCCACGGGTGGTTCTCTCTGTCGGTGAGCCTCCGAGCCACGCGTGCCTGTTGTGCAGGGTGTGGTGGTTTGGCAGAGCTCCTAGCTGGCTCTCTGTCTTGGCCCCAGAACATGCTGCTGGAAGCCCAGCATCTCTGTCTTCTAGAAGGAGCAGTGCCTGTGGCCAGTGCTGGCTGCTGCGTTCACAGAGGAGTCGTAGCAGGAAGGAGCCTGTGGCTTCCTGGTGGGGGTGGCCGGTGGGGGGTGGGGTGGGGGAGATGGGGGCACCGAGCGGGGCTGGGGGAGGCCTGCACTGGACCTCCGCAGGGCTGAGTGGGCCTTCCGGTGGTGGGACTGGCGGGAGCTAGAACACGTGGCCATCCCGGGACCCCCGTGTCTGGGTGGGGTCTGCAGGTTTGGGGCTGAGCCAGGTGGGGTGGGGGGGTTCCCCCAGGAAGGGTTCCCTTCCCGAAAGCCTGGCAGTCTCCCCACCCTGGGCCTTCCTCCTCTGCCCACGTCTGGGGTGCAGCCCCCAGTTAGTGAGGGCGTGGGGCAGAGGTCCCGAGTCGAAGGTCCTTGTTGTCAGCGCCTGGCCCTGTGGGGGCCCACCTTTGGGGCCAGCGTGGGGCCCACAGGTGTGGTTGGCCTGGTGGTCCCTGGCAGTGGGGCTGTCCTGCGGGGCAGGTGGCTGATGGGAGTGACTGGCTTGGGGGCGGAAGAGACCGGTGGGCAGGATGGTTGTGTGGCCGGTGCTGGGGGTCCCAGCGGGGTTCTGACCCGGCCACGGTTTATGGTTTGCTTTGCAGCTGCTTCAGAGGCTGGAGAGTGAGAACGCGCGCCTGGAGGCCGCCCTGGAGTGGCGGCGTCAGGAGCTGGTCTTCTGGCGGTGGATGGTGCGCCTGCCTCCCCTCCCTGCCCTGAGCCTTGACCACAGCTGCCCGGGGCGGGGCGGTCCGCTGTGTTCTTCCCAGACGGGAGGAGACGGGAGGCCACATACATGCCCAGCCACGCAGCTGGTGTTAGGACCCGGCTTGCCCTGAGTCGGGGGCCTTCCGAGATGTCTGTCTGTCCCATCACCTGCCCTCAGGGGGCTAGCCTTCCACCAGTCCGGCCTTTGGGCCTCCCTGGCCTCGCGGCCTGCGGGCATGATGGGTGGCTGTCTGGGGGAGGGGTGTGGGGAGGCCGCTGCCCCCAGGCCTCTGCGCCTTCTGTCCCCATTGGCTGTGGGCTGGGGCTGTGCTTACGAGGCCTGGGCTCACTGCCTGCCTCTTACTTGGGTCTCTCTCTGCAGGACACGGTCCTGGGCAGCTGCCCCCCGGAGGCCTCACCGGCCACGTTTCTGCCCAGGGACCCCGCGTCGGGGCCTGGCGAGTTGGAGCTGGCGGCCCGGGAGCTGCACGGCCTGCATGAGGAGCTGCGGGCGGCTGTGGAGCCCCGGCGGGCCGCCTGGGAGGCCAAGGTGGGGGCTTGGGGCGGGCACGGGGTGCGGTTACACAGCCCTCGTGGAACTCATGTGGTTGAAGGCTGGGAGGCCGGGCAGACTGCAGCAGCCCCGGAGGGTGGTGGCCGGAGGCGCCCCGCTGTCCCAGCCCCAGCCGCGGGCCCGTCCGCGTGCGGCAGTGCTCTCCACGAGCCGGGCCAGCCACGGTCCCTTCATGGTTCCTGAAGCGTCTTGGTGGGACTCGTGGGCCCAGTTTCCCCCAAAGCCTGTAGGGCCGCGTGAGGAGCAGCCCGCGGCCCTTTGCCCTCTGCTGTGGTGGCCGCTGGAGCACGGTCGGTGCTCACACGCGCGTCTCACAAGCTGTCTGCCACCGCGTGAGGCTTCGGACCAGAGCCCACTGAGGGCCGCGCCTTGGGGACACAGCCTCTTCTCAGTCCCCCACCCCACAGAGCCTCTGGGATGGGCCCGCCTGGAGGGTCAGAGGTGGCCTCCACAGGCAGTGTCCCCTTGGGCCGGCCCGCTGCACGCTCCCCATCCTGGGAGCCCTGGGCACGGGGGAGGCCGATTCAGCAGAGGACAGTGGGTGTGGGAGGCTGACACTCACCCTGGCGTGGTGGGTCGGGCCGGGGGTAGGTGGGTCGGGGGTCTGTGCTCGGCTCTGAACGGGCCGAGGGGGCCTTGGCGGTCTGTGGAGTGGGTCGGGCCTGCAGCTGCCGGCCCTGTCCCCGGGGCCCCTCCACGGGCTCAGGGCTCAGGTGCTCCTTGAGGGAGACGTTAGGGCTGGAGGGGCCGGCACTGTGGTTGGCCACCTTCCCAGGAGCTGTCGGATCTGGGCTGTCAGCCCTTCTCAGGGCGTTGCTGGGGGTGGGTGCTGGGGCCGAGGGGGCCCAAAGGCTGTGACCTGGGCAGGGGGTGGCTGCCCCCGCCTCAGGACCTCCCCCCTCCCCCGTCCCCCTGTGCAGGCTGGAGGCTGGGGGCCGGAGTGGAGCACTGCGCAGCGGGCCACACAGGAGGCTGTGGGACGGGACCTGGCAGCTCTTCAGCGGGCCTGGGATCAAGGTGGGGCCCCGGCGCGGCCCCACAGGCCCTGCAGGCTGGTGAAGAGGGACGCCGGCGCCGTGGAGGGCCCAGGCCTGCGGGCTGCTGAGCTGACTGGGGCGCTGAGGATCCGGGAAAGCCGCCTGGAGACCGCGCTGGGCCGGCTGCAGACACGGTGTCGGCAGGAGCTGGCCAGGCTGGCGGGAGCCGAGCCCGGCCTCATCTGGATCCTGCCGCCGGTCGCTGAGGGCCCGAGGGCGTGTCCTGCTGGAGGGGCACCGGCCCTGACGCCCTGAGGAGCCTCGGAGGAGCAGGTTTCCGGGCGGCCCCAGGGATGCTGCCGACGCGACCCCCTGGGGTGCTTGCCCTGAGCCCTGGCCCATCCCTGCTTTGGGGCACACCGGAGGCAGCCATGACAGGTGTCTGTGGGCGTTCAGGATCAAGAGAGTATGCAGAAGTAAGTTGTAGAGGCCTCCCTGCAGGAGTGAGGCCCTGTCCTGGTCCCCCCTCAGCCAGCCCTCCAGGTTCCTGTCTGGGGAGGGTCAGGTCTGTGCTCAGGCCCAGGGAACGGGACCCTGGGTAGTGGGGGCCAAAGGAGGGCTGGTCCTGGGCTGCCCTGGAGCTGGAGGGTCAGGCACGGCCTGAAGCATGGACTGGGCCTCAGGGTCCTGGGGAAGGGGACAGCCCTGGATGTCCCATCCACACTGCGTCCTGGGCCCCCACCGCCGTCCCACCTTGTGCCCGGGCCTGGTGTGTGTGCGTGTGTGTTGGGCAGGGATGCTGGCCGGGAGCCTGGGGGTGGGGGATGCTGTTCCTTTCCTGGGGGCGGTGCTGGGGGTGAGGGGGAGGCCACTGTGGACAGAGGGGGCTTTGTTCGGGGGACTGTTCGGGGAGCTGGGCTCGGCCCTGACAAAGAGGCATCTGTCTGGGTGATGTGCCCCTAGCCCTCCGGAACAGGCCCCCCTCCGTCCCAGGGGCTCAGCCTCTCTGCACCCCTCACCCAGCAGGCACAGACGGCCTCGTCCTGCCTCTCTCAGCGCGCGACAGCTGAACCCCAGCCCGCTGCCGGGCAGGTGCAGGGGCCTGTGGGCTGCCGGCCGGGTCGGGCCCGGGGACGCTTTCACAGCCTGGGTCCCCACGGAACATTCTCTCGTTGGCTTTGCCTGCTTGGCCGGGGGTGTGCTGGAGCACCACGCTGGTCTCGGCCCCCCTGACCCGGCCCCCATCCCTTGGGGGGACACCCCGGTGCTCCCTCTGCACTGGTCAGACCGGGCAGACTAGTCGGGAGGGCATCCCTGACCCTCTCCTCACAGGCCTGGCCCATGCAGTCTCTGGGCCTGGGGTCCTTCCCTCCCAACCACAGCCCCCCTCCCAGCTCCTTGTCAGAGCTCCAGCTGTGGTCCAGGGCTCCCGGGGCCTCAACCCTCTGCCCGCCGTCCTCTGAACGTGCAGAGTCCCTTTTGGACTCCCTGCAGCCGACCCCTCTGCCTGCCACGCCCTCAGCCGTCCGGACCACCGGCGGGACCCTCCTCATCTGGGAAGCAAGCCCACTCAAAGCTCCCTGCCTTCTGGGGACTGCCCTTGAGCCGGGACCCCCGTGGGCCCTCGGGAGCTCGACGTGTGGAAGCCAGGGGCATGCTCAGTTCTGCGGGGCTGCCCTTGGTCAGACTGATCTGTGGACCCAATACAAGCCCGCTCGAAACCCCACGCGTGTCTGTGCGACTTTGCTGTTGACGCTGGGGCACGAGGGGTGGGTCAGGCCCAGAGAGGCCCAGTCTGGGCAGGGGAAGCGAGCAGGTGTGCTCTGCAGGCTCCGTGGCTGGTGGGAGGTGGCTGGTGGGAGGTGTCGGGGAGGACTGGCCAGGCCCGTCCCGTCCCCCGGGGCTGCCGGCTGACACTCCCCGCCTCCCCTGCAGGGAGGGGACGGCAGGCCTCTGGAGCAGGTGCAGGCCTGCAGAACTCGCGCACGCACGGCGGCCTGGCCGGGCTGGTGGGGGGCGGCAGGGCCGTGGGAGACAGCGGTGGGCAGTGGGGACCCGCGGGGGGGCGGCAAGGCAGTGGGGGGAGTGAGGGCCTGCGGGGGGGCAGTGGGACAGCTCTGGGCAGGCAGGTGTCTGTGAGGACGGCACAGGGGGAGCCCAGGCTCCCCAGGGAGATGTGAAGGTCCGTGCAGCTGTGGGAGGCGAAGACACCGCACTCCATGACCCCCACCGACCTGCTTCTCCGAGGGCCCCAGAGAGACAAGGGGAGATGCGCCGCAGTAGAAGCCCCCGTGACGTCGTAACCTGTGAGGACGTGTGGAGGAGAGAGAGGCAGGAGCCCCGGAGAAGAGGAATCGGGGTCCTAAGGTGTCCGGGCCTGCAGGGGACACAGGGCCGGCGGAGGGCAGGGGGGTGTGGCCTTGACCCAGCACAGGGAGCGGTCCGTGACCTGCAGAGTCCAGCCCGCACAGCAGCTGGGCCAGTGGGAGTGGACCGCAGGCGGCCCTGTGACCGGCCTCCCGGGAACACAAGAGCAGGGACAGACAGTTCACAGACGGTGACCGGCAAGGACACCCTTAGACAGAGCAGGAGCAGTGACAGGCTGCCGTGCCGACGCTGGCCCCTTCAGCTGTTGAACCGAACACGGCCGGCAGGACCTCTGGGCGAGCCCCGCACCAGGTCCACCGGCCGGTTTCCCGTCCCCTTGGTTCAGGGCCTCCTCACACTGCTGGTCGACCGTGGCCAGGCCTGGGCTTGGGGGTGTGCTGGGCTGGGCCGCCGGCTGGTCAGCACACCTCTGGGGGGACACCTGCTGGACGCTCCCAGGGTCCTGCTAAAGGTCAGACTCCGGCAATGGGACGCTTCTCAGCGGCACTTAGGGAAGTCTGGTTGGAGGGACACAGCTGGTGGTTGGTCCACAGCCACCCCCTGCCCCAGGTCCTGCCCTTCGGCTGTGGCCCCCAGCCCTGCACGGGTCCCCACACTCCCGTGTCCCCTACTGGATCTTGGGCACTGAGTGTGGCCAGTCGCCGTCCTCCCGTGTCTGCCCCTTTTTGGCTGAGCTGCCTATTGCCCACTCATCCACCAACCAGGGCTGACACTGCCCCGGACTGCGGAGACTAAACCCCACAAGCAGGGCGGCCGTGCCTCGGGACGGGGGGTCAGGGGTCAGAGAGGGTGGTGGTCAGAGACTTGGAGGACAGGCACTGAGTGGCCCCGGAGGGTGGTCAGACAGAGGAAACAGGGTCTGTGTGTGGGGGAGCAGCACTGAGAGAGGCCTCGGGGAGGGGTGAGGCGTGCTGGGGTCCTGAAGACGTGGTGGAGGGGCTCCGGCGGGCTCGGGGACGGGGTCTGTGGCGCAGGAGCTGTTGGCTCTCGTTTTCCCGTCTGGTTCCCCGGGTTACTGTTTGTTACACCCAAGATTTGTCCCCTCCCCTTCTGGGGACAGTTTTTAATTTCTTAAAGATTTTATTTATTTATTGGACAGACAGAGATCACAAGTAGGCAGAGAGGCAGGCAGAGAGAGTGGGGGAAGCAGGCTCCCTGCTGAGCAGAGAGCCCGACGCGGGGCTCGATCCCAGGACCCTGAGACCGTGACCTGAGCCAAAGGCAGAGGCTTTAACCCACTGAGCCACCCAGGCACCCCCAGTTTTTAACTTTTGATGGTAAAAAGTAACATGAAGTTTACTGTCTTAACCACTTCCAAGTGTATGGGTCAGGCCTGTTGTGCACAGCCACGCCGTTGTGAAGTAGATCTCTGGAAACTTCCCATCTTCCCCGAGGGCCACTCTGGCCCCATGCGTGCTCCGTGCCCTCGCCTGGCCCCCGGCGCCCCGGCCCACTGTGTCTGTGCGGACGGACTCCTCTAGGGATGTCCAGTGAGGGGTCACAGGGTGTCTGTCCTCCCGTGAGTGGCTGAGGTCAGTCTGTGCGACGTCCCCGCCGTTCAGCCTCGCGGGGGCAGGTGTCGGGACTTCCTCCCTTAAAGAGGACCGCCCGCCCCGCCCTGCAGTCACGCGTGCCCGCACCGCCCGCCCCGCGCGGACCGCGCTAACCGGCTTCCCCACTCCGTCTCTGGTAGACACCTGCTCGCACTTGCCCTTTGCCGAGCGGAGACTTCTGATCCTGCTTTCACCACATGGGGCATCCTGTGGCTCCTCGGTTCCGACGGCGAGCGTCTGGGGACACGCTGCCTCTGCACGTCACATTCTCGCCCCTTTCCTGCTCTCGGGTTTTTCCTTTACGCCCACGTCTTCCGACATCAGAGTCACCCCACGGGTGTTGTCTGGTTTGCTACGCGGTGAGCCACTTCCCAAGGCCACCTCGGCCCGGAAGCGCCCTTTCCTCCCCGATGGGGCACGTCCTCCAAGTTCAGTCCCGTCTATCCCATGGCCGGCACCGGCAGGAGAGGCTCCCGGTGAAGAGACGTGATGCCTGTCACTGCGGGGGTAGACCACCTCCGTGGTGGCCACGGTTTCATTGATCACGACCTGAGCCGAGGGCAGACGCTCAGCCCACTCGGGCCCCCGGGAGCCCAGCTGCGCACTTGTTGCAACCACGTCGTATTAGGGCTCTTCTCTGCACTTTACGTTTATCTTCCGTTACTTTTGCTCGTCTCCTCCCTCTTCTTGCTTCCTGCTCCCCGCTGGGTGGGTCTGGTTTTCTGCTGTGGTTCACGCATCACACACCATTTGTTCCCATGGAAGTTGCCCTGAACTTAAAAGCTGTTCTCATGTTTATTTACAGACGACTTTTTAAAAAAGATGTTATTTTCAAGCAGTGTCTGCGTCCAGCGTGGGGCTCGAGCTCAGAGCCCCGAGACTAAGAGTGCGGCTCCACGGACCCGACCAGCCCGGCGTCCCACCCCGACCGACGACTTCTGTACACTCACCTGTATTTCTACCTTTTTCAACAAAATAAAAGCTTCAGCATGTTCTCATGTCCTTTGTTCTCCCAAACTCTCCGTTGTGTCGCACAAGATTTCAGCCCTCCGCTCTTACGAGCATCTTTAGGGCAACCACAGCCTTTACTAAAACCGCAGCTACCCTCACGGTGCGTATCTCTGGAGGAGTCGCTTAGACCTGTTTCTGCTTTGAGTCCAAACACACGTTCAAGGAGTCCCGTTGGGACAAACTTCCTGAGCCCCCTTGTGCCTGAGAACACGTCTGTTGCGCTCCCCGTGTGAAGGAAACCTTGCCTGGATATAAAATTCCGGGTTCACAGTTATTTTTCTTTATTATTATTTTAAAAAATATTTTACGTTCACGTAATCTGTGTCCCCTACGCAGGGCTCAAACTCATGACCCCGAGATCAAGATCTGTGTGTCCTCCCACTGGGCCGGCCAGGCACCCAGTCATTTTCCTTTCATACTTAAAAGTGTTTTACCCACGGGCGCCCGGGGGCTCAGTCAGTGAAGCGTCTGCCTTCGGCTGGGGTCGTGGTCTCAGGGTCCTGGGATGGAGCCTCGTGGGGGGCTCCCTGCTCGGCGGGGAGCCTGCTTCCCCCTCTCCCTCTGCCTGCCGCTGCCCTGCTTGTGCTCTCCCCGCCTCGTCTCAAATGAATAAACAGACTCTTCTAGAAAACGTTTTATTCATCGTCATCTTTCATTTTTTGTTAATTTCCCCTTGCAGCGCTCCACCGGGGACGACGGCCGATACGCGGACAGAAGGCAGCAAGTACTTGGTGCGGAGCTCCGTGGACGCCCCCGGGGCAGGGGGAGGGCGTCGACCACGGTCCGCGGAGCTGGAGCGCTTTCCCGCGGGGCTGACATCCAAGCGCGCCCGTCAGTGCTGTAACTTAGCTCCGTCCTGTTCCTGAGCTTCCCGAGGTCCCAGGGGGTGTGTCCCGGGCCGGGCTTCTCCCCCAGAGATGTGTCTGTGAACGTCACGCTCACGCACGTGGCCATCGTCCTCACCGCTGCACGGAACGCAGCGTGGGGACGCCCTCAGCTCCTCGGCCTCCTCTGTTCCGGGGCACGTGGGGCTGTCTGCCGTTTCCGGCAACTTCTGTGGCCATCGGTGGCTCGTGGGCACACAGCGGGCAGCCCTCCCCCCGCAGCGGGAGCCTGGGCCCGGCAGCCGAGCCCCGTGCTGTATCCTGGGGGCTCACTGCGGCCCCGCCGATGGCGAGACACGCTGGCCATCTCGTGCCTGACCCTCTGGGAAGTGCCCGTTTGCGTTTCCCCCCATGTGCCCCCCACCCCCCGGGAAGTCTTTCGGCGTACCGCAGGCGCAGGCTCTCCGCGCTCTGTCCCTCTTCCCGTCGGCGGTCGGCCTTCTCACCGGCCCGGTGGGTCTTGGGTCCGGGTGGTACCCGCTCCTCCCCCCCCCCGCCCCCGCTGCCGTGCTCTCCCCCCCACTCTCCGTGAATACCACGCGGGGTAATGACTCCAGCCCCGCGACCGGTCTCCGCCGTCTGTCGTCCTGCCCCACCCCATGAAGGTTTCCTTGTGGTGGTTTTCTCTAAGCAGGGTCCACGGCGTGGAGCCCACCGCAGGGCTTGAACTCACGCCCCTGAGATCAAGAGTCGGACGCTTCACCGACGGTGCCTCCCAGCTGCCCCCTTCACCGAGGTTTGGAGCCTTCTCAGCCCTTTGCGCTTCCCGACTCATTTCATAATGTTCGTAAGATACCGGGAAGAACTGTTGGCTTCTGGTCGGCACGACATGGACGCGACAGCGTCATCTTCCCGATCCTTCCGGGTTACGACCCATCCCCACCCGCTCACGTGGAACTTGCGAACTTGCCTCGGGACAGAGGCATCGCACGAGCGCGTGCACGCCTGCAGCGTACACGTGTGTGCACGGACACACGTACTTTCCGACTCTGCTGGAAGCCACGGGCTTCTGCACACACACGGGCAAAGGCGGCCTCGCTCGGCTCGTGCACGGACCGCGGACCTTCCCCTCGGGGCTCTGGACTTCCTCTGAGCACCCGGGCGTCCCCTGCAACGAGTCCTGATGGTCTCGTTTCTGGATCTGCAGCTCTAACTCCCCTCGAGAGAAGCTTCCGGCACCCCGCCGAGCCGCTCCCGCCGCCGCCGCGCGCTCCCGTCTCACGGACGGAGCTCCCCGCTCTCGCAGACGCATCCCGTCCGATCAAAACGTCCCCTTCCGCTCCTCGTCCTTTTACTACATCACGAGCCGTGACTGAAGTCTCTTCAATGTCTCTTCTGCGTCTGTTGATGGAACCTTATTTTTTTGTTTACTCTGTTAATGGGAATTACATTTCATTTAAGAGATAATTTCAATAAAAATCCTGCAGAAGCGAGGCCCGCACCTTCTCCGTGCCTGCACGCAGATCCCTGTGTCTCGGTCTCCACACGCACGTCGCATGTGCCCCGTGTAACAGGTGCGGTGCACGTATGGTCCCGTGTCCGGACACGTGGGCCGCTTCGCCGCGGAGAGCAGGCCCACACACGCCCGTTCCCCGAAGGCCTCCGCGTGCTCCCGAAGCCACAGGCCTTTCTCCTCCGTAACCTCCGCTCCACCTCCGGAGCGAGGGAGCCCCGGGCCCGGCGTCCCGGTCTCACTGGCGGAGGCCACGCGGACTTCCCCACGTCCCTCGCGGCTCCACGACCGGGCCTGGCTCCTGCGTGCGTCTGGCGGCCACGGCTCCCTAGTCTTCCATCCGGAATGTTCCTCCGTCCGTTCCCTGCGTGCACGACCCGCCTGGAGGATGCCCCGCGCCGCGTGCCCCGACTGGTGGGCACGGGTATTACACGAGGGACGCTACGCCTTCTCGGCGCGCCACGCCGGGAAGCCCACGAGGCCCGTGTGCCCGGCAGGCGCTGCCACTGATTTTCACCGCTCGGGGGGAAGCACCCGCAGGTTCCTCCCCGGCGACGCTCACGAGCGCACGCCGGCCTCGCGAGTTCGCGCGGGGTTAGAGCACAGCGTTCGGTCCTTCGGTGTCAGGCCAGCGGTAGTTCTGTGGTCCGGTTTTGTCGCCGGTTCCGGGCCCTTCTGTGCCCCGCTTGCTCGGAGCGCTGCCGACGGACGGCCGGTGCTGCGTTCGGCCGGGAGCTTTCTCGGCGGCGACTGCTAGGATCACGTGCTTTCTGCTTTAGACGGGTGACGTGGCCGCTCTCGCCGATTTGTTTTCCGGGATCCAGCCGGCCTTGCATTCCCGGGCCACGGGCCATGTGGTTGTGCCACTGTTTTGTTACGATTCTATTTGCTAATATTTTGTTGAGGGTTTTGTCGCGTTGGCCCTGGCGGCCGCAGACTTTCTTTTCCCTTGTGGGTCAGGTTTTCCTGGTTCTTCATACGCAGAATCATGTTGGACTGTATCTTGCACATTCAAATACTATGTTAGGAGCACCCGGTCTTCCGAAAGTCCCACTGAGAATGTTGATTTTTAAAAAAATTTTATTTCACTAGTTGATGGAGAGAGCGTGCGCACACACAAGCAGGGGACGCATCAGGCCGGGGGCGAAGCAGGCTCCCTGCTGAGCACAGAGCCTGTTGTCAGACTCGATCCCAGGACCCTGGGGTCATGACCCGAGCCGAAGGCAGACGCCCAACCCGCTGAGCCACCCAGGCACGCCCAGAATGTTGACACGGTTTCGGCACACGATCGACCCAGCCTCTTTTCAAAGCCTTTACAGTGGTCCTTGGATCGTCCTGTGTGAGCATGACCCAGTGGCCAGTGTGGGACGGGGCCGTGGTCCGTCCTGTGGCTCTGCGAGCAGACTCAGCACGCATGCCCGGCTTGGGGCGAGCCCAGAAGGCGCAGACTTCACCGGGGTGCTTTCTGGAGTCTTCCTCTCCGCCGTCTCTCCAGGAATTTCTGGCTCCCTGGGACCCCCTTCCCAGTCCTCTGTCAGAGGCTGGGGCTTCCGTCCCCCGCCTCCACACTCCTCACGACCACCCCAGCATCTGGAGACAGAGAGTGGGGCTTGGCTCTCTCCCCTTCCCTTCAGGCAAGAGCGTCCCTCCCTCTGGGGACCACTCTCCAGGGGAAGCTCTTCCCCAGGGAGGCATGTGTGAGCCTCTGTCTGTGTGGCGGGCTGGGTGGGGTCGCCTGGGAGCAGGTGTGAGGGGCCCCCGACCCTCTGCCCGGAGCTCCCCCAACCTCCGAGGGCTTCAGGACGCCCCTTTTGTTCCTGCCATGGCCACACTGGGGGGCGTCCCTGTGCAGGTCCCCACCCCCATCCTGGCGTTCAGGCCAGACCGCGGCTAGGCCGCAGGACACGGGGCGGGGGGGTGGTCCTGAGACTCGCCTGGGGTCTGCCTGCTCCCCACAGTCTGCCTGCTCCGAGGCACGTTTCGGAGTCCCCACGGGCTCCACAAACCGCCGTCTTCTCCTGGCTGTGCTGGGTGGGAGAGGCAGGGTGGGCTGTGTCTGCCCCGTGGCGCCCAGAAAAGGAACCCAGGGTGCACCTGAGCCCCGGCCTGGGTTCCGCCGTTCCGATGCCCTCGCCACGGGGCTTCTCCTGACCTGTACCTGCGTGTCCGAGGCCGCTGGGAGGGCAGCGTGGCCACTGGGAGGCTCGTCTCGCACCATGCCAGGGCGGGCGCGCTCCTGAGCAGGCGGGGCCCACCCACGCCCACCGCGCCGCCCTCCTGCGCGCCAGGCTTCCTCCCGTGAGCGTGAGCGGACGCCTGTCCCCCTCCTCCCTCGTGCCCCTCGTGCCCCTCACGCAAGAACCAGTCGGGCCCTCTTGGCCCTTCCGTGGGAACGTGCAGCCCCCATCGGCTGTGATTACGGGTACGTTCGTGTTCAGATCTGCCCTATGAGACGGTCTTCTCATCTCCGAGGCTGCTCCCCCCCTCGCGGTCCCTCGCTGACTGTGAACACTTCCCTGGGGCTCCTTCTGCCTCGGCAGAAGTCCGTGGGCTTGCTTTTCCCTATGTGCTCCGGGCTCCCGGCCCGGCCTCCGGCTCCCCGCGCCGTCTCTGCTGCTGCCGGGACCATCTCCCGTCTCGTGGCCGGGGCACGCCTGTCACACCCGCAGAGTCCCTCCCGGCTGCAGGGCAGAGCGACCCCCTCCCAGGAGCGGGGGTTAGTACGCGGACGTCTCTGGGCCCTTAGGCCGCCCACACAGCCTTTTCTCTTCCAGGGCAGGGAACACATCGCCCCATGGTCGGCGGCCTCCGCTGCCACAGCCGAGAAGTCAGCTCCCAGGCGCCCTCCGTCCGACTGCGGGTGAGATTCTGGTTTTCTCCAAAGACAAAGATCACGTGAGGTCTGCGGCTCTGTCCTCGTAAATAATGCTAGGGGTTGGCTGCGTTTCTGGGTTTGGCAGCAGATACGGACCGGCCTCCGCCACCTCCTTGGAGGGCCGCTGTGCCTTGGTCGGGGCCCTGGGCTTCCAAGGCCACGCGGGGTAGAGCTTCCCACCACCCCTCTCCTTCCTCTCACCTCCGCGGCCTCCGCCCCCGCCCTCCAGGCCGCCCGTCCCCGGGCTCCACTCTGCTCTCCACACTCGCTCTGACCTGTCACTTGGTCACCGTTGCTCAGTCCCGGCATTCCTGCTTCGTGCTGCCTCCCCGTCTTGTCTGTGGCACCCGTGGTTTCCAGGGCCCCGTCCGGACCCCACCTGGCACCTCCAGGCTCTGTCGGCCCCAGTCGCTTCCCGCTGGCTCGCTCCTGGGACCCAGTGCACCGACCTGTTGGGTTTGGGGCGCCCAGGGGCTGCCTGGAGATCCTTCCCTCCCTGAGCAGCTCCCCGTGCGTCTGCTGGGCACCGGAGGGGAGGCCCACCCAAGGCACCTGCAGCCAAGGTCAGGGCCCAACACCGCAGCCCTCTAGGCCGGGCTGCTGTCACCCTGGCCCTCCAAGGGCTTGACGACCCGCACTCAGCTTGTACGGCACAGCCACTGGGAACGTGGAGGTCCTGTCTCCCAAGGGAATCCGGGCGCCCACGAGGCCCCCACGCTCTCTCTGGATTGGGTTCAGCTTCCTCAGCCCTTCCAGGTGGGCCAGGCGTGGAGCCCGACCCCGTCGCCGCAGGGAGCCAGTGGGGAGGGGCTGTGGCTAGGGCGGCCACCAGGACGGTGTGCGCGGTGGGGGACCAAGCGCAGCCAGGCCATGAGGGGCTTTCATGAGGGACACGGCTGAGGGGCTGGCAGGGCTGGCGCCGGTGGGGAGGGGGCCGTACTGCCAGGCCTAGGAGCTGGGGAGGCAGGGCAGTGAGGGCGGACAGACCGCCAGGCTGGGAAAGCGTTTCTGGGTTGAACTGGGTCCCACAAAAGGGACGTTCAAGTCCTCAGCCCTGGCATGTCCAAAGGTGACCTTGTTTGGAAACAAGGGCTTTGCAGATGTTGTCAAGAGAAGATGAGCTCACTAGGGGGGCCTTTCCCACGGGACCCGTGTCCTCACGAGGCGGAAAAGGCCCCACGAGGTCCAGGCAGACGGCAGTGCTGCGCCCACAAGCTGAGGAAGGCTGAGCCCTGCCCCGGGTCCCGCCTCCGGGTCCCTCCGCCTCCACCCTGCACTCCCACCGCCTCACGGGCACTGCACCCGGAGGAGACGGAAACACAGAGCGGGGGGGGGGGGGGGGGGGCGAGCACCAGCGAGGTCAGCACACACAGGCCAGCTCTCCTAGGCCGGCTGTTCCCCAGCTGGAGGCAAGAACGGGGTGCTGGGGTGGTGGGGGCACCCATGCAGCCTGGCAGGTCTGGGGCCAAAGATGGGGCTTTCTGAGCGTGCCCTTGGGGGTGTGCGGGAGGGCGGAGGGAGGCGGGCTGCTGAGATGCGCAGGCTCGGGGGTCAGCCGCTGCCCGAGTGGAGGCCGCAGGGCGGAGCTTCTAGCTCCCCCTCTCCCTCTTCCGCGTGCTCCTCCTCTGCCTCCTGGGCCTGCCAGGGTGGCTCCGCGGGGCACCGGGGGCAGCTGGTGTTGCCCACTGCCCCTGGGGGACCTGTACGTCCCGAGCCTCCTCCCCTCCTCCCCGCACGCTGCACGCGCAACCTTTCAGTACAAGCGCTTTGTCCCTCTAGGCCAGGGGCTTCTGGCGGCCTCCCTGGCGGAGACGAACCATGACAGGTCTGTGGGGCCCCTCCCAGGGCACAAAGGCAGGGAAGCGGAAGCAACTGTAGGAGCCGGTGTGGGGGCTGGTGTCCCGGTCAGCTGTCCCGAGGGTTTGGACTTCTCACCGCACCTCAGCCCTGCTGCTCCTGGATGGCCACGGCGGTCAGTTATCCTTGCCTCCCACGGGCACTGAGATGTCCCTGTGGCCCCTGGTGTGGAGGGAAGGTGGCCAGGGTCACCTGCACAGACCAGGAACCGCTCAAGTCCTCGATGTCAGCGGACCCGGGTGGGAGTCAGACTTTACCCCTGTGCATCGGGGGGCCCTGGGTCACCCTGCCCCTCCTTCTCCGGCAGATGGGGGGATGGAGGCATGTGGGAGCAGCTCTGGGGACAGCAGCAGCCGCACCCCCCTTCCTCCACCCTAAGGGCTGACAGGCGGGGGTGTGGGTGCGGGGGCTCAGGGTGGTCAGGCTGAGGTTAGGGGAAAGCGCCCAGGAAGGCTGAAGATGAGGCCCGTCCACCGCCCCCTCTTCACCCTCAGAAGGAGCCCAGAGAGGCTGAAGCGAATCCAGGACTCCGGGCGTCTTTGGGGTGCAGCGCCCAGAGGCCCACCGCTCTTCTCTGTCCCCACAGGCCACTCGCAGAGGGCCCATGGTCGGCCCGGCCCCACGTCGGGACCAGCTCCGCGGCAGGGAACGCGGTGCCCAGGCTGTCCGTCCAAGGTGAGTGGGGTCACCCTGGTGGGCGGCCCGGGGGCGCCTGCAGTGGGGTTTCAGAGCGTGACCCGGACCGAGGGCCCGCGGGGCGACGGGCCCGGCTGCGGGGTGAAGCAAAGTGCAGAGGCTTCCCGGGGGTGGCGCGCGGGTCTGGCGGGGTCCGGCTCCCAGGGCCACCGGTCCCGGGCACCGCCGCGGCGCCGGGCTGTCGCCGTGGCAACGGGCGCGGCGGGGGGGCGGGGCGCCGGGACCCCCACCGCGCGGGGCGGGGCCTCGGGCGGGGGCGGGGCCTCTGGTGGGGGCCGCGCCGAGGAGCGAGGGGAGCGAGCAGAGCGGAGGGAGCGCGGCCTCGGCCCGGCGCGGAGGCTCCGCGGGCCGGCGGTGGGTAGGCGCGGGGCCGGCGGCGGGAGCGGGGCGGGCGGGGGCCCGGGCGCGGGGCCGGGATGCGCAGCGACGCCGCAGGGCGGGCCGGGGCCGGGGGCGCGGGCGGTGCGGGCAGGAGGGCGGAGACGCAGCCTGCCGGGAGCGGCCTCGGTCTGGTCGGGGCCGGCGGCCCCTTCCTGCCGGCCCCCACCCGTGGGCACCGCGGAGGTGGCTGGGGGCGGGGGCGGGCCGGGGGCACGCGGGGGACCGCAGGGCCGGCCCAGGACAGCCACGGCAGGGAGGCCCCGGGGCCAGGTCCCCAGGGAGAGGCCGGGAAGGGTGCGCGGGAGGGGCAGGGAGGCCCTGGCTTCCTGGGGCAGGGGCGGGGGCTCCCCCTGCGAGCTCCCCTGGGGATGGGGTCTGTCCCGGCATCCTCAGCCCGGGCCTGACCAGTGGCTAAGAGAGCGGACGGGAACGCCGGGGAGCAGATGCGGAGGGACGCGCGGCGCCGCGGCTCTCGGGCCGCTCGGCCGGGCGGGAAGGCTGCTGCGGCCAGGGGCGGCCCCGGCGGGAGGGGGCTTGCACCCGGTGGGAGAAAACGGGTGAGGGTGTGGGTGAGAGCAGTAGCTCCCGGGCCTGTGCAGGGCGCTCCTCGCCCCCCTTCCCCTGCCCCCGCCCCCTCCCTGGAGGCGTCTGAACTCCCGGTGGGGGGTCCTCTGTGTGTGTGGCCGCAGGGTCCCCGGAGCGGGTCCCGGGTGGGGCAGCAGCCTTGCTGAGGTCGGCGTGGAGGTGCCGCTTTGGAGGTCCTCCTTCCCCAGTCTTGGGGGCAGTGGTGGCACCAGGGGCAGGCAGAGCGCTCGCTTCACAGTCACGGGTGACATTAAATTTTACGTCCTTGTCTAGACGGGGCAGTACACAGAGCCCAGGGCCCGGGGTGCCGCGGAAGGAGGTGGCAGGGGGAGGGGTTGGAAGTGAGTGCAAGTGAGTCTGTGGCGCCCGTCAGAGGGTGTGGGCGTGTGGGCCCAGGTGTGGGGCCCTGGGCTGCCCTGGGTCTCGGACCAGCACTGTCACGACAGCCTGTGCCAAGGCTCTGAGAGGTGCAGGGGGCTGCAGCGTCCAGAGACGGGGTGGGGGTCCGGGGCGGGTGGGGGGGCGGCCGCCGAGGGCGGGCTTCTTGAGAAGGCCCCAAAGGTGCAGGGGAGGGAGCGGCAGGGTCCTTCCCGGGAGCGGGGCCGTGCACCTGGCGGGAGACGCGGCCAGGACGCGCTCGGGAGGCAAAGGGAGCCCTGGCGGGAGCGGGTCTGGGAATGGTCCACACGGCCCGGGGAGGGTGGACAGGTGTGTAGGGGGGACTGGGTCGGCCGAGGCAGGGAGAGGAGATGCCAGGCGCGCGTAGGGAAGCTTGTGTGAGAGGACGATCCTCAGTCCTGGCCCCGAAAACAGGCCGCGAGCGCGGGCGCCGCGCTCGGGATGGGGCCTGGGCCTGGGCCTCCGCGGGCCTCCGGCGCTCCCTGAGCGCGCAGAGCTGAGGCCGCGAACCCGCCTCCCCGCCCAGCGAGCGCCCGGGGTGGGGGTGGGAGAGGACGCCGGAGGGCCGGCGGCGTGGGCCCAGCAGGGACGAGCCCGCGGGGCCGGCGGGGCCGGGCGCGCGCGCGGCGGGGAGAAACCACTTCCGTCCCCGTCCTTCCTGGCGGCGGCGGGAAGCCGGTCTCGGGTCTCCGGTGGGGCCGCAGCGCCGCCTGGAGGCCCCGGCCCCGCTCCCGCTCCCGCTCCCGGTCCCCCGCGCGCTTCGGCGCGTGCGTGCCACGGAGGCCCCGGGCGCCCGGCGCGCCCACAGCGCCCCGCGCAGGCAGCTCGTCGCGGGGCCGGGGAGGGGGGCGGGGTCTGCCCCCGCACTGCGCCCTCACGGTTCCCTCTGGTCTCCCCAGGTTCCGAGCTCGCCGGCCGGCAGCGGTGGCGCCCGCAGAGCGGCCGGACAGGCCCCGTCGCGCCATGCCCGCGGGCTGAGCGCCGCCGCCGCAGGGCCGCGTCCCGCCTCGCGTGGGGGCCAGGCGCGCCCAGGCCGGGGCCCCGGCGGCCGACCATGGTGCTGCCGCCCCCGGACCGGCGCCACGTGTGCCTGACCACGCTGGTGATCATGGGCAGCATGGCGGTCATGGACGCGTACCTGGTGGAGCAGAACCAGGGCCCGCGCAAGATCGGGGTGTGCATCATCGTGCTGGTGGGCGACGTGTGCTTCCTGCTGGTGCTGCGCTACGTGGCCGTGTGGGTGGGCGCCGAGGTGCGCACGGCCAAGCGCGGCTACGCCATGATCCTCTGGTTCCTCTACATCTTCGTGCTGGAGATCAAGCTCTACTTCATCTTCCAGAACTACAAGGCGGCGCGGCGGGGCGCGGCCGACCCGGTGGCGCGCAAGGCCCTGACGCTGCTGCTGTCCGTGTGCGTGCCCGGCCTCTTCCTGCTGCTCGTGGCGCTCGACCGCATGGAGTACGTGCGCACGTTCCGCAAGCGCGAGGACCTGCGCGGCCGCCTCTTCTGGGTGGCGCTGGACCTGCTGGACCTGCTGGACATGCAGGCCAACCTGTGGGAGCCGCCGCGCACCGGGCTGCCGCTGTGGGCCGAGGGCCTCACCTTCTTCTACTGCTACATGCTGCTGCTCGTGCTGCCGTGCGTGGCGCTCAGCGAGGTCAGCATGCAGGGCGAGCACATCGCGCCGCAGAAGATGATGCTCTACCCCGTGCTCAGCCTCGCCACCGTCAACGTGGTGGCCGTGCTGGCGCGGGCCGCCAACATGGCGCTCTTCCGCGACAGCCGCGTCTCGGCCATCTTCGTGGGCAAGAACGTGGTGGCGCTGGCCACCAAGGCCTGCACGTTCCTGGAGTACCGGCGCCAGGTGCGCGATTTCCCGCCGCCCGCGCTCGCGCTGGAGCTGCAGCCGCCGCCGCCGCCGCGCAACTCGGCGCCGCCGCCGCCGCCGCCGCTGCACGGCCCGCCCGGCCGCCCCCGCGGGCCCTCGCCCACGCGCGACGCCCTGGGCACGTGACGGGGCCCGCGCGGCCGGCCCGCGACGGGGTGGGGGCGCGCGCCCCACGGGCCCGGGCGCCGCGGCCGCTTCTTCGTCTCAGGAATCCCGCGGAGCGCGGACTCGCAGCCCCGCTCCCCCAGCGCGTGGGCCGCTGTGTGCTTGGCCTGGGCGTGGGGGAGGAGAGGACAGAGCGGGCGGAGGTCCGGTCCCTTGGGGTCCCGTGGCGGGGGCCTCCGGCTCAGAGTTTGGGGCCAGGGAGGCCTCTGTCATTTTAAAGACTCGTGTTTACAGTTTTGTATCCAAAGCCGCCGGCCCGCGTGTTTCCTGAGTCCTGTTCCTGACAGCTGGACCCGGTGGGCGGGAGAAGGGCCTGGGCGGGGGCGGCGGCCATGGGTCTGGGCCAGCTCCTGGGCGCCTGACCCTCGTGGCGCTGCCACCGGGACCCTGTCCCCCCCGCGTCACCGTCCTCACCCGCAGAGGAGCCAGACCCGCGCTGTGCGTCCCGGGTGCCTTCGCCACGTGCCGCCTGCACCGCTGAGGCCCTGGTTCTCTCCTCAGCGCCAGCGGTGGGGGGTGGGCATGGGGGACTTTGGTCCCTGGGGGATAGCGTAGGCTGAGGCCAGGAGCGTGGACACCGATGCCCGTGGAGCCCACAGCAGCGCGGCCCAAGCAGCTTGGCGCCCTGGTGGGGCTGGGAGGACGCTTGGGGCTGTCCAACCTGCCACCGAGAGCCTGGGACGCCGTGTGCAGATGGCTTCTCTCCTGGCCTCTGCCCGGTGCCGTGGCCTGTGGTGTGGCCCTGGGCACCCACCTGGCCCAGGATGGTCTCGACAGCATTTGGGATGGGCCCTCTGCCTCAGGCCTTAGGAGGCCGTTGACGTGGCTGTTTGAGGGTGTCTCGTGAGAGTCCTGGCTGACCACACCGAGTGTCCCCCTCGTGGCCGGGCCTGCGCTTACAGGGTCACCTGCCCTGCTGGTGGACAAGGCACACCGTTCCCGCTGCCTGTGTGTAGAGCCAACTGCTCCCAGCAGGGCTCAGAGCTGTGGGAGCAGCGCAGGGCCCTGTCTGGGCCCCCTTCCCGCCAACCGCTGTGCGGGGCCGGGCCGGCTGGTCACCGGGCCCCTCAGCAGGCTGCGGCTCCCGCTCTCCTGTCTCTGGTCTCCCCCGGCTTGTTGCCTGGGGTTGGGCTTTGGGAGGATGTGCTTCTGAGCCAGGGTATGGGGGCCACTGCCCACCTCGGATGCTCCGGGACTACTCCTGGCGACAGCCCCGCTCTCCTCTCCCAACACGGCCCGGTGGCCCCATCCTGTGACCGTGACCTCGCCAGGGTCTCTCTGAGTCTGGGGAGCCCGGGTGTGGAGCAGGGGTGCTCTCTTCTCCTGCGTTGGCAAGTAGAGGGTGGGAGGGCCGGGGGTGGAGGAGCAGAGGGGGTGCGGGGGGTGCTCCCTGGAAGGCCACAGGCGAGGCGTGGAGTGCGTGAGGGGCTGCGAGGGGTCCAGCCTGCCAGTGGGGCGGGGGCAGGGGGGCGGGGCCAGGGGGGCGGGGTGTGGGTGCAGTCTTGGGAGTGTGTGTCTGGGCGGGGGCAGTGGTGAGGTTCAGTGTTGCCCATCCTGTCCCCCCCCCCCCCGTCTCTGTGGGTGTGTCCTTGGTTAGCCTCGTGGTGAAGGGCTCCAGGTTCCCGCCCCCCCTCCCCCGGCCTGTTTGGCTCTCGCCCTGGACGCCTGTTCTCAGAGGAACCCCTGCTCTTCCTCGGGTTGGGAGGCGGAGTTGGGGAACATTTCATGGGGTCTGCTTTGCCGTGAGGCCCCCGCATCCTGCGTCAGAAGCGGGAGCTGGCCAGAGTGCCACCTAAACGCTCAGCGCTGGTCACCGCCTGCCGTCCCCGTCTCCGCTGGCCTCCCCAGGCCACTGCCTGCACAGGGGGCACCGGCCCTGCTCTGTCCTAACTCGGTCTAGCAGCCCGTGTGCTCTCCCGATGGTCCCCGAGGGCATCTGGGCAGATTGGAGGGTGCGAGGGAGGGACCCCTGCCTGCAGCGAGGCCAGTGGCCAGTGTCCACTGTGTTCACGACGGAGCTGGGCTCTGGCTGCAGCAGGACCGGGAACTGGGGGCATTTGGCAGGCTCGTGGCCTGAGGTGCCTGTTCTCTGGGCTCTACCCTGGCAACGCGACGCAGACCTGGCCGTGTTCCAGCCCGCTCTTCTCTGGCTTCCCGAGGCGGCCTGCGGTGGCCAGACGTGGCAGACAAGCCGCCGCTGGTCCCTTGCCCCTCGTCATCTCGCTGGTGAGCTCCCAGGTCCTGAGGCAGTGTCTGCTGTGGCCGGCCCCGTGCGGGCCCTGGTGCTGAGCCCAGGCAGAGCCTGTCCCTGTGCAGGTGGGGGTGGGCTTGTGGGATGGCCAGACCCTGTGGGACGCCCCTGCAGGGAGGGGTCGGGTCTGGGAGGAGCAGGGAGGACTTCCTCAGAAGGCTGGTGGAGGGGCTGGGGTGAGGGCGGTGGGCACTGGGACAGCAGGGCAGGGACTGAGAGGGGGTCTTGGGGACACGGGGTGGACTGAGACACCCCTGGGCTACCTCGGAGGCCAGTGATGACTTTATTGATGACAGAACCACATCCCTTGATTTTGGGTGGCAGCTGAGCTGGGCTGCTCGGGCGTGAGCTGGAAGGAGCGTGGAGAGGGCTGTGGCCATCTTGGGGGAGGACAGCAGGGGGCAGAGGGGAGGACCTGGGCAGTGAGGTCCAGAGAAGGGGTGTTTCCGGGAGCCCCCCCCATGGGTCCCGGCTGCCTGTCCTGCAGTCCCTGCCTCCCAGGCCAGGTCAGATGCACGTCCTTCCCCCGTCCTCTGCCAACAAGAGTCCACGGAGGGCCCTAGGAGGAAAGCCCAGCGTGACAACAGCTGGTCGGCGGTCCGTGCCGTGCCCCAGGCTGGGGTGTGCCGTCCCCCAACGTGGGCTTCCCTGGCCAGAGATGCCCGGGGAGCTGGCCCCAGCAGGATCGGAGGTGCCATCCCGAGCCCACCGGAAAAGTCGTGTCTGGGCACGGGAAGTCCTCAGCAGGGCCTCGCTGCTCACCGGGGCGCTCCAGCCCGGCTGGGCGGTCACCTGGGACGTCAGGACCCCCCGTCCTGCCTTCGGAAGGCTCCCAGCCTGATCACCTCCCACAGAGAGCCGGCTCGGCCTTGGCCGGCTCCAGCTGGGAAGGTCCGCCTGTGGCCTTGAGGACAGCCGTCACCGTGCTCCGAGTTTGAGGCAAGCCCTCCGAGGGTGGCTTCCCCGGCCGGCTGCGGCGGGCAAGAGGCTCTGTGCGTGTGCCTCCATCTCGGAGGACTGGCGACGTCTCCCCGGGTGGTCCCACGGTCCGCACAGAACCACGCGGACATCGGCTCGAGGACAGCGTCCAGTTGCAGGAAGAAGACGGATGAGGTCCCTCCTGTCGGCGGGAAAATGTTTCTCTGAAGTGCCCCGTGTGGGTCCCCTCGGGCCGCACGGTCCGGGTCCGGCTCCTGTGCCGTCCCTCCCACTGATGGCAGGCGGGGCCTCGGGGGGCCGTGGCCGGTGGGGTCCGAGACACGGGGCTGTGTTGGGACACAGCGAGAGCTCCGGCTGCGGCAGCTTCCTCGGCCCACGGCCCCGTGGGGGGGATGGGGAGGGCCTGTGGGTGCAGTGCACGGCGTGGCTGGGGCCACCCGCCCTCTGATGTCACAGGGGCCTCTGAGCTGTCGCCTGCAGGCCCAGCTCCCCACAGAGGCCGTGGGTGCGCACACCGCCTTGGACCGGGTTGAGGTGTACCCATGCCCGGTTTCGCTGCCGAGACCTGCGTGATGGCAGCACACGTCTGGGTCCCCAGATGGAGAAACACGCAGGGAAACCCCCAAGGGTCACTCACTGTCCAGTCTGCAGGTCCCCGCCCCTTTGCGAGTGCTCCCGAAGAGACTCGGGCTGCTGCCGAGCCTCTGGGCAGTTCTGGGGTGCCCCTGGCCGGAGCCTCCTCCCCCTCCGTCCCCGTCCCCCTCCATGCCCCCGTCCTCCCTCGTGCCCCCGTCCTCCCTCTGTGTCCCCGTCCCCCTCCGTGCCCCGTCCTCCCCCCCCTCCGTGCCCCGTCCTCCCCCGTGCCCCCGTCCTCCCCCGTGTCCCCGTCCCCCTCCGTGCCCCGTCCTCCCCCGTGCCCCGTCCCCCCTCCGTGCCCCTGTCCTCCCCCGTGCCCCGTCCTCCCCCGTGCCCCGTCCTCCCCCGTGTCCCCGTCCCCCCTCCGTGCCCCCGTCCTCCCCCGTGCCCCGTCCTCCCCCGTGTCCCCGTCCCCCTCCGTGCCCCGTCCTCCCCCGTGCCCCGTCCTCCCCCGTGTCCCCATCCCCCTCTGTGCCCCGTCCTCCCCCGTGCCCCCGTCCTCCCCCGTGCCCCCGTCCCCCTCTGTGCCCCGTCCTCCCCCGTGCCCCCGTCCTCCCCCGTGCCCCCGTCCCCCTCTGTGCCCCGTCCTCCCCCGTGCCCCCGTCCTCCCCTGTGCCCCCGTCCTCCCCCGTGTCCCCGTCCCCCTCCGTGCCCCGTCTTCCCCCGTGCCCCCGTCCTCCCCCGTGCCCCCGTCCTCCCCCGTGCCCCCGTCCCCCCTCCGTGCCCCGTCCCCCCTCTGTGCCCCGTCCTCCCCCGTGCCCCCATCCCCCCCGTGCCCCCGTCCCCCCTCCGTGCCCCGTCCTCCCCCGTGCCCCGTCCTCCCCCGTGTCCCCGTCCTCCCTCCGTGTCCCCGTCCTCCCTCCGTGTCCCCGTCCTCCCCCATGCCCCCGTCCCCCCTCCGTGCCCCGTCCTCCCCCGTGCCCCGTCCTCCCCCGTGTCCCCGTCCTCCCTCCGTGTCCCCGTCCTCCTCCGTGCCCCGTCCCCCTCCGTGCCCCCGTCCTCCTCCGTGCCCCGTCCCCCTCCGTGCCCCGTCCTCCCCCGTGCCCTGACCTCCCCCGTGCCCCCGTCCTCCCTCTGTGTCCTCATCCCCCTCCGTGCCCCTGTCCTCCCCCGTGCCCCCGTCCCCCCTCCGTGCCCCCGTCCCCCTCCGTGCCCCGTCCCCCTCCGTGCCCCCGTCCTCCCTCCGTGCCCCCGACCCCCTCCGTGCCCCTGTCCTCCCCCATGCCCCGTCCTCCCCCGTGCCCCGTCCTCCCCCGTGCCCCGACCTCCCCCGTGCCCCCGTCCTCCCTCTGTGTCCTCGTCCCCCTCCGTCCCCCGACCTCCCCCGTGCCCCCGACCTCCCCCGTGCCCCTGTCCCCCTCCGTGCCCTCAGGGCACCTCTGCCTGCCCGTGGGGCCCACCACACCACAGGTGCAGGCCGTTCACTTGGAAACACAGAGCACACGGACTTCTGAGCCTTCACTTTCCGTCCAACCCCACCCACTCTGCAGCAACACAGCCTCGTGAGACCAGGACACGACTTAGCCCAGTCGAACGGGCTCCCTGGAGGCGTCTCCAGCACCCCCCATCCTCAGGTTCCTTTTGTGCGGCCGGTGCCAGAGCTCCGCTCGCTGCCTGTCCAGGTCGGGGTGGCCGCCGTGTCTCTTGCTCTCCGGGGGCGGGGGGTGGTGGCTGGTGGCCCCAGGATGAGGAGGCGGACAGCGCAGTCCGGTTGCCAAGACAGTAACCGCACCTAACCAGGAAGACCAAGAAGAACCAGCCCGCGGGGCTCAGCCGGGGGTGGACGCTCTAAGACTCCATCCGTCCCGGGGGGGGTGCGAGGGGGGGCTGCGCCCACGTTGAGAGCCGGGGCAGGGGCTCTGGAGGCGGGTGGTCAGCCACGTTCTGCAGAGAGACAGCCGCTGGGGCCGATGGGCATACGCGGGTGTGACGAGGACCTGGGGTCTGGACGTCGCACCGTCCGAGTCTGCGGGGGGCCGGGGGAGGCGGGGGCGCTGCTCAGTCCACGCCTGACGGTCTGGGAACGGGAGTCGTGTCTGTCCGGGCAGGAGCCTGCGTCCCGGCTCCAGCGCGCCACCCCCCCCCCCCGCCCCGTCCTGGGGTGCAGGATCGGGCGGTGTCGCCCACTCTGCGGAGGGCCGCCTGCCGCGCTCCGAGCACCGATGTGGGGCCCATCTCCTCTGGAGACACCCTCACAGACACCTGGAGGTAACGCCTGCCACGCCGCCCTCACCGCGGCCCTGACATGTCCGAGGAAGACCCACAGGGGCAGAGGGGGGCCCCCACATGCGGGGGGCACAGCCAGGGGCGGACTGGGGGCCAGAGGGAGGCCGGTGCGGGTGATGCCCACTGGGCTGCACGCCGGGCAGTGCCGCCGCCGCCGCCGTGCCTCTCCCAGCCCCATGGCCAGTGTAGGACCAACCGTCCTCTCCGGAGCTCGCGGGTCGGTCTCTCAGTCCCTGGGGGAGGGACGCTCGCCTCCCACGGACTGTGGCCTCGTCCGCTGGCCGGGGAAGGCGGTCGTGCGGTGCCGTGGACGTGCCCACCCCTCTTGCCTGCGAGTCTGGCCCCACGGTTCCCATCCCCGGGAGGGATGTCTGCACGGCTCTGAGAAGCTGGCGTGAGACCCGTGGCTTTCGCCGCGCCGTCCTGATGCTGGACACGTGGGTGCGTCGAGCTCGGGCCGCCCAGGTGTCCGGGTGACATTCTGGTTCTGTGCGGGGCACTTACGGGTCTCCAGAGGAGCGGCACCTCGGAACGGGCTGCAGTTTTTAGTTTTTCCCAAACCTTTGCCCTCGTTTGCAGTCTCGGTGGGAGAGTATGGGGTTCTGGAACCTCTGTCCCGCCCTCGCCTGGCCTTGAGGTCTCCCTCCCGCCACGAGTCTTGATGACCGCTGCGGGGAGCGAGCCTCACGCACCCCGAGGCCAGGAGCTTCCTTCCGCACCGACGGAGTCCACACGCTCCCCGCGGGCTGGGCTGGGTTCCAGTGGAGGGGGTTGCGCTCTCCGTGTCCCCTTGTGACATCTCTTCCGTCCATATTTTACAAAGATGCACGCGTGTTGCCTCATGTCTGGCCCATTCCCCTCTCGTCCACTCCGTCCCCGTGGCCAGGCCGTGGATCTTTCTGGGGTTTTGCCGGCGTGAGTGGTGCTGGGGGTGCACAGCCCTCCTGCGGGGAGAGCTCCCTTGACTGCACACGCTCGGCAGTCCCCCAGCCAGGACGCCGGGAAGGGGACGTTACCCGCCACGAGGCGATGCCGCGCGGCTTTCCGAGAGCACTGCATCGAGGGACACCCAGCATCGTGCACAGATCCCGCGTGCCGCGGAGTCTGCCACGGGCACACGGTGTTTTTGTCCTCATCTTGCTGTCGGAGACTCTCCAGCGAGTCCGTGTCTTGAGTCTCCGTGGGGAATCTGTCACGTTCCCGTGGGCTGCGCGCAGCGTCGTTTCTCTCCCCTGGCGGGTCCGGGGCGCTGACGTCTCTGGCCTGGGAATGGAGAACACGAACGAGGGCCGCGTTCAAGCCTTGAAGCGCCACTGGGAGTCTCAAAAAACAAACTTTCAACCTTTGATCGCACCGAAAAGGACTGTCGTGTGTGAAGCGATAAGCGCCTTGAGCCACCGCGGGCGCGCAAGACTGTCCGGCCTCCACGGGGGGCCCACGGTCTCCTCCCAGGACTCGGGGCGGCCAAGGGGTAGCTGGAAGTCGAGCTGGGCCGTCACCGTGGCCGCAAAAGAAAACTCATGGCGGCGGAGCCTCGGCTGGGCGAGACGGGTGTGAGCCAGCGCCGGCCCGGCTCGCGTCCTCCTTCCCCGAGGAAGACAGCCCTTAGCGGAGGGCGTCGGGGCTGGTGCGGGGCCGTGTGGCGCGAGCTGAGACGGCGGCGTGGCTCCAGGAAGTGCTTCCCCCCGCCCCGGCCCAGAGCAGCGTGAGCGTGAGCCGTCTGGGTGCCCTGTCGGGGTGGGGGTCTGCCTGCCGGCCCCGGGTCTGGGAGCCGCCGCAGGATGTTCCCCGGGCCTGGGCAGGGGCACTTGGCGCCCTGTCCCCTGCCCTCTCTGGGTGCTGAGGCTGTGCCGGTTGTCTCTCCCCAGGAGGTGAGGCTCTGCGCCCCGGGGAGACACGTCCTGGGCAGGCTGGGGGTCGGCGCCATGCAGGGCAGAGCAGGGGCGGCCTCCCTACCGGGGGATGCTTTGCTGGGGCCTCACCAGGGGCAGTGGGGGCTGGGGCCGGGGGACCTTTTCCTGGCAGGTGAGCCCCCGCACAAGGCTCCCCCAGCCTGAGCCCCAGCCGGCAGGCGGGACACGCATGGCGCAGGCCGGCCACCAGGAGGCTCCCGAGCCTCGTCCCTGCCAGCCGGCGCGCGGGGCACAGGTGCCGCGGTCTGCGAGGCCCTGGCTCCGGTCCGGGGTCGTCGCCGGACCCCCGTCTGCTGCCCTGTTGCAGCGCGGCCCTGGCCGATGGCTGAGGACGGAAGTGAGCTGAGCGCCGTCGGCCGTCTTGCGCACGGCAGTGCTGAGTTCGGGGCCCCCCCAGGAAGGCGACCTCCTCAGCCCGGTCCCCGACTGGCCGCGCGGGCTGTTCCTGCAGACCCGTGCCGGTCACAGAGCGACGGCAGCAGCACACCTTTGTTGCTTCCGTGTCTGTGTATGCTGGTGTGTCAGTGTGTGTCTGTGTGAGTCTGTGTGTGTCCGTGTGAGTCCGTGTGTGTCTGTGTGAGACTGTGTGTCCGTGTGAGTCTGTATGTGTCCGTGTGAGACTGTGTGTCTGTGTGAGACTGTGAGTTTGTGTGTGTGTCCGTGTGAGTCCGTGTGTGTCCGTGTGAGACTGTGTGTCTGTGTGTGTCTGTGTGTGTCCGTGTGAGTCCGTGTGAGTCCGTGTGTGTCCCTGTGAGTCTGTGTGTGTCCGTGTGAGTCCATGTGTGTCCGTGTGACTCCGTGTGTGTCCGTGTGAGTCCGTGTGAGTCCGTGTGTGTCCCTGTGAGTCTGTGTGTGTCCGTGTGAGACTGTGTGTCCGTGTGAGTCTGTGTGTGTCCGTGTGAGACTGTGTGTCCGTGTGACTCCGTGTGTGTCCGTGTGACTCCGTGTGTGTCCGTGTGTGTCCGTGTGAGACTGTGTGTCTGTGTGTGTCTGTGTGTGTCCGTGTGAGTCCGTGTGAGTCCGTGTGTGTCTGTGTGAGACTGTGTGTGTCCGTATGTGTCTGTGTGTCCCTGTGAGTTTGTGTGTGTGTCCGTGTGAGACTCTGTGTGTCCGTGTGAGTCTGTGTGAGTCTGTGTGTCTGTGTGAGTCTGTGTGTGTCCCTGTGAGTCCGTGTGTGTCCGTGTGTGTCCCTGTGAGTCTGTGTGTGTCCGTGTGAGTCCGTGTGTCCGTGTGACTCCGTGTGTGTCCGTGTGTGTCCGTGTGAGTCTGTGTATGTCCATAGACTGTGTGTGTCCCTGTGAGACTGTGTGTGTCTATGTGTGTCTGTGTGAGTCCGTGTGTGTCCGTGTGTGTCTGTGTGTGTCCGTGTGTGTCCTTGTGAGTCTGTGTGTCCGTGTGAGTCCATGTGTGTCTGTGTGAGACTGTGAGTTTGTGTGTGTGTCCGTGTGAGTCCGTGTGTGTCCGTGTGAGACTGTGTGTCTGTGTGAGTCTGTATGTGTCCGTGTGAGACTGTGTGTCTGTGTGTGTCTGTGTGTGTCCGTGTGAGTCCGTGTGAGTCCGTGTGTGTCTGTGTGAGACAGTGTGTGTCCGTATGTGTCTGTGTGTCCCTGTGAGTTTGTGTGTGTGTCCGTGTGAGTCCCTGTGTGTCCTTGTGTGTCCTTGTGAGTCTGTGTGTCCGTGTGTGTCTGTGTGAGTCCGTGTGAGTCCATGTGAGTCTGTGTGTCCGTGTGAGTCTGTGTGTGTCCGTGTGAGACTGTGTGTCCGTGTGAGTCTGTGTGTGTCCGTGTGAGACTGTGTGTCCGTGTGACTCCGTGTGTGTCCGTGTGACTCCGTGTGTGTCCGTGTGTGTCCGTGTGAGACTGTGTGTCCGTGTGTGTCTGTGTGTGTCCGTGTGAGTCCGTGTGAGTCCGTGTGTGTCTGTGTGAGACTGTGTGTGTCCCTGTGAGTTTGTGTGTGTGTCCGTGTGAGTCCCTGTGTGTCCTTGTGTGTCCTTGTGAGTCTGTGTGTCCGTGTGTGTCTGTGTGAGTCCGTGTGAGTCCATGTGAGTCTGTGTGTCCGTGTGAGTCTGTGTGTGTCCGTGTGAGACTGTGTGTCCGTGTGAGTCTGTGTGTGTCTGTGTGAGACTGTGTGTCCGTGTGACTCCGTGTGTGTCCGTGTGACTCCGTGTGTGTCCGTGTGTGTCTGTGTGAGACTGTGAGTTTGTGTGTGTGTCCATGTGAGTCCGTGTGTGTCCGTGTGAGACTGTGTGTCCGTGTGAGTCTGTATGTGTCCGTGTGAGACTGTGTGTCTGTGTGTGTCTGTGTGTGTCCGTGTGAGTCCGTGTGAGTCCGTGTGTGTCTGTGTGAGACTGTGTGTGTCCGTATGTGTCTGTGTGTCCCTGTGAGTTTGTGTGTGTGTCCGTGTGAGTCCCTGTGTGTCCTTGTGTGTCCTTGTGAGTCTGTGTGTCCGTGTGTGTCTGTGTGAGTCCGTGTGAGTCCATGTGAGTCTGTGTGTCCGTGTGAGTCCGTGTGAGTCCGTGTGTGTCTGTGTGTAACCGTGTCAGCCCATGTGGCTCGTCCGCCCGACTGACCCTCTTCATCATAGACCAAGCCCCCGAGGTCAGTTGTCCGTGAACCTGATGCTGGTCAGCCTGAGCAGGAACCCTGGCCGTGGCCTCACAGAGCCTGAGGCATCCGTGGCAGCGTCTCGGCGGCGCCTGCAGACCCAGCCACCGCGGGGCTGGCCATGGGGCCCCCTGTGTCGCCCATGCAGGAGTTCCGTGTGAGCACACGTGAGGTTTGGGGCCTGTGCTGAAGTGCCCCGTGCACCCGGTGCCTGATCGCTGGTGACACGACCCTTAAGCCCGTGTGTCGCTGTGTTGGGCACACGTAGCCGACAGCACTGTTCCGTCCTTGCACGATTCAGGGTGAGGAGCCGCCGGCAAGCGTGCGGTTGGGGACCCAGGGTGTGCACGCAGAGCTCAGGGCGGGCTAGTGAGTGAGCAGAGCCCCATGCGGTCAGCGCCCCGAGGCCAGGCCTCCCCGCCAGGCCCGCCCGCCGCGTGACCATCCGCGCTGGGCGCGTCCAGGGCTCAGCCCCGCTCTGCGCTGCGGGGTCGCGGGCTCGGCCCCGCCAGTGCCCAGTCCACCCGGTCTGCGGGGCTTCCTCCGGGCCGCCTTCCTGGCCCCCGCGCGCCGGCGGTCGTGGGAAGCGTCCGCTTTCGGGCGGCTGGCGCGGGCGGCTCTGCGGGGTGCGGCGGGGGCCCCTCCCGCCCCGACTGGCTGGTGCGCAGCACGTGCGGTGGCGCAGGATGGCCACCGGGGGCGCCCGAACCCCACGGTGTGGCCGCTGTGGGCCGGACTGTGGTGCAGGGGCCGGGCCGGGCAGGGGGTGTGGCCCGAGCCGGCTGAGCCCTGGCTGCCCCCAATGCGAGTCTGACCCCCGCACGGTCTGTGCCCAGAGCCCGATGCTGGGCCAGGGTCTCCCGTGTGGCCTGTCCTGGGCCTCTGAGCCCCTGGGACACTCAGAAGTGTGAGGCCATGGGCTGTCCTCCTGACCTATGCCCGCTGCCCCTGGTCTGCGCCTCCTGGCCTATGCCCGCTGCCCCTGGTCTGCGCCTCCTGGCCTATGCCCGCTGCCCCTGGTCTGCGCCTCCTGACCTATGCCTCCTGCCCCTGGTCTGCGCCTCCTGACCTATGCCTCCTGCCCCTGGTCTGCGCCTCCTGACCTATGCCTGCTGCCCTGGTCTGCGCCTCCTGACCTATGCCCGCTGCCCCTGGTCTGCGCCCCCTGACCTATGCCCGCTGCCCCTGGTCTGCGCCCCCTGACCTATGCCCGCTGCCCCTGGTCTGCGCCCCCTGACCTATGCCCGCTGCCCCTGGTCTGCGCCCCCTGACCTATGCCCGCTGCCCCTGGTCTGCGCCCCCCGACCCTGGTCTGCGCCTCCTGACCTATGCCCGCTGCCCCTGGTCTGCGCCTCCTGACCTATACCCCTGCCCCTGGTCTGCGCCTCCTGACCTATGCCCGCTGCCCTGGTCTGCGCCTCCTGACCTATGCCCGCTGCCCTGGTCTGCGCCTCCTGACCTATGCCCGCTGCCCCTGGTCTGCGCCCCCCTGACCTATGCCCGCTGCCCTGGTCTGCGCCTCCTGACCTATGCCCGCTGCCCCTGGTCTGCGCCTCCTGACCTATGCCCGCTGCCCCTGGTCTGCGCCCCCCTGACCTATGCCCGCTGCCCCTGGTCTGCGCCTCCTGACCTATGCCCGCTGCCCCTGGTCTGCGCCTCCTGACCTATGCCCCCCTGACCCTGGTCTGCGCCTCCTGGCCTATGCCCGCTGCCCCTGGTCTGCGCCTCCTGACCTATGCCCGCTGCCCCTGGTCTGCGCCTCCTGACCTATGCCCCCCTGACCCTGGTCTGCGCCTCCTGACCTATGCCCGCTGCCCCTGGTCTGTGCCCCCTGACCTATGCCCGCTTCCCCTGGTCTGTGCCCCCCTGACCTATGCCCCCTGCCCCCGGTCTTTGCCTCCTGCCCCCTGGTATGAGCCCCTGCCCGCTGGTCTATGCCCCCCACCTCCAGATCTATGCCCCCTGCCCCTGGTCTGTGCCCCCGGACCTATGACTCTTGTCCCTGACCGGTGTCTTGTGCTCCCTGCTTCTGGCCCTCTGCCCCCACCTGCCCTGTGCCCCAGGTTCTGGGAACAGCCACTTGGGGCAGCGCGCATGCAGTGCTGCTGACGGCCACATGGGGGCAGCAGAGCTTGGCGTGAGCAGGTGCCCGAGGTCCAGCTCCGGGCTGCTGTGCTGGGCGCCCAGGCTGGGAGTGGACCAGAGGAGGAGGCTGCACTGAGGTCAGTGCCAGGCTCACCTGACCGAGACCCCAGGCCATCCAGCGCAGGCCCCAGTCACCTGACCGTAGCCCCCGCCGACCTGACCCAGGCCCCAGGTCACTCCGTGCAGGCCCCTGCCAGGCCAACCAACACTCCTCTTGGCCCCTGGCCATCCGGGCCTGACCTGGCTGTGCTTCCTAGGAGCATGCACCCCGAGGGCCGTGGCTGGACACCTGTGGGGATGCTGGGCCCCTGGACACTGATGTTGGGCTTGGGAAACAGGACGGAGGGACCCTACTCTTGGGCATCTATGCTGGGCCCTTCAGGGTGGGGGTCCCAGGAGGGCAGGAGGAGGAAGTCTGGGCCTGTGGGGGCCTCTTGGGCATGCAGGGGAGGGTCTGGTTGGTCAGGCCCAGAAGGGGACCCACTCTTCATGTGGCCGGAGTCCTCGGGCCCCCAGGGAGCCTCCTCTCAAGATGTCTGCACCTGCACACAGCTATGGTGTTCGCCCCTTGCGAGGGCCAACGGGCCAAGTGAAAATGTTGTGCTTGATTTTAGAACAGCAGTGGCGGGTAGGAGCGTTTATGATGCAAAGTCTCTGACAATGACCGCATGTGGGACATGCATCAGAGGAGCCTTGGCATCTGCCGTGGAGGGGCGAGCGAGCTCTGGTGACACACGCAGGCTCTGAGCGCTTTGTCCCTGGTGGCCCGGACTGCTGTCTGGACCACTGCCGCGGCAGTCTCAGGCGTGTGGACAGGGCACGGAGCTCCGCTGGCATGGACGGCGGCGGTCGCTGGTGGCTGGGCTCCTCCCAGACCCAGGCCGGCTCTGGGGGACCCCAACCCCGTCTCTCCGCCGGGAGTCTGGCAGCTCACGGTGTTGCGTCTCTGCTCCGTCGGGACGCCCGTCCCGCCTGGGCGGCGGTGGACGGGGTCACTCGCAGTCCACGGAGAACGGCGCTGAGGAGCGGCCGCGTGCGGTTGTGCACAGAGAGATCTTTTCAGAGTCCAGAAAGTTTACAAAGGCTCATCTCCACGCGCATGTCCTTTATCGATTGCTGCCCGGGGACCCGTCAGAGCGAGGGAGTTGTGCGAGCGCGCGCGTGTGAATGCGCGCAGGCGGACCTGTGCGGGACTTGCTCTGCCGAGACCCCCACCAGCTGCTGGGGCAGGACGAGTCCTCCCCCCTCCCCCAGCGGAGCGTGCGGGGACGCAGGGTGGCCGCGCGGGGCGGCCTGCGGGAGCATCTGACCGCGACCTCACCTCCCAGGAGGCCCGTGGTGCCTGGACAACGTCCTCCGCCAGAGGCGCGCACCACACCCACCGGCCGGACACCGCAGCCGCCTTCCACGCGCTCGCGCGCTCACAGCGCGCAGCTGAGCGAACGCTCTGGCTGGGAGCGCGCACGCGCGGGCCTCGTTGTCACCTGTCCCAAAGCAAGGTGGACAGGACTGCGCGCTCGGCCCCGCACTCCGTAAGCGCTGGCCGCGCCGATGGCTCTGCGGGAGGGGCTGGAGCGTGAGGAGGCTGACGCCGGCTGCGGCGGGCTGCAGAAGTCCTCCCGCCGGAAAGGGACGCCTCGGCCCGTCCTGGCTCCTGCTGTCCACTCCCGCCGCCGCGTCCCTGGCGGACCCAAGCACCGGTATCCCGAGCTCTGCGCGGGGCGATAGCCGTCCTGAGGGCAGCTGGGCCTGTCGAGACCGCAGGGCTGACCCGGAGGCTGCAGGCCCACAGTCGGAGGGTGCTTGCCCCAGCGTGGCCGTCGCAAAGCCGGACCGCGTCAGGCCCAGCCGCGTAAGGCTGGGCGGTCTGGTGCTTTGAGCAGAATCGGGCCTCAGTCCCCGCCCAGAAGCAGAGGCCAGCGAGGGGGCAGCTTGCGGCCGCAGATCCGGGTGGCGAGAGCAGCAGCCTCCGGGAAGGGCGAATTCCTGGGAGGAGCCGCCCTCCAGAGACTCACCCCCACCCCTGCTGCAGCCGCACCCCCCGATTATGGGGACTCTCAGCCCGGAACTTTCTGTCCCCCTCATTGGTCTTTTTTTTTTTTTTTTTTTTTTTAAGATTTTGTTTATTTGACAGAGATCACAAGCAGGCAGAGAGGCAGGGAGAGAGAGAGGGAAGCAGGCTCCCTGCTGAGCAGAGAGCCCGATGCGGGGCTCGATCCCAGGACCCTGGGATCATGACCTGAACCCCCCAGGCACCCCCCACTCATTGATCTTTGTTTCAAGGATTCGCCGCCAGCAGGCCGGGTGCTGGGTTGTGTGACGCTCTGGGCACGCAGGGGATGACCGCAGGGGAGGGATGCGCAGGGCTCCCAGCTCTGGCCGCGGGGGCGCATCGGCGGGGCCGGGGCAGGAGAGGGTGCAGAGTGCGGTCAGTGCCCGGCGGCCCAGTCTCCCCGCCAGGCCCGCCCGCCGCGTGACCATCCGCGCTGGGCGCGTCCAGGGCTCAGCCCCGCTCTGCGCTGCGGGGTCGCGGGCTCGGCCCCGCCAGTGCCCAGTCCACCCGGTCTGCGGGGCTTCCTCCGGGCCGCCTTCCTGGCCCCGGCGCGCCGGCGGTCGTGGGAAGCGTCCGCTTTCGGGCGGCTGGCGCGGGCGGCTCTGCGGGGTGCGGCGGGGGCCCCTCCCGCCCCGACTGGCTGGTGCGCGGCACGTGCGGTGGCGCAGGATGGCCACCGGGGGCGCCCGAACCCCACGGTGTGGCCGCTGTGGGCCGGACTGTGGTGCAGGGGCCGGGCCGGGCAGGGGGTGTGGCCCGAGCCGGCTGAGCCCTGGCTGCCCCCAATGCGAGTCTGACCCCCGCACGGTCTGTGCCCAGAGCCCGATGCTGAGCCAGGGTCTCCCGTGTGGCCTGTCCTGGGCCTCTGAGCCCCTGGGACACTCAGAAGTGTGAGGCCATGGGCTGTCCTCCTGACCTATGCCCGCTGCCCCTGGTCTGCGCCTCCTGGCCTATGCCCGCTGCCCCTGGTCTGCGCCTCCTGACTTATGCCTCCTGCCCCTGGTCTGCGCCTCCTGACCTATGCCTCCTGCCCCTGGTCTGCGCCTCCTGACCTATGCCTCCTGCCCCTGGTCTGCGCCTCCTGACCTATGCCCGCTACCCTGGTCTGCGCCTCCTGACCTATGCCCGCTGCCCCTGGTCTGCGCCCCCTGACCTATGCCCGCTGCCCCTGGTCTGCGCCCCCTGACCTATGCCCGCTGCCCCTGGTCTGCGCCCCCTGACCTATGCCCGCTGCCCCTGGTCTGCGCCCCCTGACCTATGCCCGCTGCCCCTGGTCTGCGCCCCCTGACCTATGCCCGCTGCCCCTGGTCTGCGCCCCCCGACCCTGGTCTGCGCCTCCTGACCTATGCCCGCTGCCCCTGGTCTGCGCCTCCTGACCTATACCCCTGCCCCTGGTCTGCGCCTCCTGACCTATACCCGCTGCCCCTGGTCTGCGCCCCCCTGACCTATGCCCGCTGCCCCTGGTCTGCGCCCCCCTGACCTATGCCCACTGCCTCTGGTCTGTGCCCCTCTGACCTATGCCCCCCTGCCCCTGGTCTGCGCCTCCTTACCTATGCCCGCTGCCCCTGGTCTGCGCCTCCTGACCTATGCCCGCTGCCCCTGGTCTGCGCCTCCTGCCCCTTAGTATGAGCCCCTGCTCCGTGGTCTATGCCCCCCGGCCCCAGATCTATGCCCCCTGCCCCTGGTCTGTGCCCCCTGACCTATGCCCGCTGCCCCTGGTCTGCGCCTCCTGACCTATGCCTGCTGCCCCTGGTCTGTGCCTCCTGACCTATGCCCTCCTGCCCCTGGTCTGCGCCTCCTGACCTATGCCTCCCTGCCCCTGGTCTGCGCCTCCTGACCTATGCCCGCTGCCCCTGGTCTGCGCCTCCTGCCCCTTAGTATGAGCCCCTGCTCCGTGGTCTATGCCCCCCGGCCCCAGATCTATGCCCCCTGCCCCTGGTCTGTGCCCCCTGACCTATGCCCGCTGTCCCTGGTCTGTGCCCCCCTGACCTATGCCCCCTGCCCCCGGTCTTTGCCTCCTGCCCCCTGGTATGAGCCCCTGCCCGCTGGTCTATGTCCCCCACCTCCAGATCTATGCCCCCTGCCCCTGGTCTGTGCCCCCTGCCCCATCTACCCCTGCTCCTGGTCCCTGCCCCCGGACCTATGACTCTTGTCCCTGACCGGTGTCTTGTGCTCCCTGCTTCTGGCCCTCTGCCCCCACCTGCCCTGTGCCCCAGGTTCTGGGAACAGCCACTTGGGGCAGCGCGCATGCAGTGCTGCTGACGGCCACATGGGGGCAGCAGAGCTTGGCGTGAGCAGGTGCCCGAGGTCCAGCTCCGGGCTGCTGTGCTGGGCGCCCAGGCTGGGAGTGGACCAGAGGAGGAGGCTGCACTGAGGTCAGTGCCAGGCTCACCTGACCGAGACCCCAGGCCATCCAGCGCAGGCCCCAGTCACCTGACCGTAGCCCCCGCCGACCTGACCCAGGCCCTATGTCACCCCACCCAGGCCCCAACCTTACCAGACCCAGACCCCAGCCTTACTAGACCCAGGCCCAGGCCTACCGGACCCAGGCCCCAGCCTTACCGGACCCAGGCCCCAACCTTACCGGACCCAGGCCCCAACCTTACTGGACCCAGGCCCAGGCCTACCAGACCCAGGCCCCAGCCTTACCGGACCCAGGCCCCAACCTTACCGGACCCAGGCCCCATCCTTACCGGACCCAGGCCCCAACCTTACCGGACCCAGGCCCCAGCCTTACCGGACCCAGGCCCCAACCTTACCAGGCCCAGGCCCCATCCTTACCGGACCCAGGCCCCAACCTTACCGGACCCAGGCCCCAACCTTACCAGGCCCAGGCCCCAGCCTTACCGGACCCAGGCCCCAACCTTGCCGGACCCAGGCCCCAACCTTACCGGACCCAGGCCCCAACCTTGCCGGACCCAGGCCCCAACCTTACCAGGCCCAGGCCCCAACCTTACCAGACCCAGACTCCAGCCTTACTAGACCCAAGCCCAGGCCTGCTGGACCCAGGCCCCAACCTTACCAGGCCCAGGCCCCAACCTTACTGGACCCAGGCCCCAACCTTACCGGACCCAGGCCCCAACCTTACCAGGCCCAGGCCCCAACCTTACCGGACCCAGGCCCCAACCTTACCGGACCCAGGCCCCAACCTTACCAGACCCAAGGCCCAGGCTGACCAGACTTGTGTCCCAGCCTTATCAGATCCAGGCCCCAGGCTGACCAGACCCAGGCCCCAGGCTAGCAGACAGAGGCCCCAGGCTTAGCAGACAGAGGCCCCAGGCCTACCAGACCCGGGCCCCCAGCTTTACCAGACCCAGGCCCCAGCCTGACCAGAACCAAGCCCCAGGCTTACCAGACCTGTGTCCCAGCCTTATCAGACCCAGGCCCCCGGCTGACCAGACCCAGGCCCCAGGCCTACAAGAACCAGGCCCCAGGCTTGGCAGACCCAGTCCCCAGCCTTATCAGACCCAGGCCCCAGGCCGACCGGACCCAGGCCCCAGACTTTTCAGACCCAGGCCCCCCCCTTACCAGACCTCTGCCCCAGGCCTACCAACACAGGTACCATCTTTTCCAGACCCAGGCCCCAGGCCTACCAGACCCAGGCCCCCAAGCTTAGCAGACCCAGGCCCCAGGCTGGCCAGGCCCAGGCCCCAGGCCTACCAGGCCCAGGCCCCAGAACAGAGTGCTGGGGCGGAGCCCTCAGCTCATGCGGGTTGCGTGGGGGCTGTTCCAGAGACCCTGGTGGAGGAACAGTGCCACCCCCTGTGTCTGACTGTGTTTGGTAACAGCCTGGATCCATGCAAAAGCCTGGAGTTGTGTCCCATCCAGTGAGGACACCCCTGGGGCTCGTCCTCCGTTCCCCTCAGACGTCTGACCACGAAGTGTGTGCAGCTTGTGGTGTGCGGTTTCCACGTTTCATGAGAGCAGTAGTAGAAGCTCGTGTTTCTAACACAGAAAGACACGAGACAGCACCAGTGCTCTGACTGTGCATGGGAGCCTGGTGAGGCCTGGTGAGAGGCCCGGTCAACTGCAGGATGGTGGTGCCTCCTCCGGCCTGTGCCAGGGTTCCTGTCTCACTAGCACCCCTCCCTCTCCCGGGCGGGGCAGGGTCGAGGGGCTAGGCAGGACGTTCTGGAGGGGAGCACCCTGCACCCCGAGGGTCACCAGAACCTCCTTCCCAGCAGCCAAGGCACAATGGGGGGTTTGGGAGGAGGAAGGAGCCGAGAGTGGGGCCTTCTGCTCGGTGTCCTGACCGGCTATCCCCAGGGGACCTTCGAAGGCTCCCCTGGCCCCAGCCTGCCCCTCCCCGTCTGTGGGTCCCTCCTGGGCCCTGGATCTCCTTAGCACTTTCCCTTCCCTTTCCTTTGGACCAGACTCACGGAGCCCAGGTGGGCCGCCCCTGCTCCTGCTGCCGCCCAGGATGGTCTTGTCTTCCTTCGCTCTCAAAGAAACAAGTCCCTTTTCATTGTGAAATATCCCGTTCTCACAGCACAGGGCCGCACACCAAGAGGCACCCCTCCCCCCAGGCCCAGCCGGAGCAGCCCCTTCCTCCCAAAGGCACCCAGGCCTTCATGGTCTCGCAGTCTGAGGGGGTCTCATACCCCTCCGTTCCCCTGGAGCCGGGGGCACAGGTTGGCGCGGGGGAGCTCAGCGTCTGCTTGTGCCATGGCGGCTGGTGAGCAGGAGGCTTCCTGGACCAGTGTCCAGCCTGGCCCCGGGGCTCTGCAGGAGGGGAACGGAGGCAGTGCTGGTCGTGCCTGCTCCTGCTGTCCTCAGGCTGGGGCCCTCACAGCTCCCTGCACGGGCCTTGCCCAGAGACCAGCGTGCCGGTGTGCAGAACCAGGGCCTGAGAGGGGGCTAGCAGGAGGGCAGGGCTTGGCTAGGATTCACCCCAAGAGCGCTGGAGGCCATGGTCCAGTGTGGTTCTGGAACGATCCCTTGGTAGATGGGAGTCTCTGCCGGCTGAGAGACCTCCAGGGGAAGTGTCAGCGTGGGGTCCATAGAAAAGTGCGGGGCCTGGCCGTGGGGAGACACACACTCAGGGCCAGACAGGGGGGTGACTCAGACCAGGAGCCGGAACTGCCCAGACCTGCCGGGGTCTCGAGGGGCTGCTGGCCACAGCTGCTGGGGGTGTGTGTGTGTGTGTGTGTGTGTGGACTGGGCCTGTGTTCACAGCCTGAGCAATCTGCTGCTCTCTGGGTGTGGACCCCGTGCTGCCGGATACGTGTCTGAGGGGCTCTGGGGTGGGGTTGGAGCACTATCTGTCCCTTTCTGGACGTGCTCTCTGGGCAGAGCTGGGGCCCCAGGTTCCCAGCAGGAAGCATGAGGGAGGATGCTGGACAGCAGGCCTGGGGGGTCTCTGGGCTCAGCGGCTTCTCCCTCTTGCTTCTCAGGAACCCCAGCTGCGTGCGCTCCTCCGGAGAGACTGTGCGTGTCCGTGTGTGTCTGTGTGTGTGTGTGTCTGTGGGACCGTGTGTGTCTGTGTCTGTGTGTGTCTGTGTCTGTGTGTATCCGTGTGAGTCTGTGTGTCTGTGGACTGTGTGTGTGAGTCTGTGTGTGTGTGTGTGTGTCTGTGGACTGTGTGTGTCTGTGTGTGTCTTTGTGTGTCTGTGGACTGTGTGTGTGAGTCTGTGTGTGTGTGTGTGTGTCTGTGTGTGTGTGTGTGTCTGTGTCTGTGTGTATCCATGTGAGTCTGTGTGTGTCTGTGGACTGTGTGTGTGTGTGTGTGTGAGTCTGTGTGTGTGTGTGTGTGTCTGTGGACTGTGTGTGTCTGTGTGTGTCTTTGTGTGTCTGTGGACTGTGTGTGTGAGTCTGTGTGTGTGTGTGTGTGTCTGTGGACTGTGTGTGTGAGTCTGTGTGTATATGTGTCTGTGGACTGTGTGTGTGTGTGTCTTTGTGTGTCTGTGGACTGTGTGTGTGTGTGTGTGTGAGTCTGTGTGTGTGTGTGTGTCTATTTTGTGTGTGTGTGTGTGTCTCTGTGGG